>NC_138775.1:168255169-168407669 GCF_965119305.1 Pelophylax lessonae | reverse complement strand
GTGCTAGAAGAGGTGATGGGGGGATTTGTGCTAGGATGGGGAATTATGGCGCTGTTAGAAATGGGGATGGGGGGAATTTATGCTTGTAGGGATGATTGGGGGTATTTGTGCTAGAGGGGAAATTTGGGGGGAGGATTTGTGCTAGGCGGGGGAATATGGTGGGATGTGCTAGACGGGATATTCGGGGGGTTTGGGATGGGGGGAAGAGGATTTGTCCTAGGAGGGGGGATTTGTGCAAGAAGGGGAATTTTTTTGGGGGGAGGGGGGGTTTGGGGGAGAGGATTTGTGCTAGTAGGGATAATTGATGGGTATTTCTGCTAGGAGGGGAGGAGGTCTTATGCTAGGAGGGGACATTTGGGGGAGGGGAAGATTTGTGCTGGGAGGGGGGGGGGATTTTAAGAGGGGAGAATTTGCGCTTGGAGGGGAAATTTTATGGGTGCAGTTTGGTGTCTTCGCCCTGGGCGCTGGATGGCCTTGTCCCGGCAATGCTTGCGGGAGATAGAGGATTATGTGCGCCCCCCCTCACGCGGCGCCAAGGTACATTTAAAATTCACAGTGGAATTAAAGGTGAAGGCTCGGTTCACATTTATGCGAGTGCGGGAAGGCTGCGAATTCGCAGCCTGTTCCCGCATCGCACTCGCACCCCGGCAGTTCACACTGCCATATGCGATACGCTGGGGGTGTCAATGTAATCTTAACGACACCCCCCAGTTTGATCGCATATCGCAGTGCGATCGTGCAGTTCGCACAGGAGCGGATCGCACAAGTGTGAACCGCTGTGCGATCCGATCCTGATGCGGCTGCAAAAATGCCTCCTGTGCGTCTTTGCTCCGGGTGCGATGCGAATTTAGCCATACAAACTGTATGGCTAAACTCGCACCGCACAGCTGATTGCATGTAATGTCGGAGCAGTGCGCTCCGACATTACATGCAAACCCGGCACTCGCAGAAGTGTGAACCGGGGCTAAGTGAAAATCTGTTTCGTCAGCTGCAAGTGAAAATTAGCAATACTGTAAAAAATAAATGGATATATAAAAATATTAAAATATATATATATATATATATATATATATATATATATATATCTTCTAGATTGTAAGCTTTAACGAGCAGGGCCCTCTGATTCCTCCTGTATTGAATTGTATTGTAACTGTATTGTCTTCCCTCACATTGTAAAGTGCTGCGCAAACTGTTGGCACGATATAAATCCTGTATAATAGTAATAATATATATGATACAGGTATGTTTAACATAAACAAAGTTAGCCACAGTAACAATGTATTAGACATTCATGTGATTTCAATTCTCACCAGAGACCAGCACAGCAGTAGCTGTGTTGCCATAACAACAGGGTGGGACCTTCCTTTGGAGGTGCATGCTGGGTAACCAGCAGCACCTATTGTAGGAAGTAGTAACATGTGGGCTTCACACGCCCACAATTAAGATGGGAGCCCCCTGCTGAGGAAAAATCAAGGTTAGTTTATGAAGAATGTCATTTATAAAACATTATTTCCTTTAAGTAGATAGGAAAACAATTACATTTAGCCAATGCTGTGATCATTTGGGGAATAAAAGCAATTTTTATAATGTTGGAAAAACGGGGGGAACTCCACTTTAAACTTCATTTGCCATGTCGTTGCCCACTCCATTATTGTCCAGGTCATTCTGTAGGCTATCTGCTTCATGTTGTGCAGTTATTGACCTGCCCAATTTTGTGTCATCTGCAAAAACTGATATAGAGCTACTGATCCCGTTCTCAATGCTGTTTATGAATAAATTGAACAAGGTTGGTCCCAGGAATGAGCCTTGGGGGACCCCACTTACCACCTTAGACCAGTCTGAGTATGTGCTATTTGTTACCACCCTTTGGACACGCCCTTTTAGCCAGTTCCGTATCCAAGAGCAGACCTTGCGGTCGATGCCTGCAGACCTTATTTTATAAATTAAGCGCTTGTGGTGAACTGTATCAAACGCCTTCGCGAAATCCAGGTACACCACATCCACTGGTCTCCCCCTATCTAGCTCACAGCTCACCTCCTCGTAGTTGTGGTCCCTCAAATTCCCAACCGCGACGAGCCATAGATTAACATAGCGGACCAATCTACCATAAATTTAGGGCCCTGTGGTACCCGAATCACGGGGGTTACGAGCACAAAACTTGGTACAGGGATGCTGGAGGACCCCCAGGGTGCCACACACATTTTTTTGTGGCTGATGCCTAGTTTTTACGAGGACTGGCATGGGGGTCGAATTTGCACGAATACTGTGGAACATGGGTAACAGTGAGCCCTGCCCCGCAGGTATCATTGGATAGCTAAGAATATCGAGATTAATATGGTACCCAGCAGTCCCTGCTCCACTGTAATGCCCAAGGGCCACACACTCCCAAGGGGCCCCTGAAAAAGTTGACCAGAAAATGTCAGGCTAGCTACTCCAATATTTTAAGAGTGGTAAAGGTAGATCTCCCCTACCTCTGTGCCAAATATGGGCCCCTGGACTTGTTTGGTGCCCAAGCTGGGGCCCTGCAACTGTGCCCACTCAAAGATTGCCATACAGCACCAAGCTGACTTAAATTATGGGCCTCGTGGTACCTAAACACTGGCGGCTAGGGGCCTCAAACTTGGCTCAGAGATACTATAGCAGTGCTGGCGAACATTGGTACCCCAGATGTTTTGGAACTACATTTCCCATGATGCCCATGCACTCTGCAGTGTAGTTGAGCATCATGGGAATTGTAGTTCCAAAACTTCTAGGGTGCCAAGGTTTGCCATTTCAGTACTATAGGATACCCAGGGGCCACATGCATTTTTCAGGGCTGATCCCTAATTGTTACAGGGACCTGCATAGGGGTCGATTTGTCTAACCACTATGGAATACAGGAACTGTATGAATTAGCTAAGAGTCCAGGGATTCCTGCGGCACCCAGCACTCCCCTGCTCCGCAGTACGGGGCGAAGGCCACAAACTCTCAAGTGGCCCTGGAAATAGTTGATCAGGAAATTTTGGGCTGGTGACTCCAACATTTTTGGTAAAGGAAGACCTCCCTTAGCTCCCTGCCAAATATGGCCCCCCAGACTAATTTGGGGCTCAAGCTGCAGTCCCTCAAATGTCCAGACTACAACTGTGCCAAAGTTTAACATAGCGGGTCAAGCTACTATAAATTTAGGGCGCTGCGGTACCCAAACCAATGCTTAATTTTTCCATGGGCTGGCATGGGGATCGACTTTGGCCAAATATGGCAGAACATAGGTAATGCAAAGTTACACTTCACAGATAGCTAAGACTATGGGGAATAATATGGTACCCACCCAGCAATCCCCACTTTGTGGTACTGACTGGCGGCCATATGCTCCTAAGTGACCCCATAAAAATTTGACAAAGACATTTTGGGCTAATGACCCCAACATTTTTAGGATGGTAATGTTAAACTTCCCCTACCTCCGTGCCAAATTTGGAAACCCCGGACATGTTTGGGGCACGAGCTGTATCCCTGCTACTGTGCCCACTCCAAGCTTGCCATATTGCACCAAGCTGACCTAACCCCGGGGGCTACTAGAGGCCCCCAGAGGAAGACCTCCCCTATCTCTGTGCCAAATGTAACATGACGGGCCCCCCACTCCTCTAACCGCTTAGTCTTTCCCCCTACTGGCAGATCCCCCATCTTCATGCTACAGCCACTAACCATTCAGCATGGAAGGGGTGTGTCCCTCCCTCATCCAGCCCCTGTCCCCCGCCGTCATCCAGCCTGTCCCTGCCATCATCCACCCTGTTCCCCATTATGCAGCCTGTGTCCTTGCTGTCATCCAGCCTGTCTGCCATCACGCAGCCTGTGTCCCCGCCCCGTCATCCAGCCTGTCTGCCATTACGCAGCCTGTGTCCCCGCCCCGTCATCCAGCCTGTCTGCCATCACGCAGCCTGTGTCCCCGCCCGTCATCCAGCCTGTCTGCCATCACGCAGCCTGTGTCCCCGCCGTCATCCTGCCTGTCCGCCATCACGCAGCCTGTGTCCCCACTGTCATCCAGCCGGTCCCCCATCACGCAGCCAGTGTCCCCGCCGTCATCCAGCCGGTCCCCCATCACGCAGCCAGTGTCCCCGCCATCATCCAACCTGTCCCCCATCACGCAGCCAGTGTCCCCGCCGTCATCCAACCTGTCCCCCATCACGCAGCCTGTGTTCCCCGCCATCATCCAGCCTGTCCCCCCCCCCCATCATGCAGCCTGTGTCTCTGCGCTGTTCACAATTGTGTTTTTGTTTTTTTGGAATGGAACTATAAATCCCAGCATGTACTTTCAGGCTCAGCTTCACAATTTTTTTTTTTGAGGTACTAAAAATCCCAGCATTCTCTTCCATGCTTAGCTCTGCTAACTCCTGCCTGTGTCTCTGCCCATTCAAATAGCGCATAGGGATGCTCACAATTGTACAAGTTACTGTGGGGGGATAGCACTGTGCATGGGTTTTTATTTGCCAAAAGCTCCAACTGTGCGCATGTGCAGTAGTTTTGAATCCTCCTGCCGAGAATTCCAACTCTCATGCATGGGCGTTGGGGTTCTCTGTGAACGGGCCTTGAGAGTCGCGCATGTGCAGTAGTGGCAACTTGCCGAGATCTCCAAACGGAGGTGACGCGGGTTGGAGATTTCGGCAAGTTGGAAATTTCGACATTGCACCAGCTGCCTCTGTTGGAGTATGGTAAGTGCCACCTGGATGTCTATACCAGCTTGGCCAAGGGATGCTTGTCTTTGAACAGTTGTAAGGTTACACAATGGAAATGTATCTTACTAATATATTTATCAAAGCAGCCAATATGTGGACATGCAAACTGCTATGGCATTGGTTTGTCTGTCATGAGTCGTGACGTTCAGGGGATGACTGAAAATGAAATCTGGAATTGAGCAACGACTGCTTCCATTGTTGAGTTTCAAGAGTGTGCTCTTTTGAGCGCTCCTTGACACACCTTTTGAAAGCGATCGGTGGAGGGCCTATAACCTTTGGCAGACAAAAGAAACCTTGTTGGTCCCAATTTGTGTGTGTGAGTTAACTGGCTCCCAGAATCTCCAGATTGAGAAATGCTCCTCCATTAGGTTTTGCATACTTACTGTATAAAGAGGTTTGGCCTTTGATCCTTCCTTTTTATCATCAAGTCTTCTTAACTTGGCTTTTTCTGTCAGGGCGCTAAGTTAAAAGCATGTAAGAGCTACCAAGGCACCGTTTCATTTCTTCCTAAGGGAAGGGTGGGTTGGAGATGGCAGGGATCAAAGCCGGGGCCTCACACATGCAAAGTGTGCGTTCTACCACTGAGTTACATCCCCCATGCTCTGCTCAAGCAGGCCTGTGCTTCTTGTGATGCAAAAATACAGGTAGAGCGGGGACGGAACCAGCAGCCGGAGTGGATGGTTGTGTGAAACCACCGCTCTTCACAACGGGTTATACTCAGCCATACACAGCGACCATCCGGAGATACTTTTGTCACCCTGACCATCCCTAGACTGCGGGGAATGCCATGGCATCCGTGGGGAAGAGAAAGGAGCTGGAAACCCCGAAAATTGAGTGAATTATTCACTCCAGCGGCGGGCCGGAGCAGACAAGATGGCGCCGGATCATCTCACAGCGCGGCCTCTTGACAGTCATCCTCTGACCATCCGCCGCCTTCTGGACACACACAGACCGGTGAGTCCCCAAACGAGCACAATCCACAGTCCCCATTTAACAGCCCGGTGAAACAAAAGATGAGATTAACTGTAACACACAGCACAGCCCAGCCCAGCCACCTCACCAGGAGGGGGAGGACATGGAGGAGTCAGATGCCAGCTCCCTGCAATTAGATGCTTTTCCCACCACAGGGCAGTCTATCGCAGATAAAACAATGAAAGACATGCTGCTAACTTTAAGGGGTGCTCTTCAAAATGACATGTCAGCGTTCATGAGAGCTACTCAGAGGGAACTCAGTTTTAGGTGATAGAGTGGATGTCACTGAGCAGCGGATGGATGATTTCACAGGGGCCCACAATGAGTTAGTGGATGCTCACTCTGAACTGGAGGAAGAAGTGAAAAGGCTTAAACTAAAGGTGGCAGATATCGAGGATAGGTCACGTAGGAAGAACATAATATTCAGGGGAGTCCCAGAATCAGTTAAACCTGCACACACTTCCAAAGCCAGCCCACATCCCTGAAAACATTCCGAGGGATGTCATTGCCAGGAGCCACTTTTATCACATCAAAGACCGGCTCATGAGATTCTCTCGCCAAAATGCTGCCCTGCGCGACCCATACGCTGGCATATCCCTGTAAGCGGACCTGTCTCAAGCAACTTTATCTGCCAGAAATAACCTTGTCCCCCATAACAAAAATCTTGCGGAATCATAAAATTATGTATAAATGGGGGTTCCAGCAAAATTAACTGTGACACTAAACACATCGCACTCCATAACCTCCCTGGACAAAGGCCTGGAGTTGCTTAGAGGGGTGGGCCTCCTACCTAACGATACACCCCCCTCCTCTAGATCAGCCGGGAGACCTGGATCCAGCAGAAATGCTCACTGATGATATTCACACCCCCCCATACAATATGGGGGTTCGCACCCATTGGAGAGTTCTTTACAATTTTCCATGAGCGCCCTCTCAGTACCTGGTTGCACTCCGGACGGAGTTTCTTTCACCCGTTGCCCGGTTCAATTTCTTTGTCTACCCCAAAAGACATTGCGAGAATTCTCACAGCCTCGAGATGCTACTTTACTGTTCCGAGGAACCTACCTTTACCGTGGCCACTGAAGCAATGTTGGCCTCTTGTTTGGGCCCTCTTCCATTTGTGACATGGTTGTTGCTTTTTGTTATCCTTCCCTTCCCTCCTCTCACCACCAGATGGAGCTCTAGTCCTTTCCTGCTTAGCAATGTCTCTTAGATGGCTGTCCCTCAACGTCAAAGGACTCAACCACCCCACAAAGAGGAGAAATCTATGGAGGACTGCGCTAGAATCCAAGAGCGACGTTATTTGTGTACAAGAGATGCATTTCCTGAACTCCAAACCTCCACGTTGTACACACCACAAGTTTCCGTATGTATATTTCTCCAACAGCTTCTCAAAAAACAGAGGTGTCATGATAGCAGTTAAAGATACGGTTGTTTTTAATCTGGTTTCTGAACTGTCTGACGACTCAGGAAGGTACCTTCTTCTGGTTGCGGAGATAAATGGGGCACTCTACACCATCCTGAACCTTTATGCCCCCAACCAGAAACCGAAGAAATTTATACGCAAGATGATCGCCTTGGCTAAAACACATCAGAAAGGCTCTTTAATAATATGTGGGGATTTCAATGCTGTTATAAGTGCTTCTGTTGATTGCTCCTCAGTGGGGGGGGGACGCAGACCCAGTATAGGGCCCTTATGCTTTGGCGAGGGTCTGCATGACCCATGGAGGTGTCTCCACACTACTGAGAAGGATTACTCCTTGTACACAAGAGTTATTCTAGGATTGATTTTGTTTCTGACTGACAAGTTCCTACTACAACGTGTTACTAAAGCAGAACTCCACCCGATTACGTGGTCAGACCACGGTCATATTACTTTGGACATCAAAGATGATGCCAAACTGGTCAATAAACCCCTATGGCGTAATAACGTGTACATCCTCGCTCATCCACAATATTCTGCGGACTTGAATAAGAAGCTCGTAGAATATTTTGAGATCAACGGAGATGGATCATGCTCCCCTACCACAGTCTGGTGTGGCCATAAGGCAGTCACACGGGGTCTATTAATCCAGATGGCAGCTAGGGACAGAAAAGAGAGAAACTCATGCATTCGTGACCTCCAGGAAGACCTCTTAAAACTTGAACATGAACATAAAACAACACCGAATGCTCCTCAGTCCTTGATAATGTCCCTTCCTAACAAACGCAATGAACTTCTCCTGGTAGCAGACCACGACTTCCACTATTGGAGACTACAAGTCTCCTGGTACTCCCAAAACACCAAATCGGGAAAACTTCTGGCCTCCCAACTTAAAGCGAAACGCAGAAAGGCACATATCCCATACATGATGCACCACCTAACAAATCAAAAATATACCAACCCTTTGCATATAGCAAACGTCTTTAAAGAATACGAGACCCTTTACAATTTAAAAGACTCAGACTCTGATGACCAACCGGCGGTACCCAACATCGTCGACTTCCTCGACCGTCTCAACCTCCCGACACTTAACGAACCCTCTCCGGCGGCCCTGAACGAACCGATCACTGTTGATGAAGTACTCTCTGTCATTCGGTCCCTGCCCCTACATAAATCCCCAGGCATAGACGGCTTCTCGGCTGAATACTACAAGGCCTTTTCTCCGACTCTTGCCCCCCACTTAGCTGAAGTATTTAACAGTGCTAAACAGTCGGGATCCTTTCCTAAAGGAATGCTCCGGGCTGTCATCGTCACGATCCCCAAACCCGGTAAAAGTCCAGACTCCCCTCAAAACTACCGCCCAATATCCCTACTTAATGTAGATCTTAAGATCTACGCTTAAGTGTTGTCCAATAGATTACTTCTAGTCACCCCTATCATAATAGGCTTGGATCAAGTAGGCTTCGTCAAGGGCAGACAAGCCCCCAATGGCACACGCCGCATGATTAATCTTCTTAAATATACTGAATCTAAGAATATGCCCTCAGTTTTTGTTGCATTAGATGCTGAAAAAGCATTTGATCGGGTACATTGGGGTTACCTATCTCAAACGCTCCACAAATTTGGGTTTAAAGGCATATTCTCTCAGCAATTATCTCTCTATTTGGACCCGTCAGCGCAAGTATACTCCGATGGCTTGTTATCACACCCGTTCCAACTCTCCAATGGAACCCGACAAGGTTGCCCGCTATCACCTATTCTGTTCTCTTTAGCTATAGAACCCTTGGCAGAAGCCATCAGAACAAATCCTGCTGTAAAAGGTATTAACATTGGCCGCATGTCACATAAATTGGGGTTATTCGCAGATGACATCATACTAACACTTACAGACCCCTCTAATTCCCTTGTGGACTTAAGCGACTTTTGGCAACATTTAGCAGTATCTCTTTCTATAAGATAAATACGAGCAAATGTTCTGCTTTGGCGATTAACATCTCCACAGGTGAATTGGAGGCTCTTAAAACCATATTTCCCTGTGACTTGCAGTCAAAGTCTATTAAGTATCTGGGCATCCAATTAACCTCGCCAACAGCCAACCTTTTTAGCTGCAACTACCTTCCTCTGCTTGACCAAGTCACAGAGGACTTTGCCTGCATTAAGAAAGTTCACCTGTCATGGCTGGGACAAATAGCCGCATACAGGATGCAAGTCCTTCCCAAACTCCTTTACCAGTTTCGCACCCTACCTATACCTCTGCCGAATTGGTTCTTCGAAAATTAGCTTCCTCTCTACGAAGATTCCTCTGGAATGGTAAACAACCCAGAATATCATTATCTAAACTGTACGACTCAAAGCTCAATGGGAGTGTAGGCCTTACCAACGCAAAAGCTTATTACTTGGCTGCTGTTTTAAATCAACCAAAATACTGGTTCTCCGCACAAGAGGACAATTTATGGAATCAAATTGAGAGTTCTATTGTAGACTCTCGTGACCTTCCCGCATTAGCTTTAGCACAGTGCCTTGACTGTAAAATTAATGTACCACAATATCCCGACTGTTTTAGCTACAATTTTGTGCTTGGTCAAAGTTACTGCAGCAAGAATTTGGAGACGAACCATGTGCTCCTCTCCGAATTCCGACTAACAGTTATCACTTCCTACTGCCAGGAGTATCCACCTCTCACTGGAGGAAATGGGGGCTGAACTATCCTCCAGAGGCAATACCTAACCCTAGCAGTATGGATCAGTTCACCCTTCTGCAAATAAACTCTTATAATAAATCACTTCAGACCCCCCCCCCCCCACTGCGCATCATGACAAGACTGTGGAATTATCTAATGAGTAAATCATCTACCAATAGCAAATATATCTCCTCTCTTCTATCCTTTCTGCAATCGCCCCTCGGAGCACCGCAAAACTCCTAATATGCTGAAATGGGAGACGGAGCTATCTCAATCCTTCTCCGTTGCCCAGTGGTCAGCGGCTTTCAAAGTCAACTCTAGCGCCTCAGCATGTGTTGACCACTGGGACAACGCACAGAAGATACTTCATAGGTACTACATGACCCCACATAGACTGCATTTGATAAATGACAAATTATCTCCACTTTGCTGGAGAGGTTGTAACAAAACTGGGAACTTAACTCACATATTCTGGAGCTGCCCTCTTATCCAACCACTATGGAAAGACGTAGCAACCACCATTTCCACCCTAGCTGAACGGGAAATTACCGTGGGGCCGGCGCTTGCTCTCCTCAGTGTTGGGATAGATCTTTTTCCTAATACCATTTGAATAATCCTCGCCCACATCCTCTTTGCCACCAGAATAGCGGTCGCCAAGAGGTGGCGATCCATGTCCCCTCCTACTCTTGGGGAGATCAAGCGCAGGGTCCAATACCATTTTGAAATGGAAAAACTGTTCTGTAAAAACTGTTAGCTTATAAGGACTGCAAAGCCTCTATATTCCACAAAAAATTGAATAAATGGGTAACTTCTGTCCTTGACGTTGACTAAATAGTTGATGGAGTAACTAATGGATACATCCATCATTAGGACTACTGCTCATCATAAACTCAAGTTGGGCGGCTTGGTCCGTCTGGTCATGCACCTAGTGTTCCCCCCCCCCCCCCCCCCGCCTATTTCTCTCCTACCTTAAATTTCCCCTCTTTGTGCTTACATCATTACTTTTACGATGCTGAACCATTAGAAGTCTGCTGGGTCCATTGCATGTTACCAGTGTACAGTCTGGTATCGAGGGGGTGGGTGGTGGCAGGCCTGGGTCTACCTGTCCACAGTATGATCCCAATGGGGGGACAGGTATTCCTCTTTATGGTCTTGATAACCAGACACCTCAGGCTAGTTAATGTTTAGGGTTTTACAAGTTACTTATGTTCTAGAGTGTTTTTGGGTTTGCCTCAGGTTTTACGTTGTATGTCACATACGGATCCCACGACCATCGCTTATACAGTGCATTGCGAAAGTATTCGGCCCCCTTGAACTTTTCGACCTTTTGCCACATTTCAGGCTTCAAACATAAAGATATAAAACTGTAATTTCTCTTAAGTCCTCCGACAGTTGCCGCCCCTCATAAAGTCTTCACCAATGGGTATTGACTTCTGCTCCGCAGGAGTAGCTAGGCATAAGACTTGTTAGAAACAAAAGCTTTTAGCATAGACACACCCATGGGGGCTGTCCCAAAGGTCAATACCCCCCTGCAGTAAGCCATCCCAACTCAGTTTGTCTCTGCCTAGCGTTAGGGAGTAGATGGGCTTCCCTGTGTTGGGGCTACAGTCTCAGCCTTCTAATCTTTTCTTATGATTTTTATTTGCAAAATGTCAGTTTTTTCTTTGCTTTACTAGCTGTTTATTTTGTCAGCTTTAGTTTTAGTCGGATCTTCGGATGAAAATGGATTTTGCGGAGCTGGGAATCGGACTGGCCGCCCTGGCTCTACAGGGCAGAGGGTCAGAGGGATCCCCAGCCCGCCATCGAGCGTTCGGCTATGGTTCGCCCTGGCGCTATGAACGACCCATCCCTTTTCGCAGCAGGGATGCAGCCTGTGAGGTGGCTACCTCACTGGACGCATATGCGGTTGCCTGCTGCAGTGTCATGCGTTTTGGATGATGGCATTCCCTGTCATCTGAGGACAGAGGCTTTCCGTTTAATAGAGGCACCCCACGCCATCCGGTACAGGTAAGTACTTTTCTGTGTGGGGCCTCTGTCTGGGGTGGCAATCCTGTGTTGCTGTGTGTCCCCTCATGTCTGTGCGTGTGTGGGGCTCCCTGATGCGATTCCCTGCGGGGGTCTTTTTTCATGCACTGCTGGCGCTGTGTGGGTTTGGGGGGCCCCTCTCCTGTGTCACTTTCAGTGTTTGGGAGGCACAGACTGTGTGTGTGGTGGCTAAAAACCACGCGGTCCGCCATTTTGGATGTGGGCAGCGTGTCTGGCTTCACTATGGGCTTTCCAACAGCTTGCTGTGTAATGTTTTGGTGCCATCTTGTGTGTGGCAGAACTATCGTTCCGAGCACATGTCGGCGGCCATCTTGCCGAAGCCTTCCATTACTTTCTATGGGCAGCCATTTTCCCTTAGCCTTGCAGCATATATAGTTCAGCCTCTGGTGACCTCACTTCCTTTTCCTCTGGAGCAGCGATCGGTGTGGGCTCTGCAGACTGTCTCTTCCATATCTCTGTTTTATCCTTCTTGGCTCAGTTTTGTCCCTTTTTTGGGGGGTCTGTGTACACAGTGTATTTAGCGGTGGGCTGCGCAATCCGCAGCGATTTTAAAGGGCCAGTACCTTATGTCATTGTTTTTGTAATGGATTCTCAGGACAGCAAATTCCCCCCAGCCTTTGCGGGGGACCCCAGTTCTGCTGAACCCCCCGTTATACCTAATTTGGCCGCTGTAGTGGCGACTTTAGTGTCAAAAAGGGAGGTGCTGATGGCTGAACGAGCTGCTAGGAAAAGGCCTAGACTATCTTTCTCCTCTGATTCAGATGGTGATGTGGCTGGCGTGCCCTTCTCAGGGTCTCGCTCGTCCCTGGACCCGCTGGGGTCTGAGGGGGAGGCGGAGGTGGAGGGGGTAGATGATTCTCCTCCGGGGTCACCTGAAGAAGGCGCAGCTATGGGTGCGTTGATTTCTTCTGTAAAAGAAACACTAAACTTGGAGGATGAGCCCACTCCTCCGGGAATTGTGTCTTCCTCTTTTGGTACACATAGGACCCGCAAGTCGGTGCAGGTTTTTCCCTGCCCCGCTTCATCACACTGTGAATGAACAATGGCACAGTTTGAAACGCCCTTTTACGGTGCCTACTAGGTTTAAACTGCTTTACCCCTTTGCGCCTTCTACGGATTTGCGCTGGTGTGTTGCTCCCCAGGTGGATCACACAGTGGCCGTGTTAAACAAGGCTACTTTGGTTCCCGCTGAGGATACCCCAGTTTTCCGGGATCCTACGGACAGGAGGTTGGAGTCTCTTGCCCGCCATGCCTACATGGTGGCGGGTTCCATGCTCAAACCTATTTTCCCTTCTGTCATGGTGGCTCAGGCGGTGGCGGATTGGACTAAAGTGCTTAGACGCACTCGCGTCTGATTCTGCCCCATCTGCTACACTGGCCATGGTGGACCAAATTCATCAGGGGGTCATGTATTTGTGCGATGCGGCCTTGAATGAGGCCCCTTTGGCTGCACGCCTGTCTAGTGTCGCAGTGCTTAACCCTCGACTGATCTGGCTGAAGAGCTGGTCGGCTGACCAGACGTCACGGAAAACGGTGACTGATTTCCCTTATGCAGGGTCTCGCCTTTTTGGCGAGGCTTTAGATACCTTGGTGAAAGGAGTCACTGGGGGCAAAAGCACTCTGCTTCCCCAGAATCCAAAGAACAAGCCGGGCAAGGTGCGTCCTATCCTGGACTTGAAAGCTCTGAACCGCTTTGTGCGTGTTCAAAAGTTCCGTATGGAATCCCTCCGCTCGGTGGTGGCCTCCCTGAGTCCAGGGGAATTCCTGGCCTCTATAGACCTAAAGTATGCATACCTGCACATCCCCATTTTTCGAGGGTCATCAGAGGTACCTCCGGTTCGCCATAGCAGAGGACCACTATCCGTTCGTAGCGTTACCTTTCGGTCTCGCTTCAGCTCCAAGGGTCTTTACCAAAGTGCTGGCACCTTTTCTGGGTCTGCTGAGGGCACAGGGCATTGCGGTCTTGGGATATCTGGACGATCTCCTGTTAAGATCGAGTGCCAGTCAGAGCCTGCTGCGCGATCTGTCCACTACGGTACAGACACTCCAGGAGTTCAGATGAACCATCAACGTACAGAAGTCGACTGTCTCCTTCGGTGCGTCTTCCCTATCTGGGAATGGTTCTGGACTCTGATCAAGCGAAGGTGTTTCTACCGGAGGCCAAGCTCCGGATCCTTCAGGACGAGATCAGGTCCCTCAGGGACAACCAATCCTCGTCGCTCAGGACCTGCATGCGGTCCCTGGGGCTGATGGTATCAGCCTTCGAGGCGATACCCTTTGCTCAGTTTCACACACGGTCTCTTCAAGCGGAGATCCTGGCCGGGTGGGACAGGCTACCTCAGTCCTTGGATCTGAGTGTCTCGTTGAGTCGCCAGACCAGAATGGATCTTCTGTGGTGGCTTCAGTCCCCGGCTGTGTCGGAAAGGAAAATCCTTTCATCCGTTAATGTGGACGGTGATTACCACGGATGCCAGCCTGTTGGGCTGGGGTGGCGTCCTGGGCAACCTGTCTGCCCAGGGCACTTGGTCGGAGGAGGAATCCTCCCTTCCAATCAACATCTTGGAATTGAGAGCGATCAAACTGTGTCTCTTCCAGTGGTCGGATCGACTTTGGGGCCGTCCTGTATGGGTACAGACGGACAATGCTACCGCGGTGGCTTACATAAACCACCAAGGGGGCACCAGGAGTGCCCGGGCGGCCTGGGAGGTGACCGACATTCTGTCTTGGGCTGAGACTCATGTCCCGGCGATTTCGGCAGTTCACATTCCGGGTGTGGAGAATTGGCAGGCCGATTATCTGAGCCGCCAGACCCTGGATCAAGGAGAATGGTCCCTACACCCGGAGGTCTTCCAAATGCTGTGCGTGAGGTGGGGATCACCAGACCTGGATCTGTTCGCGTCTCGGCTAAACCACAAGGTGGAAAGGTTCGTGGCAAGAACACGCGATCCTCGGGCGGACACCTCGGATGCGCTGGTGGCCCCTTGGCATCAGTATCGTCTGATGTATGCTTTTCCTCCGATTCAGTTGTTGTCCAGGTTCTTTCGCAGGTTGGTGTCGGAACCGACGTTGGATTCTGGTGGCACCGGACTGGCCACGCCGGTCTTGGTACGCGGACATCGTTCACCTAGCCGCGGAGCCTCCTTGGCGGCTCCCAATGCGGGAAGATCTTCTGTCTCAGGGACCGATCTTCCATCCTGCTTTACAGTTGCTGGCTTTAACGGCATGGCTGTTGAAAGCCAGGTCCTGAGAGACAGGGGTCTCTCCTCAGAGGTCATTCCTACTTTAATCAAAGCTAGAAAAGCCTCGTCTGGTAAGATTTATTACTGTACATGGAAAGCTTATTTTGCCTGGTGTGAGTCCAGGGGCTTTTCTCCTCACTCATACTCGGTGACGAGAGTGTTGGCTTTCCTCCAGTCTGGTGTGGACCAGCGCCTGGCGCTGGCCATGATAAAGGGCCAGGTATCTGCACTGGCTGTTCTTTTTCAGCGCCCTGTGGCGTCTCATTCCTTAATTTGCACCTTTATTCAAGGTGTGCGACGTTTGGCCTCTCCCCGGAGGGACCCTTTACCTCCATGGGACTTGAACTTGGTTCTGTCCGTGTTACAGCGTTCTCCCTTTGAAAACATCGGGGAGATATCGTTGCCTCTGCTGTCTAAGAAGGTTGCCTTTTTAGTGGCGATCACTTCGGCTCGCAGGGTGTCGGAGTTGGCGGCGTTGTCTTGCCGCTCTCCTTACCTGGTGCGACCTAACTCTTCATTTCTACCTAAGGTGGTGTCTGACTTTCACCTTAATGAGGACATTGTTTTGCCTTCGCTCTGTGCGAAGCCTAAGCATCCTAAGGAGGTTGCTTTGCATTCTTTGGATGTTGTCCGGGCGATCCAGGTTTACCTGTCGTCCACTGAATCCTTTCGGAAATCGGATTCCCTCTTTGTCCTTCCTGAGGGACCTCGGAAGGGCATGGCTGCGTCTGCGGCGACCATTGCCAAATGGATCAGACAGACGATTGTACAGGCCTATGCTTTAAAGGAACGGGTTCCACCCTTCCCTGTTAAGGCGCACTCTACCAGATCTATGAGTACGTCCTGGGCCTAACGGCATCAGGCTTCGGTGGCCCAGGTGTGCAAGGCTGCGACTTGGTCGTCGGTGCACACCTTTTCCAAATTCTATAAGGTTGATGTTCTGGCGTCAGCTGATGCCTCCTTTGGCCGCAAAGTTCTCAGTGCGGCAGTGCCATAGGGGACCCTTGTTTTTTTGTGGGTCCCTGGCTGTTGGAGGGTTTTATCCCCTGGGTTATTTGCTTTTCTGGGTTGTTGCTCCTGTTGAGCCTTTTCTGTTGCCCAGAAGGTTCTCTTACTGTGTGTGTGTGTAAGGTTCCTTTCTCTGATGTGGGTACTGTGTTGCCTTTTTTTACGGTTGCGTCTCCCACCCCTCGTGTCTGCACTGTTTTTGGACATCCCATTGGTGAAGACTTTATGAGGGGCGGCGACTGTCGGAGGACGTAAGAGAAAAATAAATTTTTGTAAAATTCCTTTCTCTGAGTCCTCCGACAGTCACCGCCCCCGCCCCTCTTTTGGGGTTTTTTCTTGCACACTTACTGCTATGCTACCAAACTGAGTTGGCATGGCTTACTGCAGGGGGGGTATTGACCAGTGGGACAGCCCCCATGGGTGTGTCTATGAAAAAGCTTTTGTTTCTAACAAGTCTTATGCCTAGCTACTCCTTCGGAGCGGAAGTCAATACCCATTGGTGAAGACTTTATGAGGGGCGGCGACTGTCGGAGGACTCAGAGAAAGGAATTTTACGGTAAGATTTCACAAAACTTCTGTTTTTTTTTTGTGAAGAATCAACAACAAGTGGGACACAATCATGAAGTGGAACGAAATTTATTGGATATTTCTTTTTTTTTTTTTTTTTTTTAACAAATAAAAAACTGAAAAATTGGGCGTGCAAAATTATTCAGCCCCCTTTAGTTAATACTTTGTAGCGCCATTTTTTGCTGCGATTACAGCTGTAAGTCGCTTGGGGTATGTCTCTATCAGTTTTGCACATCGAGAGACTGAAATTTTTTGCCCATTCCTCCTTGCAAAACAGATCAAGCTCAGTGAGGTTGGATGGAGAGCGTTTGTGAACAGCAGTTTTCAGTTCTTTCCACAGATTCTCAATTGGATTCAGGTCTGGACTTTGACTTGGCCATTCTAACACCTGGATATGTTCATTTGTGAACATTTCCATTGTAGATTTTGCTTTATGTTTTGGATCATTGTCTTGTTGGAAGACAAATCTCCGTCCCAGTCTCAGGTCTTTTGCAGACTCCATCAGGTTTTCTTTACAGAATGGTCCTGTATTTGGCTCCATCCATATTCCCATCAATTTTAACCATCTTCCCTGTCCCTGCTGAAGAAAAGCAGGCCCAAACCATGATGCTGCCACCACCATGTTTGACAGTGGGGATGGTGTGTTCAGGGTGATGAGCTGTGTTGCTTTTACACCATACATAACGTTTTGCATTGTTGCTGCCAGAAAGTTCGATTTTGGTTTCATCTGACCAGAGCACCTTCTTCCACATGTTTGGTGTGTCTCCTAGGTGGCTTGTGACAAACTTTAAACGACACGTTTTATAGATATCTTTAAGAAATGGCTTTCTTCTTGCCACTCTTCCATAAAGGCCAGATTTGTGCAGTATACGACTGATTGTTGTCCTATGGACAGAGTCTCCCACCTCAGCTGTAGATCTCTGAAGTTCATCCAGAGTGATCATGGGCCTCTTGGCTGCATCTCTGATCAATCTTCTCCTTGTATGAGCTGAAAGTTTAGAGGGACGGCGAGGTCTTCGTAGATTTGCAGTGGTCTGAAACCCCTTCCATTTCAATATTATTGCTTGCACAGTGCTCCTTGGGATGTTTAAAGCTTGGGAAATCTTTTTGTATCCAAATCCAGCTTTAAACTTCTCCACAACACGACCTCTGAGACTATCACAGTGCAGGTGCATTTATACAGAGACTTGATTACACACAGGTGGATTGTATTTATCATTATTAGTCATTTTGGTCAACATTGGATCATTCAGAGATCCTCACTGAACTTCTGGAGAGAGTTTGCTGCACTGAAAGTAAAGGGGCTGAATAATTTTGCACGCCCAATTTTTCAGTTTATTTGTTAACATAGTTTGAAATATCCAATACATTTTGTTCCACTTCATGATTGTGTCCCACTTGTTGTTGATTCTTCACAAAAAATTACAGTTTTATATCTTTATGTTTGAAGCCTGAAATGTGGCAAAAGGTTGCAAAGTTCAAGGGGGCCGAATACTTTTGCAAGGCACTGTACCTCTCTAATCTTATCCTGTGAATGTACCAGTTTCTTCATATGTACCTGCCTTATGGTTTATTTCTATGTTGACAATCTGTATTTTGTAATAATTTTCAATTAAAATGTATGGGAAAAAAAAATACAGGTAGAGCAGAACATAGGTAAAAGTAACCCCAGTCTGTCTGCTCCACCCTTACATGCTAATGGCTTGGGAAGGTGAGCCCAGACATCTTTATGTAAGGGTTGTTATGGCAAAATGTTTTTCAGTTGTGTGCCTGTTTTTCAGCAGCTGAGTGCCGACACCTTCCTTTGGAGTATGGTAAGTGCCACCTGGATATTTTTATACTAGCTTGGCTAAGGGATGGATGTCTTTGCAGAATAGTAAGGTTACACAATGAACATGGAAATGAATCTAACTAAGACATTTGTGGTCATGGAATAGAGCCGAGATGGAGAACATGAAAATAATTAAATAACTACGGTAGTAGCATGCCAAAACCGTCGTTCGGGCAGGCCTGTAAAATAAAGAGGGCCAAACAAGAAGGAAGGAAGAAGACGGGAATGTTGTAGAAAAGGGGCAGTGGTGGGAGGGATAAACGATCCCTGCGGCAGCCTAGAAGAGACGGGGGGCCTGACCTTAAATAAGCGGCTCCTCCCCTCCCACACCTCCAGGCTCCGTCTTCCCATTTGTGGTCAGGGAATAGAGCCGAGATGGAGAACATGACAATAATTAAATAACTACGGTAGTAGCATGCCAAAACCTTCGTTCGGGCAGGCCTGTAAAATAAAGAGGGCAAAAAGAGAGCGTGCAAGTAACTTTAATACAAGGCATTGTATGCAAAAGGAAAGAGACATACCGAAAAGTGATTTGACTAACTTGAAAAACACCTGTCTGAGCTTGCCTTCAGGTTGGGGTATGCAATGGTAGTAGGCAGGGGATTCCCATCACCCTAGTCTCTTGAAGATATGCACAGGAATGCTAAGGCTGGAGGCCACCGTGGCTGCCCCTAAACGAAAGGAATGATCGGAGAGGGCGACAGGATCGCACCCAAACTTACACAGCAGGGTTCTCAAGTACTTGACGAACCTGGGCCTGGTGAGAGGCCTGCCGTAGAGGCTTGGCAGGGGAGCATCACTAACCTGACCTGCCCCACCCAGATAAAGATGGTCCAGCAACTGGACAGGGCACCATCTGTTGAAAGAAGGATACAGTGGTATGTCGACTGGTGGCCCCAATTGATTTGGACTGTTGGAGTGTCAGGACAAAATGATCATCCACCTTAACATGTGGCGGTGCTGAGCGAGTCCCCACGGTGAACTCGTTGGGCCGCAGGAACCTGTAGAAGGCCAGGTACATGGCTGTCTTTACCGCATCATAGGACCCTGCCTCAAACGGCTTAGTGTCCAATAAGTCGGACAAAGCCCAGAATTTGCTGCCATTGATTAGTTGAGGAAACCTAGGCTTGCGGCCTTCCAACTGAAGGATGCCTTTGGAATGTTCTTGATGGGCCCTGATGCCCTGAAGGTACCGCGACTGGGGTGTGTGTTGATGTGAAACTGAACTCAGGAGAGGTAGAGTAGTTTAATTGTACTGTGCACCAGTTCCAAGTTTTAATAGCAAAAGGAAGAAAATGCCCCGATGGTTTCCAAAGACAACGGGTCCAAAAAAAAAAAAATAATATTGAACTCCGTGATGAAGCTGATCAGAGCTCACGCGTAGGAGCGCCTGGTGTTGGATGACAGTGCTGACTGGGCTAGCATGATCCTGTGGGCCATGAGAACAGCTAATCCAGGATGAGTTCCTGGAACGGCGATGGTTCGTCCTGGATTTCTTCTTTCCGTGGGATGTGCCCGGAAGAAGACCTGCAAGTTGGAAGGAGAAAGGGCATCAGCTGCTATGCCTGGCACGTGCTCGCAACCAAGTGGAAGTGCAATTTGGCGGCCAACCAAGTGAGCCTTCTGACTAACTCATGATGGTGAGGGAGGAGGACCGCCCCCCGTTGATGTCGCCTGCTGCCACGCAGTCAGTGAAGCACTTGCTGTTTGGCCTGCCCAAAGGAGCCCCCCCCCCCCCATCCTAGCAGCAGCCATTGAGGGGTCAAATTCTAAAAGGGCCGAGGTGAGATAGGAAAAAAAATGGCAGATTTGACGTTTCTGGTGGCCAACTATCCCTGAACCATCTGTTGCCCCAAAATGGCCGCGAACCTGGCATGGTCAGCCGCATCAGTCTATAACACTGGAGAGCAGTCTGAACTATGGCAATGACCATGTTCATGCCATTCCAGTGGGCCAGGAACTCATCCCACATGGACAAGTCCGCCCTGGCCTGACAGTCCAGGGAGATAATGCTGCCCTTGTGCGGAAGACTCGGGAGCAGACCGAGAAGTCGGTACGCAAAAGCGCTTTATGGTTGGTGTTGAAGGTGCGACTTCCCCGGTCAGGAAATCATCCAGGTAATGAATTACCACTAGACAGCGGCTAATGTGCAAAGGAGCCAGCACAGTGTTTCTGCTTACATATCAAACATTCTTGTTGAAAAAAAAATAACATTCTGGGCTGTTCTTGGCCCCGAAGGTCAAGCGGACAGCAAAGTAAGACCCCTCCCACCTGACTCCATGCAGGTGCCACGATAACTGGTGAATTGGCCGTAGTTTGAAGGCATCGGATATGTCCGTCCAGCAAAACCAGGCAGCCTCACGGGCCTGCAAGATCGCCTGGGTGGCATTGTCCACGTAGGCGACTGTAGGGGGGAAATTCCTCAGCGGGGATGAGAAAATTGAGGCTAGGCATGATAACAGAAGGAGCCGAAATAATCAAGTCTTTTTATTGTTGTGCTTCCCGGTGGTGAGCCCAATGAGTTGGCACGCCAGCAAGAAAAAAGGCGGCATGCCGAAAGGCCCAAACTTAAAACCTTTGTCAACCTCAGACTGTGACAAATGTGTTGACTGCGGAAGGGTCGGATAAGGCTGACGTAGTTTCCGGTAGAGCGACTAGCCCCGACTGAACCCTTCTGTGAAGCCCTGTAAGAGACTTGTCTAAATCTTGAAGAGTGGGACTCCAGGAAGAAAGCCAGGGTGTCAACGTGTAATTTGGTCAGTAATTTCTACGGAAAGAGTCGATTGGGGCACATGGTCTTAGCGTGCGCCCGGAAACAGGTAGAGCAGACATGCAACAACCTGCGGCGTTGATCCTACAACCTCCTGCATTGAAGTTGTTGCAACCTTGCTCAGAAGCACGATGGCTGCCTAGCCTGTCTCTGGAAGCTCTCTGATCGACTCTGCTGATACCAGGGGTGATGTCGCTGGTGGCGGTGGAACTGGATTTGGAGGAACACAAGTTGGTGGGATGGGAAAGCACAGTTGGCGCAGGCTGGAGGAGTGAACTCGGCGAAGTGGCGGCAGAACAAGTACGTGTCCAACTGGCCCCAGTCTGCCTGAACGTTTAAGTGGGCGAAGGTGGCGGCCGCCTTGGTCGAAAAAGAACGATGGTTTAATGTGGAATGCTGACCCACCTTACTTGTGCCCCAAATCAACCACCTTGTGCAAGTACAAAACCCAAATCCCCCCTGCAGTTTGGGAAATTGAAGCAAATCACAATCCCTAACCAGACTGAAAGCCAACCCGAACTCCAGGATGGATAAATCCTTGTTCAACCTGGGGTCTTTGGCCTTGAGCACCTCAGAAAGGTCACCGTGGTTATGGGTCTTACCTTCCTGCAATGTCCTAGGATGCTAACAGGGACATGAGGTAAGCGTCCTTGCCCCCCAGGATTTCTTACTTGACGCTGGGAGGGGCCCTGTGAGCGGGCGTGATGATATGTGCAATAGCGACCAGGGAGGTAGGAGTACCTGCGAGGACACTCTGAGACTGTTGGGGCAGTCTCAGAGAGTGGGAAACCCGGGGATGAGGGGGGGCGGGAGCCAGGGTTTCTAATTTCTCCATCCTTTGATTCAAGCTATTGATGGAGGATAAGACTGATGCCATAGTGGCCTGGATCCCGGATAAGATATCGTGCACATTGTCCTGCGACGTGGACCCCCGACTGCGAAACTGTATAGGTTGACAAAACCTGAAAAGTTCAGCCTTCATGGTGGTGGCCAGTAAGGGAATTCCACTCTGTCTCAATTCAGGGGTGATCCTTGGGATGGTCCAAGAGCTCACGGGCCAGGGCTTGTCAAGCCTTGGCTTCCTCCTGTGTTGGGGACCAAAACCCGGCGTAGGAGGCCTGACTGGCATACTAGGTAGGGAGGAGCGAATCCCCTATGTCTGACGCGTGGGACAACCTGGAAAACTTGAAGGCAAAGGTCATGGAACATAACCGGATGAACACGTCTGACTGGTGTGTCTCCCCCCCCCCCCCGACAAGGTTTCCCGGGAGGAGACCAGTACTAGCGAGTAGGACGTGAGGCCCTAACGAACCCAGCGGCAGGTAGAGGCGCTGTCTATGAGTTGGCCCTGCGCTATGCCAAGTAATGAAATGGTGGGGTGTAGGCCTCTGGGAAGGTGACGCCCTCTCTACACTAATGGGGTAACCGACACACTAGCTATGATTTGGACCGATGGGCGAAAACCTCCGCGTGAGGATGGGTGTTTTGTCTGGGGCTAGCTGTAATTGACCTACCTAACTACCCCCCCCCCCCCCAAACTCAGGTAACCATGGAAGAGTATGACCAAGGGAGACAGCATGCCTGCGATAACCTGTGAGGGGTCTGAGGCTTGGCTGAATGTCCGATAATGTTCATGTGTGCCGCCTGTATGGGTGAAAAAAGATCGGTTGGCGCCTGAAGTGAGAGGACATAAGCGCCTGACTCGACAACTGACATGCCCTGCGAATGCCAACCCTATGCGTATGGAGAGGGGCTGTACGCAAATGCCCACCAGAACCTGTGACTGAGGGGAAGGAGAGAGTCGGACTAGGCCCATCCCCCCCGAAAGTACGTATTCACCAGGAACGGGGTCGGAGCGTATCCTTGCGTGTCAAGGCCCCAGGTGATAGGCAGGAAGTCAGGTGAGGGGGGCGGGAGCTTGCCCCCCCCCCCACATGAGGTAAGTAACCAAAAAGGCGGCTGTGGCCGAACCGCACCTGAGAGTTGCGACTGAGGGGGAAAAATATACACTTTTTTTTGAGATGTGGAACCTGTGGGAAACGTCAAAACAAGACACATGAGAACAAACAAATGATCATGTAACAACATGACGATGAAGAAAACCGAAAACAAATTAAAATAAATAAATATATATAAATTGCATTTCCAAGGACTGCTCATTCGGAACTTGCTGTCCAGGTAATGTAATTGGAGGGCTGCCACCGGTTTTTGGAAATGCACAGTTCCTGAACACTTCTGTGAGACCCCCCCGTCAACATGTGAAAATGACCTGTTCCAAGGAAGGAGGTAAACGGAAGACAAACAATAGCCCCAAAACCAAATGTATTTATATATTATTTCTTTTTTTTTTTTCTCTTCCCCCAACCAGGTTTGTGGTTATGACCATAGCGAACAAGTTGCAGCAGGTGTAATTTTTTTCAAGACCACTAGATGTCACCAGTGAGCCGGAAATACAGCCTGTGATGATGCTAAGAAAGAGGGGAAGCTGTGAGGTCCGTGTGAAGTTTAAGTAACTGACCCAGAGCAGTGTTAACCACTTAAGCCCCGGAAGATTTTACCCCCATTCCGACCAGGGGGTATTTTGCGATTCGGCACTGCTTGAATTTAACGCACAATTGCGCGGTCGTGCGACGCTGTACCTAAACGAATTTGACGTCCTTTTTTTCCCACAAACAGAGCTTTCTTTTGGTGGTATTTGATCACCTGTGCGATTTTTTGATCACGCGCTATAAACAAAAAAAGAGCGTCAATTTTGCAAAAATAGCAATATTTTTCACATTTTTTTATATGAAATTCCCCCAAAAAAAAATGTAAAAATCAAAATTTTTAAAAATTTTCGGCCAATTTATTTTATGCTACCTATGTTTGGTAAAAAAAATCGCAAAAAGCGTATTTTGATTGGTTTGCGCAAAAGTTATCGCGTTTACTAACAAAGGGAAAGATTTTTGTCATTTTTGTTGTTTTTTTTTTTAACGCGTAATGGCGGCGATCTGCGATTTTTTTTGCGGTACTGCGACATTGCGGCGGACAGATCGGACCCTTGACTGACATTTTTGACACTTTTGGGGTTACCAGTGACATTTCTACAGTAATCAGTGCTATATATATGCACTGTTACTGTAAAAATACACTGGTAGTGAAGGGGTTAACTTTATTTGGAAGGGAGGGGCTGGGTGTGTCCCTAGGGGCGTGGTTTCTACTGTGATTGGCTGTGGCTCTAGCTGTAAAGACACTGATCAACGGATCTACATACCAGATCCGTTTTATCAGTGTCTTTGCAGCGAAGAGAATGACAGGCAGTTTGTTTACACAAGCTGCCTGACATTCTCCCTCTCCCCCGCCGATCGCCGAGTGACCGGCGGACATCGGGTCCGCTGGTCACACGCGCGGGGGGGTCCGTGACCACGCGGGAGCGGGAGCGCGCCCCGGGGGGCGCGCGCTCGCTCCCTAGACCCTCACAAGCAAGCAACGTAGCCCTACGTTAGTTTGCCTGTGAGGGGCTGACCGCCGACGTAGATAGTCGTGCGGCGGTCGGCAAGTGGTTAATTTCGTCGACTAAAATACGACTAAAACTAAAACCATTCAGATGACTAAAATACGACTAAAACTAAATGGCATTTTAGTCAAGACTAGAACTAAAACTAAATTGAAATTTGCTGCCAAAATTAACACTGGTGCATGCTCAAAGCTTAATACCATAAATAATAACATATTTGATTTTTCACTCCAGGACCAGCAGTAGTATATAATGAGTTTGGAAATTTGTAGAGAAATGCATAAATAATGCATTACAAATTACAATTGAACTACACCCATTCGATTATAGATAACTAAAATTAGTTTTAGTGGACTAAAATGTACTGGAGTTTTAGTGGACTAAAATGTACTGGAGTTTTAGTGGACTAAAATGTACTGGAGTTTTAGTCGACTAAAATGTACTGGAGTTTTAGTCGACTAAAATGTACTGGAGTTTTAGTCGACTAAAATGTACTGGAGTTTTAGTCGACTAAATACGACTAAAACACTTGCAGAAGACTAAAATGGGACTAAAACTAAAATGCCATTTTAGTCCTAAGACTAAGACTAAAGCTAAATTGAAATTTGCTGCCAAAATTAACACTGACCCAGAGGATGATCCTTCAGCAGCAGCGGTGCAAAGCTGTCGCACGGCTGGTTTGTGAGAGGTAGAGGACAGGTTGAGGGATTGGAAAACCCGGAAGATGAATGCTATGGGACGTGTATGTAATGGTGAGAACGTGTGGCACAGTGTGCAGCAGCTGAGACTGACTGGTGAAGAACCAGCCGGGCGGTGACAGTGCGGGGCTGGCTCGAGCCCCATGGATGGCTTTGTCCCATCCCTCCTCCCCCCGGCGCCGCCTACCCCACGAGGGAGGCCACTCCAGGCGGCACAGGGAGTGCAGACATGACTCCAGAACAGAAAGAGGCAGGACCTGCCAAAGCCCCCTCCCTTGCATGCAGCAGCCGTGACAAGTGGGGAGGAAAAACCACGGTCCACACCGCATGAGTGAGAGAGGGAGCAGGGAGGCTGTGCAGCTGGTGGTGGGGGAGATCCAGCAACCGCCTCCCCCCCCCCCCCCCCCCGCACCCATGGGAAGCCGGGTGTCTGCTGGCCGACCCGGAAGCGTCCTCCTAGTGCTGCTGCTGATGAAGAGTAGCGTCAGACTCCTGGATAATGGGCGTGAATAAATGATCCCTACGGCAGCCGAGAAGAGGCGGGGGGCCTGACCTTAAATAGGCGGCTCCTCCCCTATCACAACTCCAGGCTCCGTCTTCCCATTTATCAAAGCAGCCAATATGTTGAAGTGCAGACTGCTATGGCATTGGTTTGTCTGTCATGAGACGTGACGTTCAGGGGGTGACTGGAAATTGAAATATGGAAATGAGCAACGACTGCTTCCATTGTTGAGTTTCAAGAGAGTGCTCTTTTGAGGGCTCCTTGACACACCTTTGAAAGCCATCAGTGGAGGGCCTATAACCTTTGGCAGACAAAAGAAACCTTGTTGGTCACAATTAGTGTGTGAGTTAACTGACTCCCAGAATCTCCAGATTGAGAAATGCTCCTCCATTAGGTTTTGCATACTTACTGTATAAAGAGGTTTGGCCTTTGATCCTTTCTTTTATCAAGTCTTCTTAACTTGGCTTTTTCTGTCAAGGCGCTGAGTTAAAAGCATGTAAGAGCTACCAAGGGACCATTTCATTTCTTCTTAAGGGAAGGGTGGGTTGGAGATGGTGGAGATCGAAGCTGGGGCCTCACACATGCAAAGCGTGCGCTCTACCACTGAGCTACATCCCCCTATGTTGTCTTGGGTTCTGTGCCTTTTTTTCCACAAAACTCTACACGACGTTGCATCCTTTAACCTGGCACCAGGCCTTAACATCTGCGTTCCACTACCAGTACTCTGGGCCTCCTTCACTTCCCAAAACCAACCACACCTTCATTATATTTTTTTCTTCCGGAAAAGACTTTCAGCCTTCAAGAGGCAAAAGAAATCTGTTTTCTCTTACGTCCTCCGAAAGTCGCCGCCACCTCTAAGTCATCACCGTTGGGTATTGACTTCCCATCTGCAGGAATAGCTAGGCATATAGACTTAGTCCAAAGACAAAAGGCATTAGCATATACACACCCATGGGGGCTGTCCCATCTGGTCAATACCCCCCCTGCATCACCACTCCCAACTCAGTTTTAATCTGCCTAGCGTCAGGAATAGTCAGGCTTCCCTTGTGCTGGGGCTTCAGTCTCAGCCTTCCTAATCTTTTATTTGAATTTCTTTGACAATGTCAGTTTTTTTCTCTTACTTTTACTAGCTGTTTATTTTGTCAGCTTCTAGTGTTAGTCTTCTCTTCGGATGAAGATGGATCATGCGGTGCTGGGATTCGGACTGACCGCCCTGGTCTTCCAGAGCAAAAGGGTCAGATGGAACCCCAGCCCGCCATCGAGCGTTCAGCTATGGTTCGCCCTGGCATTACGAACGACCCATCCCTGTTCGCTACAGGGATGCAGCCTTGAGGTGGCTACCTCACAGGACTCGTCTGCGGTGCTGCAGCGTCATGTCCCTGGCTCACGGCACTCCCTGTCAGATGAGGACAGAGGTTTTCCGTGCATGGAGGCTCCCCACGCCATCTGGTACAGGTAAGTACTTCTGTGTGGGGCCTCTGTCTGGGGTGGCAGTCTGTGTTGCTGCGTGTTCCCCATGTCTGTGCCTGTGTGACTCCCTGTGGGGATCGCTTGTGCAGATACTGTATGTTGCCCGGGGGTCCCTGTCCCTGTGTCACTTAGGTGCATTGTTGGGGCTGCAGACGTTGCTGGTTATGCGGCGACCGCAGCGGTGCATTTTCGCGCGGTCTGCCATCTTAACTATGGGCAAACATGTGTAGCTCTTCTGGGGCGATCCTGCATGTTATTTTGGCGCCATCCGCCGCCATTTTGTGGGCGGTGGAACGATCGGTCCGGCCGCATGTCGGCGGCCATTTTGGCGTAGCCTCCAATTCATCCCTATGGGGCAGCCATTTTCCCAGGGTCTGGCATATAGTCCAGCCTACTCCAGCAGCACTTCCTTTCCATCAGCAGCAGGACATCGGTAGCAACGCTCTGCGAGCTCTGCAGGTTATCACTCTCAATTTCCCTCTGTGCTATCGCTTCTGGCTCAGTTTATTTTCTCCTTTGGGGGTCTTTTATCACTATAGCAGTAGCGGTGGGCTGCGCACACCGCAGCGGTCTTAAAGGGGACAGTACATTGTATTGCACTGTAGTTTGTTCTGGTAACTTGAGCAATGGATTCTCAGGAAAGCAAGTTTCCTCCAGCTTTAGTGGGGGGCCGCAGTTCTCCTGTGGCTCCGCTGTGACCCAATCTGGCTGTTGTAGTGGCGACTTTGGTGGCAAATATGGAAGTGCTGATGTCTGAACGGGGTGCGAGAAAGAGGCCCAGGTTGTCTCTCTCTTTTGATTCAGATGGGGATATGGCTGCTGCTGCGAGCGTGCCCTTTTCAGGGTCCCGCTCATCCTTGGACCCCCCGGGGTCTGAGGGGGAGGCTGAGATGGAGGGGGTTGATGCTTCCTCCCCGGGGTCGCCTGAAAGAATGGGCGACCATGGATGAGTTGTTTGTGTCTGTAAAGGACACCTTACATTTAGAGGATGAGCCCTGTCCTCCGGGAGTTGTTTTCCTTTGGGACGCACAGGACCCGCAAGTCTGCGCAGGTTTTCCCCTGCCCAGCGGAATTCCATTACACTGTTAATGAAATGTGGCGCATGTTAAAACGTTTATTCCTGGTACCTAGTCGGTTCAAATTGCTTTATCCTTTTGCGCCGGCTACAGAATCACGATGGTGTGTGCCTCCACAGGTAGATCACACTGTGGCCGTGTTGAACAAGGCTACCTTGGTTCCTACTGAGGATACCCCGGTTTTCCGGGATCCCACGGACCGGTGGTTGGAGTCTCTAGCTCGCCATTCCTATACGGTGGCGGGTTCGTTGCTCAAACCCGTTTTCGCGTCCGTTCTGGTGGCTCAGGCGGTGGCTGATTGGACTAAGATGCTTAGGAGCAATCTCGAGGCCAATGGTGTTCCGCCTGCCCGGCTGGAAATGGTGGATCAGATCCACCAAGGAGTCATGTACTTGTGTGATGCAGCCTTGAATGAGGCCCCCTTGGTGGCTCGCCTCTCTAGTGTCGCGGTGCTTAACCGGCGACTGATATGGCTGAAGAGCTGGTCGGCCGACCAGTCCTCAAGGAAAACTGTTGCTGATTTTCCCTATGCTGGCTCTCGCCTTTTTGGCGAGGCGTTGGACACCCTGGTGAAAGGCGTCACGATGGGCAAGAGCACTATGCTGCCCCAGAACCCGAAGAACAAGTCTTTTCAAGGCAAGTGGGGTTCGGCGCCTAGATCCAATCAGGGGTCCTTTCGTGCCTTTCGGAACCAATCTAAGGGCAAGCCCTTCAAGGCCCAGGGCAACCAGAAGAAGCCCTGGGCGGGTAAGCAGAAGTCCGGCAATGATGGCTCGGCGGGTCAATCCACCTCTGCCTGAAGGGGCGCCCTCACCCATTTCAGGGGTGGGGGGACGTTTGCGCGGTTTCCTCCAACCTTGGTTGCTCCGGATATTGGACAGGTGGGTTCAGGAAATCGTTCGATCGGGTTACAAGAACATCGAATTCCTTTCCCGCCCGGCGGACAGATTCTTTCCCTCCAATCTCCATCTGCTTTCGGGGCGTCTGCAGGACTTGCATCAAGCGGTGCAGGACCTGGTTACTCAGGGAGTGATTGTCCCGGTGCCTCATCGGGACAGGTTTCGGGGGTTTTATTCGAATCTATTCACTGTGCCCAGTCACTGTGTAACCTGTCTGCCCAGGGCACTTGGTCGAAGGAGGAGTCCTCCCTCCCGATAAATGTGCTGGAGTTACGAGCGATCAAACTCTGTCTCTTCCACTGGTCGGACCGTCTCCGGGGCCTGCCTGTCCGTGTACAGACGGACAATGCTACCGCGGTGGCTTACATCAACCACCAGGGGGGCACCAGGAGTGCTCGAGGGGCCCGGGAGGTGACCGACATTCTGTCTTGGGCCGAGACTCATGTCCCGGTGATCTCAGCTGTTCACATTCCGGGTGTGGAAAATTGGCAGGCCGACTATCTGAGCCGCCAGACCCTGGACCAGGGGGAATGGTCCCTACACCCGGAGGTCTTTCAGATGCTGTGTGCGAGGTGGGGATCCCCGGACATGGATCTGTTCGCATCCCGGCTAAATCACAAGGTGGAAAGGTTCGTGGCAAGAACGCGCGATCCATTGGCGGACGCCTCGGATGCGTTGGTGGCTCCTTGGCATCAGTATTGTCTGATGTACGCCTTTCCTCCGATTCAGTTACTATCCCGATTCCTCCGCAGATTGGTCTCGGAACCGCACATGGTGATTCTGGTGGCTCTGGACTGGCCTCGCCGGTCCTGGTATGCCGACGTTGTTCACCTGGCAGTGGCGCCTCCGTGGCGTCTGCCTCTGCGGGAAGATCTCCTGTCTCAAGGTCTGATCTTCCATCCTGCTTTACAGTCGCTGGCTTTAACGGCCTGGCTGTTGAGACCCAGGTCTTGAGGGACAAGGGTCTCTCCCCTGAGGTTATCCCTACCCTAATCAAGGCTAGGAAATCCTCCTCTGGTAAGATCTATTACTGTACCTGGAAAGCTTATTTCGCCTGGTGTGAGTCCAGGGGGTTCTCCCCTCGTTCTTACTCGGTGTCGAGTGTTGGCTTTCCTTCAGTCTGGAGTGGATCAGCGCCTGGCACTGGCCACGATAAAGGGCCAGGTGTCTGCACTGGCTGTCCTTTTCCAACTCCCTGTGGCGTCTCATTCCTTGGTGCGCACCTTCGTTCAAGGTGTGCGACATTTGGCTCCTCCCAGGAAGGAGCCTTTACCTCCATGGGACTTGATCTTGGTTCTGTCCATGTTACAGCGTGCTCCCTTTGAAAACATCAGGAAGATATCGTTGCCTCTGCTGTCGAAAAAGGTTGCTTTTCTAGTGGCGATCACTTCGGCTCGCAGAGTGTCGGAGCTGGCGGCGTTGTCTTACCGCTCCCCTTACTTGATAATTCACAAGGATAAGGTGCTTTTGCGACCACCCCCATCCTTCCTCCCCAAGGTGATCTCTGAGTTCCACCTTAATAAGGACATTGTCCTGCCTTCGCTTTGTACGAAGCCAAAGCATCCTAAGGAGATTGCCTTGCATTCCTTGGATGTTGTGAGGGCGATCAGGGGGTTTACCTGCCGTCTACGGAATCCTTTCGGAAGACGGATTCCCTATTTGTCCTTCCTGAGGGACCTCGGAAGGGCATGGCTGCGTCTGCGGCAAAATTGCCAAATGGATCAGACAGACAATTGAGCAGGCTTATGCCTTGAAGGAACGGGTTCCGCCCTTCCCTGTTAAAGCGCACTCTACCAGATCTTTGAGTGCGTCCTGGGCCTATTGGCATCGGGCCACGGTGGCCCAGGTGTGCAAGGCTGCAACTTGGTCGTCGGTGCACACCTTTTCCAAATTCTACAAAGTAGATGTTCTGGCATCAGCTGATGCTTCTTTTGGCCGCAAAGTTCTCAGTGCGGCAGTGTAATGATGGACCCTTGAATTTTTTTCTGGGTCCCTGGCTGTTGGCATTTGCTTTCCTGGGCTGTTGCTCCTGTTGAGCATTGTTTTTTTTTCTGTTGCCCAGTTGGTTCTCTTACAGTGCATGTAAGATTCCTTTCTCTGATGTGGGTACTGCGTTGCCTTTTCTACGGTTGCGTCTCCCACCCCTCATGTCTATACTGCTTTGGGACATCCCAACAGTGATGACTTAGAGGTGGCGGCGACTGTCGGAGGACGTAAGGAAAACTGAATTTTTGTAAAATCTTACCTGTAAAAATTCCTTTCTCTGAGTCCTCCGACAGTCGCCACCCCCGCCCCTCTTTTGGGGTTATTACCTACTGCTATGCTACCAAACTGAGTTGGGAGTGGTGATGCAGGGGGGTATTGACCAGATGGGACAGCCCCCATGGGTGTGTATATGCTAATGCCTTTTGTCTTTAGACTAAGTCTATATGCCTAGCTATTCCTGCAGATGGGAAGTCAATACCCAACAGTGATGACTAAGAGGTGGCGGCGACTGTCGGAGGACTGAGAGAAAGGAATTTTACAGGTAAGATTTTACAAAAATTCCGTTTTTTTCCGCTTTGTGTTTGACAACTAGCGGTCATGCATTAACCCATGTAAAGCCATGCTGAAAGCCTTGTAGGGGGTTGTATTGCGCTTCAGGGTGTGTGTAAACCAAAACTTCTTACTCCTGTGTTTTACTTTTCCTCTAGTCACGTATAGTATATAAACATTATATTAGTGAATCACTCTGTTTCTTCTTATATATATATATATATATATATATATATATATATATATCTATATATATATATATATCTTCATAATAAAACAATCAGTAATATGTATATATATATATTTAAAGTGCTGGTGTGCTTCTATATAAATATATATTTCAGGTGAAGAGGGGTAGTGATGTGTTTAAATAGTTATAAAGTGCTCTTGTGCATCAACAAGAGCACTTTATGGGAGCCAATCCCACAAACATGAAATTAAATCTCTGCAGGGGGTGTACGAAATGCCTCCAGGTTGCCATATTGCATTGGATTTTCAGAGAATGACAGTGCTACTGATTGAAAAGGAAAGGTCATTTTTAAAATAAATTTCAATATGGCTTGTGTCGCAATTGTATATGCTATATTACTTTTTCTTATTTGCAATCTTTTTTTTCGACGCAAGTGGAGATACACTTAAAGCTTCACGTGAACAACAGACAACTCCAATTTGAAAGATGTGATTAGCATGCTTTCGAGAAAACTCTTCCTTGCTCTGTACTACTGCCACTCATTTTTACCCTCCCAGCATAGTTGTAACAGGGTTTTGAACATTGTCACAATCATCTCAACTAGTCTTTGTTTAAAGCAAAGGATGGAGATGCTGGGGATTGAACTTGGGCCCTCACACATGTAGGGTGTATGCTCTACCACTGAGCTACATTCCCTTCTCTTTCTTGGTTTGTTGTGCTTTTTCTTGCAGCCTTGAACTAAGCTCCAGGCCTTCCCAGTAACATTTCCCTAGCGATAGTTAGGGCTCCCTTCACTTCCAAAAATTGAGCACAGCCTGAATTTTGTCTTCTTTTGGGGAAGAAGTTTGACTTTGGAGAGAAGTTCTCAGTATGGTTTTGCACTTTGTGCGGATCATTGGGCAACTCAGCATGTGCTACATGGTAACTTGACTCTGTTTAAGATAAAGAATGGAGATGCCGAGGGTTGAACCCGGGACCTCACACATGCAAAGCATGCGCTCTACCACTGAGCTACATCCCCCATGCTCTGATCAAGCAGGCCTGTGCGTCTTGTGATGCAAAAATTCAGGTAGAGCAGAACATAGGTAAAAGTAACCCCAGTCTGTCTGCTCCACCCTTACATGCTATTGGCTTGGGAGGGTGAGCCCAGACATCTTTATGTAAGGGTTGTTATGGCAAAATGTTTTTCAGTTGCGTGCCTGTGTTGCAGCAACTGAGTGCTGGCATCTTCCTTTGAAGTATGGTAAGTGCCAACTGGATATTTATACTAGCTTGGCCAAGGGATGGATGTCTTTGCATAATAGTAAGGTTACACAATGAACATGGAAATGTATCTTACTGATACATTTATCAAAGCAGCCAATATGTTGAAGTGCAGACTGCTATGGCATTGGTTTGTCTATGTCATGAGTCGTGACGTTCAAGGGGTGAGTGGAAAATGAAATATGCAATTGAGCAACGACTGCTTCCATTGTTGAGTTTCAAGAGAGTGCTCTTTTGAGGGCTCCTTGACATACCTTTGAAAGCTATCGGTGGAGGGCCTATAACCTTTGGCAGACAAAAGAAACCTGTTGGTCACAATTTGTGTGTGTGAGTTAACTGACTCCCAGAATCTCCAGATTGAGAAATGCTCCTCCATTAGGTTTTGCATACTTACTGTATAAAGAGGTTGGGCCTTTGATCCTTTCTTTTATCACATCAAGTCTTCTTAACTTGTCTTTTTCTGTAGAGGCGCTAAGTTAAAAGCATGTAAGAACTACCAAGGGACCATTTCATTTCTTCTTAAAGGAAGGGTGGGTTGGAGATGCCGGGGATTGAACCCGGGGCCTCACACATGCAAAGCGTGCGCTCTACCACTGAGCTACATCCCCCTATGTTGTCTTGGGTGCTGTGCCTTTTTTTCCACAAAACTCTACATGATGTTGCAGCCTTTAACCTGGCACCAGGCATTCATTATATTTTTTTCTTCCGGAAAAGACTTTCAGCCTTCAAGAGGCAAAAGAAACCTGTTTTTTTCCGCTTTGTGTTTGTCAACTAGCTGACAAGCTGACATCATCTCCCGGCTGCATAAGAGAGCTCTCTGTGTGTCTGTGTCACATCTAATTACTGTGTGGCTCTCACCTGTACGAGCGCTAGTCTGAGAGAGCCAGGGATTAAGGGAAATATAGTTTTTTGCAGGAAGTGTCAGGCCTCACACTACGGACAGAGGTCATGCATTAACCCATGCAAAGCCATGCTGAAAGCCTCATGTTTCAACACAAACAGAAAATGCTGACACAGGAATGTAAAGATTTGCTCTATTATAGGAAATGCTTACAGTTCAAGAAATGACACCATCAAAAGCGAAATGATCGGTGCACAACTTATATAGGGAGGAAGATTTACTGTGCCTTTATAGAGTAACTCCTCTTTTGTTGAGAAAACAAAAACAAACCCTTCTGGGTGATCATTGCAAGGATTTTAACAAGCTTTGTTGCTACCTGTTTCTCTTCTGAAGGAATAGCTCTTTGTTAGATCACGTCTAGTGCAGGACTGATTCTGAATGGTAGTGATTTTTTTCATTTTGTTTTTTGAACAGCCGATGCAGTTGCAGGGCTCTAATAAGAAGAATGGCAGGACCTGCATTCCTTTAGAAGCCATTAACCCTTTAGGAGAATCTCACCAAAACCGAAATGTTTGTTGCAGAGGGTGCCTAAAATCTGACTTGTATCTTAGTGAAGATTCTTTGGAAAATCAGGGAGCCAATCCCACAAACATGAAATTAAATCTCTGCAGGGGGTGTACGAAATGCCTCCAAGTTGCCATATTGCATTGAATTTTCAGAGAATGACAGTGCTGCTGATTGAAAAGGAAAGGTCATTTTTAAAATAAATTTCAATATGGCTTGTGTCGCAATTGTATATGCTATATTACTTTTTCTTATTTGCAATCTTTTTTTTCGACGCAAGTGGAGATACACTTAAAGCTTCACGTGAACAACAGACAACTCCAATTTGAAAGATGTGATTAGCATGCTTTCAAGAAAACTCTTCCTTGCTGCTTGTTCTGTTCTGCTGACACTCAATTTTACCCTCCCAGCATAGTTGTAACAGGGTTTTGAACATTGTCACAATCATCTCAACTAGTCTTTGTTTAAAGCAAAGGATGGAGATGCTGGGGATTGAACTTGGGCCCTCACACATGTAGGGTGTATGCTCTACCACTGAGCTACATTCCCTTCTCTTTCTTGGATTGTTGTGCTTTTTCTTGCAGCCTTGAACTAAGCTCCAGGCCTTCCCAGTAACATTTCCCTAGCGATAGTTAGGGCTCCCTTCACTTCCAAAAATTGAGCACAGCCTGAATTTTGTCTTCTTTTGGGGAAGAAGTTTGACTTTGGAGAGAAGTTCTCAGCATGGTTTTGCACTTTGTGCGGATCATTGGGCAACTCAGCATGTGCTACATGGTAACTTGACTCTGTTTAAGATAAAGAATGGAGATGCCGGGGGTTGAACCCGGGACCTCACACATGCGAAGCGTGCGCTCTACCACTGAGCTACATCCCCCATGCTCAGATCAAGCAGGCCTGTGCGTCTTGTGATGCAAAAATGCAGGTAGAGCAGAACATAGGTAAAAGTAACCCCAGTCTGTCTGCTCCACCCTTACATGCTATTGGCTTGGGAGGGTGAGCCCAGACATCTTTATGTAAGGGTTGTTATGGCAAAATGTTTTTCAGTTGTGTGCCTGTGTTGCAGCAACTGAGTGCTGGCATCTTCCTTTGAAGTATGGTAAGTGCCACCCGGATATTTATACTAGCTTGGCCAAGGGATGGATGTCTTTGCATAATAGTAAGGTTACACAATGAACATGGAAATGTATCTTACTGATACATTTATCAAAGCAGCCAATATGTTGAAGTGCAGACTTTGCATAATAGTAAGGTTACATAATGGACATGGAAATGTATCTTACTGATGCATTTATCAAAGCAGCCAATATGTTGAAGTGCAGACTGCTATGGCATTGGTTTGTCTATGTCATGAGTCGTGACGTTCAGGGGGTGAGTGGAAAATGAAATATGCAATTGAGCAACGACTGCTTCCATTGTTGAGTTTCAAGAGAGTGCTCTTTTGAGGGCTCCTTGACATACCTTTGAAAGCTATCGGTGGAGGGCCTATAACCTTTGGCAGACAAAAGAAACCTGTTGGTCACAATTTGTGTGTGTGAGTTAACTGACTCCCAGAATCTCCAGATTGAGAAATGCTCCTCGATTAGGTTTTGCATACTTACTGTATAAAGAGGTTTGGCCTTTGATCCTTTCTTTTATCATCAAGTCTTCTTAACTTGGCTTTTTCTGTAGAGGTGCTAAGTTAAAAGCATGTAAGAACTACCAAGGGACCATTTTATTTCTTAAAGGAAGGGTGGGTTGGAGATGCCGGGGATTGAACCCGGGGCCTCACACATGCAAAGCGTGCGCTCTACCACTGAGCTACATCCCCCCTATGTTGTCTTGGGTGCTGTGCCTTTTTTTCCACAAAACTATACATGATGTTGCAGCCTTTAACCTGGCACCAGGCATTCATATCTGTGTTCCACTAGCAGTACTCTGGGCCTCCTTCACTTCCCAAAACCAACCACACCTTCATTATTTTTTTTTCTTCCGGAAAATACTTTCAGCCTTCAAGAGGCAAAAGAAACCTGTTTTTTTCCGCTTTGTGTTTGTCAACTAGCTGACAAGCTGACATCATCTCCCGGCTGCATAAGAGAGCTCTCTGTGTGTCTGTGTCACATCTAATTACTGTGTGGCTCTCACCTGTACGAGCACTAGTCTGAGAGAGCCAGGGATTAAGGGAAATATAGTTTTTCGCAGGAAGTGTCAGGCCTCACACTACGGACAGAGGTCATGCATTAACCCATGCAAAGCCATGCTGAAAGCCTCATGTTTCAACACAAACAGAAAATGCTGACACAGGAATGTAAAGATTTGCTCTATTATAGGAAATGCTTACAGTTCAAGAAATGACACCATCAAAAGCGAAATGATCGGTGCACAACTTATATAGGGAGGAAGATTTACTGTGCCTTTATAGAGTAACTCCTCTTTTGTTGAGAAAACAAAAACAAACCCTTCTGGGTGATCATTGCAAGGATTTTAACAAGCTTTGTTGCTACCTGTTTCTCTTCTGAAGGAATAGCTCTTTGTTAGATCACGTCTTGTGCAGGACTGATTCTGAATGGTAGTGATTTTTTTCATTTTGTTTTTTGAACAGCCGATGCAGTTGCAGGGCTCTAATAAGAAGAATGGCAGGACCTGCATTCCTTTAGAAGCCATTAACCCTTTAGGAGAATCTCACCAAAACCGAAATGTTTGTTGCAGAGGGTGCCTAAAATCTGACTTGTATCTTAGTGAAGATTCTTTGGAAAATCAGGGAGCCAATCCCACAAACATGAAATTAAATCTCTGCAGGGGGTGTACGAAATGCCTCCAGGTTGCCATATTGCATTGAATTTTCAGAGAATGACAGTGCTGCTGATTGAAAAGGAAAGGTCATTTTTAAAATAAATTTCAATATGGCTTGTGTCGCAATTGTATATGCTATATTACTTTTTCTTATTTGCAATCTTTTTTTTCGACGCAAGTGGAGATACACTTAAAGCTTCACGTGAACAACAGACAACTCCAATTTGAAAGATGTGATTAGCATGCTTTCAAGAAAACTCTTCCTTGCTGCTTGTTCTGTACTACTGACACTCAATTTTACCCTCCCAGCATAGTTGTAACAGGGTTTTGAACATTGTCACAATCATCTCAACTAGTCTTTGTTTAAAGCAAAGGATGGAGATGCTGGGGATTGAACTTGGGCCCTCACAATTGTAGGGGGTATGCTCTACCACTGAGGTACATTCCCTTCTCTTTCTTGGATTGTTGTGCTTTTTCTTGCAGCCTTGAACTAAGCTCCAGGCCTTCCCAGTAACATTTCCCTAGCGATAGTTAGGGCTCCCTTCACTTCCAAAAATTGAGCACAGCCTGAATTTTGTCTTCTTTTGGGGAAGAAGTTTGACTTTGGAGAGAAGTTCTCAGCATGTTTTTGCACTTTGTGCGGATCATTGGGCAACTCAGCATGTGCTACATGGTAACTTGACTCTGTTTAAGATAAAGAATGGAGATGCCGGGGGTTGAACCCGGGACCTCACACATGCGAAGCGTGCGCTCTACCACTGAGCTACATCCCCCATGCTCTGATCATGCAGGCCTGTGCGTCTTGTGATGCAAAAATGCAGGTAGAGCAGAACATAGGTAAAAGTAACCCCAGTCTGTCTGCTCCACCCTTACATGCTATTGGCTTGGGAGGGTGAGCCCAGACATCTTTATGTAAGGGTTGTTATGGCAAAATGTTTTTCAGTTGTGTGCCTGTGTTGCAGCAACTGAGTGCTGGCATCTTCCTTTGAAGTATGGTAAGTGCCACCCGGATATTTATACTAGCTTGGCCAAGGGATGGATGTCTTTGCATAATAGTAAGGTTACACAATGAACATGGAAATGTATCTTACTGATACATTTATCAAAGCAGCCAATATGTTGAAGTGCAGACTTTGCATAATAGTAAGGTTACATAATGGACATGGAAATGTATCTTACTGATGCATTTATCAAAGCAGCCAATATGTTGAAGTGCAGACTGCTATGGCATTGGTTTGTCTATGTCATGAGTCGTGACGTTCAGGGGGTGAGTGGAAAATGAAATATGCAATTGAGCAACGACTGCTTCCATTGTTGAGTTTCAAGAGAGTGCTCTTTTGAGGGCTCCTTGACATACCTTTGAAAGCTATCGGTGGAGGGCCTATAACCTTTGGCAGACAAAAGAAACCTGTTGGTCACAATTTGTGTGTGTGAGTTAACTGACTCCCAGAATCTCCAGATTGAGAAATGCTCCTTGATTAGGTTTTGCATACTTACTGTATAAAGAGGTTTGGCCTTTGATCCTTTCTTTTATCATCAAGTCTTCTTAACTTGGCTTTTTCTGTAGAGGTGCTAAGTTAAAAGCATGTAAGAACTACCAAGGGACCATTTTATTTCTTAAAGTAAGGGTGGGTTGGAGATGCCGGGGATTGAACCCGGGGCCTCACACATGCAAAGCGTGCGCTCTACCACTGAGCTACATCCCCCCTATGTTGTCTTGGGTGCTGTGCCTTTTTTTCCACAAAACTCTACATGATGTTGCAGCCTTTAACCTGGCACCAGGCATTCATATCTGTGTTCCACTAGCAGTACTCTGGGCCTCCTTCACTTCCCAAAACCAACCACACCTTCATTATTTTTTTTTCTTCCGGAAAATACTTTCAGCCTTCAAGAGGCAAAAGAAACCTGTTTTTTTCCGCTTTGTGTTTGTCAACTAGCTGACAAGCTGACATCATCTCCCGGCTGCATAAGAGAGCTCTCTGTGTGTCTGTGTCACATCTAATTACTGTGTGGCTCTCACCTGTACGAGCGCTAGTCTGAGAGAGCCAGGGATTAAGGGAAATATAGTTTTTTGCAGGAAGTGTCAGGCCTCACACTACGGACAGAGGTCATGCATTAACCCATGCAAAGCCATGCTGAAAGCCTCATGTTTCAACACAAACAGAAAATGCTGACACAGGAATGTAAAGATTTGCTCTATTATAGGAAATGCTTACAGTTCAAGAAATGACACCATCAAAAGCGAAATGATCGGTGCACAACTTATATAGGGAGGAAGATTTACTGTGCCTTTATAGAGTAACTCCTCTTTTGTTGAGAAAACAAAAACAAACCCTTCTGGGTGATCATTGCAAGGATTTTAACAAGCTTTGTTGCTACCTGTTTCTCTTCTGAAGGAATAGCTCTTTGTTAGATCACGTCTAGTGCAGGACTGATTCTGAATGGTAGTGATTTTTTTCATTTTGTTTTTTGAACAGCCGATGCAGTTGCAGGGCTCTAATAAGAAGAATGGCAGGACCTGCATTCCTTTAGAAGCCATTAACCCTTTAGGAGAATCTCACCAAAACCGAAATGTTTGTTGCAGAGGGTGCCTAAAATCTGACTTGTATCTTAGTGAAGATTCTTTGGAAAATCAGGGAGCCAATCCCACAAACATGAAATTAAATCTCTGCAGGGGGTGTACGAAATGCCTCCAGGTTGCCATATTGCATTGAATTTTCAGAGAATGACAGTGCTGCTGATTGAAAAGGAAAGGTCATTTTTAAAATAAATTTCAATATGGCTTGTGTCGCAATTGTATATGCTATATTACTTTTTCTTATTTGCAATCTTTTTTTTCGACGCAAGTGGAGATACACTTAAAGCTTCACGTGAACAACAGACAACTCCAATTTGAAAGATGTGATTAGCATGCTTTCAAGAAAACTCTTCCTTGCTGCTTGTTCTGTACTACTGACACTCAATTTTACCCTCCCAGCATAGTTGTAACAGGGTTTTGAACATTGTCACAATCATCTCAACTAGTCTTTGTTTAAAGCAAAGGATGGAGATGCTGGGGATTGAACATGGGCCCTCACACATGTAGGGTGTATGCTCTACCACTGAGCTACATTCCCTTCTCTTTCTTGGATTGTTGTGCTTTTTCTTGCAGCCTTGAACTAAGCTCCAGGCCTTCCCAGTAACATTTCCCTAGCGATAGTTAGGGCTCCCTTCACTTCCAAAAATTGAGCACAGCCTGAATTTTGTCTTCTTTTGGGGAAGAAGTTTGACTTTGGAGAGAAGTTCTCAGCATGGTTTTGCACTTTGTGCGGATCATTGGGCAACTCAGCATGTGCTACATGGTAACTTGACTCTGTTTAAGATAAAGAATGGAGATGCCGGGGGTTGAACCCGGGACCTCACACATGCGAAGCATGCGCTCTACCACTGAGCTACATCCCCCATGCTCTGATCAAGCAGGCCTGTGCGTCTTGTGATGCAAAAATGCAGGTAGAGCAGAACATAGGTAAAAGTAACCCCAGTCTGTCTGCTCCACCCTTACATGCTATTGGCTTGGGAGGGTGAGCCCAGACATCTTTATGTAAGGGTTGTTATGGCAAAATGTTTTTTAGTTGTGTGCCTGTGTTGCAGCAACTGAGTGCTGGCATCTTCCTTTGAAGTATGGTAAGTGCCACCCGGATATTTATACTAGCTTGGCCAAGGGATGGATGTCTTTGCATAATAGTAAGGTTACACAATGAACATGGAAATTTATCTTACTGATACATTTATCAAAGCAGCCAATATGTTGAAGTGCAGACTTTGCATAATAGTAAGGTTACATAATGGACATGGAAATGTATCTTACTGATGCATTTATCAAAGCAGCCAATATGTTGAAGTGCAGACTGCTATGGCATTGGTTTGTCTATGTCATGAGTCGTAAAGTTCAGGGGGTGAGTGGAAAATGAAATATGCAATTGAGCAACGACTGCTTCCATTGTTGAGTTTCAAGAGAGTGCTCTTTTGAGGGCTCCTTGACATACCTTTGAAGGCTATCGGTGGAGGGCCTATAACCTTTGGCAGACAAAAGAAACCTGTTGGTCACAATTTGTGTGTGAGTTAACTGACTCCCAGAATCTCCAGATTGAGAAATGCTCCTCGATTAGGTTTTGCATACTTACTGTATAAAGAGGTTTGGCCTTTGATCCTTTCTTTTATCATCAAGTCTTCTTAACTTGGCTTTTTCTGTAGAGGTGCTAAGTTAAAAGCATGTAAGAACTACTGAGGGACCATTTTATTTCTTAAAGTAAGGGTGGGTTGAAGATGCCGGGGATTGAACCCGGGGCCTCACACATGCAAAGCGTGTGCTCTACCACTGAGCTACATCCCCCCTATGTTGTCTTGGGTGCTGTGCCTTTTTTTCCACAAAACTCTACATGATGTTGCAGAGAGCCAGGGATTAAGGGAAATATAGTTTTTTGCAGGAAGTGTCTGGCCTCACACTACGGACAGAGGTCATGCATTAACCCATGCAAAGCCATGCTGAAAGCCTCATGTTTCAACATAAACAGAAAATGCTGACACAGGAATGTAAAGATTTGCTCTATTATAGGAAATGCTTACAGTTCAAGAAATGACACCATCAAAAGCGAAATGATCGGTGCACAACTTATATAGGGAGGAAGATTTACTGTGCCTTTATAGAGTAACTCCTCTTTTGTTGAGAAAACAAAAACAAACCCTTCTGGGTGATCATTGCAAGGATTTTAACAAGCTTTGTTGCTACCTGTTTCTCTTCTGAAGGAATAGCTCTTTGTTAGATCACGTCTTGTGCAGGACTGATTCTGAATGGGAGTGATTTTTTTCATTTTGTTTTTTGAACAGCCGATGCAGTTGCAGGGCTCTAATAAGAAGAATGGCAGGACCTGCATTCCTTTAGAAGCCATTAACCCTTTAGGAGAATCTCACCAAAACCGAAATGTTTGTTGCAGAGGGTGCCTAAAATCTGACTTGTATCTTAGTGAAGATTCTTGGGAAAATCAGGGAGCCAATCCCACAAACATGAAATTAAATCTCTGCAGGGGGTGTACGAAATGCCTCCAGGTTGCCATATTGCATTGAATTTTCAGAGAATGACAGTGCTACTGATTGAAAAGGAAAGGTCATTTTTAAAATAAATTTCAATATGGCTTGTGTCGCAATTGTATATGCTATATTACTTTTTCTTATTTGCAATCTTTTTTTTCGACGCAAGTGGAGATACACTTAAAGCTTCACGTGAACAACAGACAACTCCAATTTGAAAGATGTGATTAGCATGCTTTCAAGAAAACTCTTCCTTGCTGCTTGTTCTGTACTACTGACACTCAATTTTACCCTCCCAGCATAGTTGTAACAGGGTTTTGAACATTGTCACAATCATCTCAACTAGTCTTTGTTTAAAGCAAAGGATGGAGATGCTGGGGACTGAACTTGGGCCCTCACACATGTAGGGTGTATGCTCTACCACTGAGCTACATTCCCTTCTCTTTCTTGGGTTGTTGTGCTTTTTCTTGCAGCCTTGAACTAAGCTCCAGGCCTTCCCAGTAACATTTCCCTAGCGATAGTTAGGGCTCCCTTCACTTCCAAAAATTGAGCACAGCCTGAATTTTGTGTTCTTTTGGGGAAGAAGTTTGACTTTGGAGAGAAGTTCTCAGCATGGTTTTGCACTTTGTGCGGATCATTGGGCAACTCAGCATGTGCTACATGGTAACTTGACTCTGTTTAAGATAAAGAATGGAGATGCCGGGGGTTGAACCCGGGACCTCACACATGCGAAGCGTGCGCTCTACCACTGAGCTACATCCCCCATGCTCTGATCAAGCAGGCCTGTGCGTCTTGTGATGCAAAAATGCAGGTAGAGCAGAACATAGGTAAAAGTAACCCCAGTCTGTCTGCTCCACCCTTACATGCTATTGGCTTGGGGGGGGGGGGGTGAGCCCAGACATCTTTATGTAAGGGTTGTTATGGCAAAATGTTTTTCAGTTGTGTGCCTGTGTTGCAGCAACTGAGTGCTGGCATCTTCCTTTGAAGTATGGTAAGTGCCACCCGGATATTTATACTAGCTTGGCCAAGGGATGGATGTCTTTGCATATTAGTAAGGTTACACAATGAACATGGAAATGTATCTTACTGATACATTTATCAAAGCAGCCAATATGTTGAAGTGCAGACTTTGCATAATAGTAAGGTTACATAATGGACATGGAAATGTATCTTACTGATGCATTTATCAAAGCAGCCAATATGTTGAAGTGCAGACTGCTATGGCATTGGTTTGTCTATGTCATGAGTCGTGACGTTCAGGGGGTGAGTGGAAAATGAAATATGCAATTGAGCAACGACTGCTTCCATTGTTGAGTTTCAAGAGAGTGCTCTTTTGAGGGCTCCTTGACATACCTTTGAAGGCTATCGGTGGAGGGCCTATAACCTTTGGCAGACAAAAGAAACCTATTGGTCACAATTTGTGTGTGAGTTAACTAACTCCCAGAATCTCCAGATTGAGAAATGCTCCTCGATTAGGTTTTGCATACTTACTGTATAAAGAGGTTTGGCCTTTTGATCCTTTCTTTTATCATCAAGTCTTCTTAACTTGGCTTTTTCTGTAGAGGCGCTAAGTTAAAAGCATGTAAGAACTACCAAGGGACCATTTTATTTCTTAAAGTAAGGGTGGGTTGGAGATGCCGGGGATTGAACCCGGGGCCTCACACATGCAAAGCGTGCGCTCTACCACTGAGCTACATCCCCCCTATGTTGTCTTGGGTGCTGTGCCTTTTTTTCCACAAAACTCTACATGATGTTGCAGCCTTTAACCTGGCACCAGGCATTCATATCTGTGTTCCACTAGCAGTACTCTGGGCCTCCTTCACTTCCCAAAACCAACCACACCTTCATTATTTTTTTTTCTTCCGGAAAATACTTTCAGCCTTCAAGAGGCAAAAGAAACCTGTTTTTTTCCGCTTTGTGTTTGTCAACTAGCTGACAAGCTGACATCATCTCCCGGCTGCATAAGAGAGCTCTCTGTGTGTCTGTGTCACATCTAATTACTGTGTGGCTCTCACCTGTACGAGCGCTAGTCTGAGAGAGCCAGGGATTAAGGGAAATATAGTTTTTTGCAGGAAGTGTCTGGCCTCACACTACGGACAGAGGTCATGCATTAACCCATGCAAAGCCATGCTGAAAGCCTCATGTTTCAACATAAACAGAAAATGCTGACACAGGAATGTAAAGATTTGCTCTATTATAGGAAATGCTTACAGTTCAAGAAATGACACCATCAAAAGCGAAATGATCGGTGCACAACTTATATAGGGAGGAAGATTTACTGTGCCTTTATAGAGTAACTCTTTTGTTGAGAAAACAAAAACAAACCCTTCTGGGTGATCATTGCAAGGATTTTAACTAGCTTTGTTGCTACCTGTTTCTCTTCTGAAGGAATAGCTCTTTGTTAGATCACGTCTTGTGCAGGACTGATTCTGAATGGGAGTGATTTTTTTCATTTTGTTTTTTGAACAGCCGATGCAGTTGCAGGGCTCTAATAAGAAGAATGGCAGGACCTGCATTCCTTTAGAAGCCATTAACCCTTTAGGAGAATCTCACCAAAACCGAAATGTTTGTTGCAGAGGGTGCCTAAAATCTGACTTGTATCTTAGTGAAGATTCTTGGGAAAATCAGGGAGCCAATCCCACAAACATGAAATTAAATCTCTGCAGGGGGTGTACGAAATGCCTCCAGGTTGCCATATTGCATTGAATTTTCAGAGAATGACAGTGCTGCTGATTGAAAAGGAAAGGTCATTTTTAAAATAAATTTCAATATGGCTTGTGTCGCAATTGTATATGCTATATTACTTTTTCTTATTTGCAATCTTTTTTTTCGACGCAAGTGGAGATACACTTAAAGTTTCACGTGAACAACAGACAACTCCAATTTGAAAGATGTGATTAGCATGCTTTCAAGAAAACTCTTCCTTGCTGCTTGTTCTGTACTACTGACACTCAATTTTACCCTCCCAGCATAGTTGTAACAGGGTTTTGAACATTGTCACAATCATCTCAACTAGTCTTTGTTTAAAGCAAAGGATGGAGATGCTGGGGATTGAACTTGGGCCCTCACACATGTAGGGTGTATGCTCTACCACTGAGCTACATTCCCTTCTCTTTCTTGGATTGTTGTGCTTTTTCTTGCAGCCTTGAACTAAGCTCCAGGCCTTCCCAGTAACATTTCCCTAGCGATAGTTAGGGCTCCCTTCACTTCCAAAAATTGAGCACAGCCTGAATTTTGTCTTCTTTTGGGGAAGAAGTTTGACTTTGGAGAGAAGTTCTCAGCATGGTTTTGCACTTTGTGCGGATCATTGGGCAACTCAGCATGTGCTACATGGTAACTTGACTCTGTTTAAGATAAAGAATGGAGATGCCGGGGGTTGAACCCGGGACCTCACACATGCGAAGCGTGCGCTCTACCACTGAGCTACATCCCCCATGCTCAGATCAAGCAGGCCTGTGCGTCTTGTGATGCAAAAATGCAGGTAGAGCAGAACATAGGTAAAAGTAACCCCAGTCTGTCTGCTCCACCCTTACATGCTATTGGCTTGGGAGGGTGAGCCCAGACATCTTTATGTAAGGGTTGTTATGGCAAAATGTTTTTCAGTTGTGTGCCTGTGTTGCAGCAACTGAGTGCTGGCATCTTCCTTTGAAGTATGGTAAGTGCCACCCGGATATTTATACTAGCTTGGCCAAGGGATGGATGTCTTTGCATAATAGTAAGGTTACACAATGAACATGGAAATGTATCTTACTGATACATTTATCAAAGCAGCCAATATGTTGAAGTGCAGACTTTGCATAATAGTAAGGTTACATAATGGACATGGAAATGTATCTTACTGATGCATTTATCAAAGCAGCCAATATGTTGAAGTGCAGACTGCTATGGCATTGGTTTGTCTATGTCATGAGTCGTGACGTTCAGGGGGTGAGTGGAAAATGAAATATGCAATTGAGCAACGACTGCTTCCATTGTTGAGTTTCAAGAGAGTGCTCTTTTGAGGGCTCCTTGACATACCTTTGAAAGCTATCGGTGGAGGGCCTATAACCTTTGGCAGACAAAAGAAACCTGTTGGTCACAATTTGTGTGTGTGAGTTAACTGACTCCCAGAATCTCCAGATTGAGAAATGCTCCTTGATTAGGTTTTGCATACTTACTGTATAAAGAGGTTTGGCCTTTGATCCTTTCTTTTATCATCAAGTCTTCTTAACTTGGCTTTTTCTGTAGAGGTGCTAAGTTAAAAGCATGTAAGAACTACCAAGGGACCATTTTATTTCTTAAAGGAAGGGTGGGTTGGAGATGCCAGGGATTGAACCCGGGGCCTCACGCATGCAAAGCGTGCGCTCTACCACTGAGCTACATCCCCCCTTGCTCTGATCCAGCAGGCCTGTGCGTCTTGTGATGCAAAAATGCAGGTAGAGCAGAACATAGGTAAAAGTAACCCCAGTCTGTCTGCTTCACCCTTACATGCTATTGGCTTGGGAGGGTGAGCCCAGACATCTTTATGTAAGGGTTGTTATGGCAAAATGTTTTTCAGTTGTGTGCCTGTGTTGCAGCAACTGAGTGCTGGCATCTTCCTTTGAAGTATGGTAAGTGCCACCCGGACATTTATACTAGCTTGGCCAAGGGATGGATGTCTTTGCATAATAGTAAGGTTACACAATGAACATGGAAATGTATCTTACTGATACATTTATCAAAGCAGCCAATATGTTGAAGTGCAGACTTTGCATAATAGTAAGGTTACATAATGGACAAGGAAATGTATCTTACTGATGCATTTATCAAAGCAGCCAATATGTTGAAGTGCAGACTGCTATGGCATTGGTTTGTCTATGTCATGAGTCGTGACGTTCAGGGGGTGAGTGGAAAATGAAATATGCAATTGAGCAACGACTGCTTCCATTGTTGAGTTTCAAGAGAGTGCTCTTTTGAGGGCTCCTTGACATACCTTTGAAGGCTATCGGTGGAGGGCCTATAACCTTTGGCAGACAAAAGAAACCTATTGGTCACAATTTGTGTGTGAGTTAACTAACTCCCAGAATCTCCAGATTGAGAAATGCTCCTCGATTAGGTTTTGCATACTTACTGTATAAAGAGGTTTGGCCTTTGATCCTTTCTTTTATCATCAAGTCTTCTTAACTTGGCTTTTTCTGTAGAGGCGCTAAGTTAAAAGCATGTAAGAACTACCAAGGGACCATTTTATTTCTTAAAGGAAGGGTGGGTTGGAGATGCCGGGGATTGAACCCTGGGCCTCACACACAGGCCTTCCCAGTAACATTTCCCTAGCGATAGTTAGGGCTCCCTTCACTTCCAAAAATTGAGCACAGCCTGAATTTTGTGTTCTTTTGGGGAAGAAGTTTGACTTTGGAGAGAAGTTCTCAGCATGGTTTTGCACTTTGTGCGGATCATTGGGCAACTCAGCATGTGCTACATGGTAACTTGACTCTGTTTAAGATAAAGAATGGAGATGCCGGGGGTTGAACCCGGGACCTCACACATGCGAAGCGTGCGCTCTACCACTGAGCTACATCCCCCATGCTCTGATCATGCAGGCCTGTGCGTCTTGTGATGCAAAAATGCAGGTAGAGCAGAACATAGGTAAAAGTAACCCCAGTCTGTCTGCTCCACCCTTACATGCTATTGGCTTGGGAGGGTGAGCCCAGACATCTTTATGTAAGGGTTGTTATGGAAAAATGTTTTTTAGTTGTGTGCCTGTGTTGCAGCAACTGAGTGCTGGCATCTTCCTTTGAAGTATGGTAAGTGCCACCCGGATATTTATACTAGCTTGGCCAAGGGATGGATGTCTTTGCATAATAGTAAGGTTACACAATGAACATGGAAATTTATCTTACTGATACATTTATCAAAGCAGCCAATATGTTGAAGTGCAGACTTTGCATAATAGTAAGGTTACATAATGGACATGGAAATGTATCTTACTGATGCATTTATCAAAGCAGCCAATATGTTGAAGTGCAGACTGCTATGAAATTGGTTTGTCTATGTCATGAGTCGTGACGTTCAGGGCGTGAGTGGAAAATGAAATATGCAATTGAGCAACGACTGCTTCCATTGTTGAGTTTCAAGAGAGTGCTCTTTTGAGGGCTCCTTGACATACCTTTGAAAGCTATCGGTGGAGGGCCTATAACCTTTGGCAGACAAAAGAAACCTGTTGGTCACAATTTGTGTGTGTGAGTTAACTGACTCCCAGAATCTCCAGATTGAGAAATGCTCCTCGATTAGGTTTTGCATACTTACTGTATAAAGAGGTTTGGCCTTGGATCCTTTCTTTTATCATCAAGTCTTCTTAACTTGGCTTTTTCTGTAGAGGCGCTAAGTTAAACGCATGTAAGAACTACCAAGGGACCATTTCATTTCTTCTTAAAAGAAGGGTGGGTTGGAGATGCTGGGGATTGAACCCCCGGCCTCACACATGCAAAGCGTGCGCTCTACCACTGAGCTACATCCCCCTTATGTTGTCTTGGGTGCTGTGCCTTTTTTTTCCACAAAACTCTACATGTTGCAGCCTTTAACCTGGCACCAGGCATTCATATCTGTGTTCCACTAGCAGTACTCTGGGCCTCCTTCACTTCCCAAAACCAACCACACCTTCATTATATTTTTTTCTTCCGGAAAAGACTTTCAACTTCAAGAGGCAAAAGAAACCTGTTTTTTTCCGCTTTGTGTTTGTCAACTAGCTGACAAGCTGACATCATCTCCCGGCTGCATAAGTGAGCTCTCTGTGTGTCTGTGTCACATCTAATTACTGTGTGGCTCTCACCTGTACAAGCACTAGTCTTACAGTGCCAGGGATTATGGGAAATATAGTTTTTCGCAGGAAGTGTCAGGCCTCACACTACGGACAGAGGTCATGCATTAACCCATGCAAAGCCATGCTGAAAGCCTCATGTTTCAACACAAACAGAAAATGCTGACACAGGAATGTAACGATTTGCTCTATTATAGGCTATGCTTACAGTTCAAGAAATGACACCATCAAAAGCGAAATGATCGGTGCACAACTTATATAGGGAGGAAGATTTACTGTGCCTTTATAGAGTAACTCCTCTTTTGTTGAGAAAACAAAAACAAACCCTTCTGGGTGATCAATGGACTTTGCAAGGATTTTAACAAGCTTTGTTGCTACCTGTTTCTCCTCTGAAGGAATAGCTCTTTGTTAGATCACATCTTGTGCAGGACTGATTCTGAATGGGAGTGATTTTTTTCATTTTGTTTTTTGAACAGCCGATGCAGTTGCAGGGCTCTAATAAGAAGAATGGCAGGACCTGCATTCCTTTAGAAGCCATTAACCCTTTAGGAGAATCTCACCAAAACCGAAATGTTTGTTGCAGAGGGTGCCTAAAATCTGACTTGGTTCTTAGTGAAGATTCTTGGGAAAATCAGGGAGCCAATCCCACAAACATAAAATTAAATCTCTGCAGGGGGTGTACGAAATGCCTCCAGGTTGCCATATTGCATTGAATTTTCAGAGAATGACAGTGCTACTGATTGAAAAGGAAAGGTCATTTTTAAAATAAATTTCAATATGGCTTGTGTCGCAATTGTATATGCTATATTACTTTTTCTTATTTGCAATCTTTTTTTTCGACGCAAGTGGAGATACACTTAAAGCTTCACGTGAACAACAGACAACTCCAATTTGAAAGATGTGATTAGCATGCTTTCAAGAAAACTCTTCCTTGCTGCTTGTTCTGTACTACTGACACTCAATTTTACCCTCCCAGCATAGTTGTAACAGGGTTTTGAACATTGTCACAATCATCTCAACTAGTCTTTGTTTAAAGCAAAGGATGGAGATGCTGGGGATTGAACTTGGGCCCTCACACATGTAGGGTGTATGCTCTACCACTGAGCTACATTCCCTTCTCTTTCTTGGATTGTTGTGCTTTTTCTTGCAGCCTTGAACTAAGCTCCAGGCCTTCCCAGTAACATTTCCCTAGCGATAGTTAGGGCTCCCTTCACTTCCAAAAATTGAGCACAGCCTGAATTTTGTCTTCTTTTGGGGAAGAAGTTTGACTTTGGAGAGAAGTTCTCAGCATGGTTTTGCACTTTGTGCGGATCATTGGGCAACTCAGCATGTGCTACATGGTAACTTGACTCTGTTTAAGATAAAGAATGGAGATGCCGGGGGTTGAACCCGGGACCTCACACATGCAAAGCGTGCGCTCTACCACTGAGCTACATCCCCCATGCTCTGATCAAGCAGGCCTGTGCGTCTTGTGATGCAAAAATGCATGTAGAGCAGAACATAGGTAAAAGTAACCCCAGTCTGTCTGCTCCACCCTTACATGCTATTGGCTTGGGGGGGGGGGGGGGGGTGAGCCCAGACATCTTTATGTAAGGGTTGTTATGGCAAAATGTTTTTCAGTTGTGTGCCTGTGTTGCAGCAACTGAGTGCTGGCATCTTCCTTTGAAGTATGGTAAGTGCCACCCGGATATTTATACTAGCTTGGCCAAGGGATGGATGTCTTTGCATATTAGTAAGGTTACACAATGAACATGGAAATGTATCTTACTGATACATTTATCAAAGCAGCCAATATGTTGAAGTGCAGACTTTGCATAATAGTAAGGTTACATAATGGACATGGAAATGTATCTTACTGATGCATTTATCAAAGCAGCCAATATGTTGAAGTGCAGACTGCTATGGCATTGGTTTGTCTATGTCATGAGTCGTGACGTTCAGGGGGTGAGTGGAAAATGAAATATGCAATTGAGCAACGACTGCTTCCATTGTTGAGTTTCAAGAGAGTGCTCTTTTGAGGGCTCCTTGACATACCTTTGAAAGCTATCGGTGGAGGGCCTATAACCTTTGGCAGACAAAAGAAACCTGTTGGTCACAATTTGTGTGTGTGAGTTAACTGACTCCCAGAATCTCCAGATTGAGAAATGCTCCTTGATTAGGTTTTGCATACTTACTGTATAAAGAGGTTTGGCCTTTGATCCTTTCTTTTATCATCAAGTCTTCTTAACTTGGCTTTTTCTGTAGAGGTGCTAAGTTAAAAGCATGTAAGAACTACCAAGGGACCATTTTATTTCTTAAAGGAAGGGTGGGTTGGAGATGCCGGGGATTGAACCCGGGGCCTCACACATGCAAAGCGTGCGCTCTACCACTGAGCTACATCCCCCCCTATGTTGTCTTGGGTGCTGTGCCTTTTTTTCCACAAAACTCTACATGATGTTGCAGCCTTTAACCTGGCACCAGGCATTCATATCTGTGTTCCACTAGCAGTACTCTGGGCCTCCTTCACTTCCCAAAACCAACCACACCTTCATTATTTTTTTTTCTTCCGGAAAATACTTTTAGCCTTCAAGAGGCAAAAGAAACCTGTTTTTTTCCGCTTTGTGTTTGTCAACTAGCTGACAAGCTGACATCATCTCCCGGCTGCATAAGAGAGCTCTCTGTGTGTCTGTGTCACATCTAATTACTGTGTGGCTCTCACCTGTACGAGCGCTAGTCTGAGAGAGCCAGGGATTAAGGGAAACATAGTTTTTTGCAGGAAGTGTCAGGACTCACACTACGGACAGAGGTCATGCATTAACCCATGCAAAGCCATGCTGAAAGCCTCATGTTTCAACATAAACAGAAAATGCTGACACAGGAATGTAAAGATTTGCTCTATTATAGGAAATGCTTACAGTTCAAGAAATGACACCATCAAAAGCGAAATGATCGGTGCACAACTTATATAGGGAGGAAGATTTACTGTGCCTTTATAGAGTAACTCCTCTTTTGTTGAGAAAACAAAAACAAACCCTTCTGGGTGATCATTGCAAGGATTTTAACAAGCTTTGTTGCTACCTGTTTCTCTTCTGAAGGAATAGCTCTTTGTTAGATCACGTCTAGTGCAGGACTGATTCTGAATGGTAGTGATTTTTTTCATTTTGTTTTTTGAACAGCCGATGCAGTTGCAGGGCTCTAATAAGAAGAATGGCAGGACCTGCATTCCTTTAGAAGCCATTAACCCTTTAGGAGAATCTCACCAAAACCGAAATGTTTGTTGCAGAGGGTGCCTAAAATCTGACTTGTATCTTAGTGAAGATTCTTTGGAAAATCTGGGAGCCAATCCCACAAACATGAAATTAAATCTCTGCAGGGGGTGTACGAAATGCCTCCAGGTTGCCATATTGCATTGAATTTTCAGAGAATGACAGTGCTGCTGATTGAAAAGGAAAGGTCATTTTTAAAATAAATTTCAATATGGCTTGTGTCGCAATTGTATATGCTATATTACTTTTTCTTATTTGCAATCTTTTTTTTCGACGCAAGTGGAGATACACTTAAAGCTTCACGTGAACAACAGACAACTCCAATTTGAAAGATGTGATTAGCATGCTTTCAAGAAAACTCTTCCTTGCTGCTTGTTCTGTACTACTGACACTCAATTTTACCCTCCCAGCATAGTTGTAACAGGGTTTTGAACATTGTCACAATCATCTCAACTAGTCTTTGTTTAAAGCAAAGGATGGAGATGCTGGGGATTGAACTTGGGCCCTCACACATGTAGGGTGTATGCTCTACCACTGAGCTACATTCCCTTCTCTTTCTTGGATTGTTGTGCTTTTTCTTGCAGCCTTGAACTAAGCTCCAGGCCTTCCCAGTAACATTTCCCTAGCGATAGTTAGGGCTCCCTTCACTTCCAAAAATTGAGCACAGCCTGAATTTTGTCTTCTTTTGGGGAAGAAGTTTGACTTTGGAGAGAAGTTCTCAGCATGGTTTTGCACTTTGTGCGGATCATTGGGCAACTCAGCATGTGCTACATGGTAACTTAACTCTGTTTAAGATAAAGAATGGAGATGCCGGGGGTTGAACCCGGGACCTCACACATGCGAAGCATGCGCTCTACCACTGAGCTACATCCCCCATGCTCTGATCATGCAGGCCTGTGCGTCTTGTGATGCAAAAATGCAGGTAGAGCAGAACATAGGTAAAAGTAACCCCAGTCTGTCTGCTCCACCCTTACATGCTATTGGCTTGGGAGGGTGAGCCCAGACATCTTTATGTAAGGGTTGTTATGGAAAAATGTTTTTTAGTTGTGTGCCTGTGTTGCAGCAACTGAGTGCTGGCATCTTCCTTTGAAGTATGGTAAGTGCCACCCGGATATTTATACTAGCTTGGCCAAGGGATGGATGTCTTTGCATAATAGTAAGGTTACACAATGAACATGGAAATTTATCTTACTGATACATTTATCAAAGCAGCCAATATGTTGAAGTGCAGACTTTGCATAATAGTAAGGTTACATAATGGACATGGAAATGTATCTTACTGATGCATTTATCAAAGCAGCCAATATGTTGAAGTGCAGACTGCTATGGCATTGGTTTGTCTATGTCATGAGTCGTAAAGTTCAGGGGGTGAGTGGAAAATGAAATATGCAATTGAGCAACGACTGCTTCCATTGTTGAGTTTCAAGAGAGTGCTCTTTTGAGGGCTCCTTGACATACCTTTGAAGGCTATCGGTGGAGGGCCTATAACCTTTGGCAGACAAAAGAAACCTGTTGGTCACAATTTGTGTGTGAGTTAACTGACTCCCAGAATCTCCAGATTGAGAAATGCTCCTCGATTAGGTTTTGCATACTTACTGTATAAAGAGGTTTGGCCTTTGATCCTTTCTTTTATCATCAAGTCTTCTTAACTTGGCTTTTTCTGTAGAGGCGCTAAGTTAAAAGCATGTAAGGACTACCAAGGGACCATTTTATTTCTTAAAGGAAGGGTGGGTTGGAGATGCCGGGGATTGAACCCTGGGCCTCACACACAGGCCTTCCCAGTAACATTTCCCTAGCGATAGTTAGGGCTCCCTTCACTTCCAAAAATTGAGCACAGCCTGAATTTTGTCTTCTTTTGGGGAAGAAGTTTGACTTTGGAGAGAAGTTCTCAGCATGGTTTTGCACTTTGTGCGGATCATTGGGCAACTCCGCATGTGCTACATGGTAACTTGACTCTGTTTAAGATAAAGAATGGAGATGCCGGGGGTTGAACCCGGGACCTCACACTTGCGAAGCGTGCGCTCTACCACTGAGCTACATCCCCCATGCTCTGATCAAGCAGGCCTGTGCGTCTTGTGATGCAAAAATGCAGGTAGAGCAGAACATAGGTAAAAGTAACCCCAGTCTGTCTGCTCCACCCTTACATGCTATTGGCTTGGGAGGGTGAGCCCAGACATCTTTATGTAAGGGTTGTTATGGCAAAATGTTTTTCAGTTGTGTGCCTGTGTTGCAGCAACTGAGTGCTGGCATCTTCCTTTGAAGTATGGTAAGTGCCACCCGGATATTTATACTAGCTTGGCCAAGGGATGGATGTCTTTGCATAATAGTAAGGTTACACAATGAACATGGAAATGTATCTTACTGATACATTTATCAAAGCAGCCAATATGTTGAAGTGCAGACTTTGCATAATAGTAAGGTTACATAATGGACAAGGAAATGTATCTTACTGATGCATTTATCAAAGCAGCCAATATGTTGAAGTGCAGACTGCTATGGCATTGGTTTGTCTATGTCATGAGTCGTGACGTTCAGGGGGTGAGTGGAAAATGAAATATGCAATTGAGCAACGACTGCTTCCATTGTTGAGTTTCAAGAGAGTGCTCTTTTGAGGGCTCCTTGACATACCTTTGAAGGCTATCGGTGGAGGGCCTATAACCTTTGGCAGACAAAAGAAACCTATTGGTCACAATTTGTGTGTGAGTTAACTAACTCCCAGAATCTCCAGATTGAGAAATGCTCCTCGATTAGGTTTTGCATACTTACTGTATAAAGAGGTTTGGCCTTTGATCCTTTCTTTTATCATCAAGTCTTCTTAACTTGGCTTTTTCTGTAGAGGCGCTAAGTTAAAAGCATGTAAGAACTACCAAGGGACCATTTTATTTCTTAAAGGAAGGGTGGGTTGGAGATGCCGGGGATTGAACCCTGGGCCTCACACACAGGCCTTCCCAGTAACATTTCCCTAGCGATAGTTAGGGCTCCCTTCACTTCCAAAAATTGAGCACAGCCTGAATTTTGTCTTCTTTTGGGGAAGAAGTTTGACTTTGGAGAGAAGTTCTCAGCATGGTTTTGCACTTTGTGCGGATCATTGGGCAACTCATCATGTGCTACATGGTAACTTGACTCTGTTTAAGATAAAGAATGGAGATGCCGGGGGTTGAACCCGGGACCTCACACATGCGAAGCGTGCGCTCTACCACTGAGCTACATCCCCCATGCTCTGATCAAGCAGGCCTGTGCGTCTTGTGATGCAAAAATGCAGGTAGAGCAGAACATAGGTAAAAGTAACCCCAGTCTGTCTGCTCCACCCTTACATGCTATTGGCTTGGGAGGGTGAGCCCAGACATCTTTATGTAAGGGTTGTTATGGCAAAATGTTTTTCAGTTGTGTGCCTGTGTTGCAGCAACTGAGTGCTGGCATCTTCCTTTGAAGTATGGTAAGTGCCACCCGGATATTTATACTAGCTTGGCCAAGGGATGGATGTCTTTGCATAATAGTAAGGTTACACAATGAACATGGAAATGTATCTTACTGATACATTTATCAAAGCAGCCAATATGTTGAAGTGCAGACTTTGCATAATAGTAAGGTTACATAATGGACATGGAAATGTATCTTACTGATGCATTTATCAAAGCAGCCAATATGTTGAAGTGCAGACTGCTATGGCATTGGTTTGTCTATGTCATGAGTCGTGACGTTCAGGGGGTGAGTGGAAAATGAAATATGCAATTGAGCAACGACTGCTTCCATTGTTGAGTTTCAAGAGAGTGCTCTTTTGAGGGCTCCTTGACATACCTTTGAAAGCTATCGGTGGAGGGCCTATAACCTTTGGCAGACAAAAGAAACCTGTTGGTCACAATTTGTGTGTGTGAGTTAACTGACTCCCAGAATCTCCAGATTGAGAAATGCTCCTTGATTAGGTTTTGCATACTTACTGTATAAAGAGGTTTGGCCTTTGATCCTTTCTTTTATCATCAAGTCTTCTTAACTTGGCTTTTTCTGTAGAGGTGCTAAGTTAAAAGCATGTAAGAACTACCAAGGGACCATTTTATTTCTTAAAGTAAGGGTGGGTTGGAGATGCCGGGGATTGAACCCGGGGCCTCACACATGCAAAGCGTGCGCTCTACCACTGAGCTACATCCCCCCCTATGTTGTCTTGGGTGCTGTGCCTTTTTTTCCACAAAACTCTACATGATGTTGCAGCCTTTAACCTGGCACCAGGCATTCATATCTGTGTTCCACTAGCAGTACTCTGGGCCTCCTTCACTTCCCAAAACCAACCACACCTTCATTATTTTTTTTTCTTCCGGAAAATACTTTCAGCCTTCAAGAGGCAAAAGAAACCTGTTTTTTTCCGCTTTGTGTTTGTCAACTAGCTGACAAGCTGACATCATCTCCCGGCTGCATAAGAGAGCTCTCTGTGTGTCTGTGTCACATCTAATTACTGTGTGGCTCTCACCTGTACGAGCGCTAGTCTGAGAGAGCCAGGGATTAAGGGAAATATAGTTTTTTGCAGGAAGTGTCTGGCCTCACACTACGGACAGAGGTCATGCATTAACCCATGCAAAGCCATGCTGAAAGCCTCATGTTTCAACATAAACAGAAAATGCTGACACAGGAATGTAAAGATTTGCTCTATTATAGGAAATGCTTACAGTTCAAGAAATGACACCATCAAAAGCGAAATGATCGGTGCACAACTTATATAGGGAGGAAGATTTACTGTGCCTTTATAGAGTAACTCCTCTTTTGTTGAGAAAACAAAAACAAACCCTTCTGGGTGATCATTGCAAGGATTTTAACAAGCTTTGTTGCTACCTGTTTCTCTTCTGAAGGAATAGCTCTTTGTTAGATCACGTCTTGTGCAGGACTGATTCTGAATGGGAGTGATTTTTTTCATTTTGTTTTTTGAACAGCCGATGCAGTTGCAGGGCTCTAATAAGAAGAATGGCAGGACCTGCATTCCTTTAGAAGCCATTAACCCTTTAGGAGAATCTCACCAAAACCGAAATGTTTGTTGCAGAGGGTGCCTAAAATCTGACTTGTATCTTAGTGAAGATTCTTGGGAAAATCAGGGAGCCAATCCCACAAACATGAAATTAAATCTCTGCAGGGGGTGTACGAAATGCCTCCAGGTTGCCATATTGCATTGAATTTTCAGAGAATGACAGTGCTGCTGATTGAAAAGGAAAGGTCATTTTTAAAATAAATTTCAATATGGCTTGTGTCGCAATTGTATATGCTATATTACTTTTTCTTATTTGCAATCTTTTTTTTCGACGCAAGTGGAGATACACTTAAAGTTTCACGTGAACAACAGACAACTCCAATTTGAAAGATGTGATTAGCATGCTTTCAAGAAAAGTCTTCCTTGCTGCTTGTTCTGTACTACTGACACTCAATTTTACCCTCCCAGCATAGTTGTAACAGGGTTTTGAACATTGTCACAATCATCTCAACTAGTCTTTGTTTAAAGCAAAGGATGGAGATGCTGGGGATTGAACTTGGGCCCTCACACATGTAGGGTGTATGCTCTACCACTGAGCTACATTCCCTTCTCTTTCTTGGATTGTTGTGCTTTTTCTTGCAGCCTTGAACTAAGCTCCAGGCCTTCCCAGTAACATTTCCCTAGCGATAGTTAGGGCTCCCTTCACTTCCAAAAATTGAGCACAGCCTGAATTTTGTCTTCTTTTGGGGAAGAAGTTTGACTTTGGAGAGAAGTTCTCAGCATGGTTTTGCACTTTGTGCGGATCATTGGGCAACTCAGCATGTGCTACATGGTAACTTGACTCTGTTTAAGATAAAGAATGGAGATGCCGGCGGTTGAACCCGGGACCTCACACATGCGAAGCGTGCGCTCTACCACTGAGCTACATCCCCCATGCTCTGATAAAGCAGGCCTGTGCGTCTTGTGATGCAAAAATACAGGTAGAGCAGAACATAGGTAAAAGTAACCCCAGTCTGTCTGCTCCACCCTTACATGCTATTGGCTTGGGAGGGTGAGCCCAGACATCTTTATGTAAGGGTTGTTATGGCAAAATGTTTTTCAGTTGTGTGCCTGTGTTGCAGCAACTGAGTGCTGGCATCTTCCTTTGAAGTATGGTAAGTGCCACCCGGATATTTATACTAGCTTGGCCAAGGGATAGATGTCTTTGCATAATAGTAAGGTTACACAATGAACATGGAAATGTATCTTACTGATACATTTATCAAAGCAGCCAATATGTTGAAGTGCAGACTTTGCATAATAGTAAGGTTACATAATGGACATGGAAATGTATCTTACTGATGCATTTATCAAAGCAGCCAATATGTTGAAGTGCAGACTGCTATGAAATTGGTTTGTCTATGTCATGAGTCGTGACGTTCAGGGCGTGAGTGGAAAATGAAATATGCAATTGAGCAACGACTGCTTCCATTGTTGAGTTTCAAGAGAGTGCTCTTTTGAGGGCTCCTTGACATACCTTTGAAAGCTATCGGTGGAGGGCCTATAACCTTTGGCAGACAAAAGAAACCTGTTGGTCACAATTTGTGTGTGTGAGTTAACTGACTCCCAGAATCTCCAGATTGAGAAATGCTCCTCGATTAGGTTTTGCATACTTACTGTATAAAGAGGTTTGGCCTTTGATCCTTTCTTTTATCATCAAGTCTTCTTAACTTGGCTTTTTCTGTAGAGGCGCTAAGTTAAACGCATGTAAGAACTACCAAGGGACCATTTCATTTCTTCTTAAAAGAAGGGTGGGTTGGAGATGCTGGGGATTGAACCCCTGGCCTCACACATGCAAAGCGTGTGCTTTACCACTGAGCTACATCCCCCCTATGTTGTCTTGGGTGCTGTGCCTTTTTTTTCCACAAAACTCTACATGATGTTGCAGCCTTTAACCTGGCACCAGGCATTCATATCTGTGTTCCACTAGCAGTACTCTGGGCCTCCTTCACTTCCCAAAACCAACCACACCTTCATTATATTTTTTTCTTCCGGAAAAGACTTTCAACTTCAAGAGGCAAAAGAAACCTGTTTTTTTCCGCTTTGTGTTTGTCAACTAGCTGACAAGCTGACATCATCTCCCGGCTGCATAAGTGAGCTCTCTGTGTGTCTGTGTCACATCTAATTACTGTGTGGCTCTCACCTGTACAAGCACTAGTCTTACAGTGCCAGGGATTATGGGAAATATAGTTTTTCGCAGGAAGTGTCAGGCCTCACACTACGGACAGAGGTCATGCATTAACCCATGCAAAGCCATGCTGAAAGCCTCATGTTTCAACACAAACAGAAAATGCTGACACAGGAATGTAACGATTTGCTCTATTATAGGCTATGCTTACAGTTCAAGAAATGACACCATCAAAAGCGAAATGATCGGTGCACAACTTATATAGGGAGGATGATTTACTGTGCCTTTATAGAGTAACTCCTCTTTTGTTGAGAAAACAAAAACAAACCCTTCTGGGTGATCAATGGACATTGCAAGGATTTTAACAAGCTTTGTTGCTACCTGTTTCTCCTCTGAAGGAATAGCTCTTTGTTAGATCACATCTTGTGCAGGACTGATTCTGAATGGGAGTGATTTTTTTCATTTTGTTTTTTGAACAGCCGATGCAGTTGCAAGGCTCTAATAAGAAGAATGGCAGGACCTGCATTCCTTTAGAAGCCATTAACCCTTTAGGAGAATCTCACCAAAACCGAAATGTTTGTTGCAGAGGGTGCCTAAAATCTGACTTGTATCTTAGTGAAGATTCTTGGGAAAATCAGGGAGCCAATCCCACAAACATAAAATTAAATCTCTGCAGGGGGTGTACGAAATGCCTCCAGGTTGCCATATTGCATTGAATTTTGAGAGAATGACAGTGCTGCTGATTGAAAAGGAAAGGTCATTTTTAAAATAAATTTCAATATGGCTTGTGTCGCAATTGTATATGCTATATTACTTTTTCTTATTTGCAATCTTTTTTTTCGACGCAAGTGGAGATACACTTAAAGCTGCACGTGAACAACAGACAACTCCAATTTGAAAGATGTGATTAGCATGCTTTCAAGAAAACTCTTCCTTGTTCTGTACTACTGACACTCAATTTTACCCTCCCAGCATAGTTGTGACAGGGTTTTGAACATTGTCACAATCATCTCAACTAGTCTTTTTTAAAGCAAAGGATGGAGATGCCTTGGATTGAACTTGGGGCCTCACACATGCAAGGTGTATGCTCTACCACTGAGCTACATTCCCTTCTCTTTCTTGGTTTGTTGTGCTTTTTCATGCAGCCTTGAACTAAGCTCCAGGCCTTCCCAGTAATATTTCCCTAGCGATAGTTAGGGCTCACTTCACTTCCAAAAATTGAGCACAGCCTGAATTTTGTCTTCTTTTGGGGAAGAAGTTTGACTTTGGAGAGAAGTTCTCAGCATGGTTTTGCACTTTGTGCGGATCATTGGGCAACTTAGCATGTGCTACATTGTAACTTGACTCTGTTTAAGATAAAGAATGGAGATGCCGGGGGTTGAACTCGGGACCTCACACATGCGAAGCGTGCGCTCTACCACTGAGCTACATCCCCCATTCTCTGTGTGAGCAGGCCTGTGCGTCTTGTGATGCAAAAATGCAGGTAGAGCAGAACATAGGTAAAAGTAACCCCAGTCTGTCTGCTCCACCCTTACATGCTATTGGCTTGGGAGGGTGAGCCCAGACATCTTTATGTAAGGGTTGTTATGGCAAAATGTTTTTCAGTTGTGTGCCTGTGTTGCAGCAACTGAGTGCTGGCATCTTCCTTTGAAGTATGGTAAGTGCCACCCGGATATTTATACTAGCTTGGCCAAGGGATGGATGTCTTTGCATATTTGCATAATAGTAAGGTTACATAATGGACATGGAAATGTATCTTACTGATGCATTTATTCACCTTCATTTGAGTCCAGCTGTGTTTGATTATACTGATTGGACTTGATTAGGAAAGCCACACACCTGTCTATATAAGACCTTCCAGATCACAATGCATGTCAGAGCAAATGAGAATCATGAGGTCAAAGGAACTGCCTGAAGAGCTCAGAGACAGGATTGGGGCAAGGCACAGATGTGGCCAACGTTATACAAAAAGATTTCTGCTGCACTTAAGGTCCCTAAGAGCACAGTGACCTCCATAATCCTCAAATGGAAGACGTTTGGGACAACCAGAACCCTTCCTAGAGCTGGCCATCCGGCCAAACTGAGCTATCGGGGGAGAAGAGCCTTGGTGAGAGAGGTAAAGAAGAACCCAAAGATCACTGTGGCTGAGCTCCTGAGATGCAGTCAGGAGATGGGAGAAAGTTGTAGAAAGTCAACCATCACTGCAGCCCTCCACCAGTCGGGGCTTTATGGCAGAGTGGCCCGACGGAAGCCTCTCCTCAGTGTAAGACACATGAAAGCCCGCATGGAGTTTGCTAAAACACACCTGAAGGTTTCCAAGATGGTGAGAAATAAGATTCTCTGGTCTGATGAGACCAAAATAGAACTTTTTGGCCTTAATTCTAAGCGGTATGTGTGGAGAAAACCAGGCACTGCTCATCACCTGTCCAATACAGTCCCAACAGTGAAGCATGGTGGTGGCAGAATCATGCTGTGGGGGTGTTTTTCAGCTGCAGGGACAGGACGACTGGTTGCAATCGAGGGAAAGATGAATGCGGCCAAGTACAGGGATATCCTGGACAAAAACCTTCTCCAGAGTGCTCTGGACCTCAGACTGGGCCGATGGTTTACCTTCCAACAAGACAATGACCCTAAGCACACAGCTAAAATAACGAAGGAGTGGCTTCACAACAACTCCGTGACTGTTCTTGAATGGCCCAGCCAGAGCCCTGACTTAAACCCAATTGAGCATCTCTGGAGAGACCTAAAAATGGCTGTCCAACAATGTTTACCATCCATCCTGACAGAACTGGAGAGGATCTGCAAGGAGGAATGGCAGAGGATCCCCAAATCCAGGTGTGAAAGACTTGTTGCATCTTTCCCAAAAAGACTCCTGGCTGTATTAGATCAAAAGGGGGCTTCTACTAAATACTGAGCAAAGGGTCTGAATACTTAGGACCATGTGATATTTCAGTTTTTCTTTTTTAATAAATCTGCAACAATGTCAGCAATTCTGTGTTTTTCTGTGTTGAACCCGGGACCTCACACATGTGAAGCGTGCGCTCTACCACTGAGCTACATCCCCCCTATGTTGTCTTGGGTGCTGTGCCTTTTTTTCCACAAAACTCTACATGATGTTGCAGCCTTTAACCTGGCACCAGGCATTCATATCTGTGTTCCACTAGCAGTACTCTGGGCCTCCTTCACTTCCCAAAACCAACCACACCTTCATTATTTTTTTTTCTTCCGGAAAATACTTTCAGCCTTCAAGAGGCAAAAGAAACCTGTTTTTTTCCGCTTTGTGTTTGTCAACTAGCTGACAAGCTGACATCATCTCCCGGCTGCATAAGAGAGCTCTCTGTGTGTCTGTGTCACATCTAATTACTGTGTGGCTCTCACCTGTACGAGCACTAGTCTGAGAGAGCCAGGGATTAAGGGAAATATAGTTTTTCGCAGGAAGTGTCAGGCCTCACACTACGGACAGAGGTCATGCATTAACCCATGCAAAGCCATGCTGAAAGCCTCATGTTTCAACACAAACAGAAAATGCTGACATAGGAATGTAAAGATTTGCTCTATTATAGGAAATGCTTACAGTTCAAGAAATGACACCATCAAAAGCGAAATGATCGGTGCACAACTTATATAGGGAGGAAGATTTACTGTGCCTTTATAGAGTAACTCCTCTTTTGTTGAGAAAACAAAAACAAACCCTTCTGGGTGATCATTGCAAGGATTTTAACAAGCTTTGTTGCTACCTGTTTCTCTTCTGAAGGAATAGCTCTTTGTTAGATCACGTCTTGTGCAGGACTGATTCTGAATGGTAGTGATTTTTTTCATTTTGTTTTTTGAACAGCCGATGCAGTTGCAGGGCTCTAATAAGAAGAATGGCAGGACCTGCATTCCTTTAGAAGCCATTAACCCATTAGGAGAATCTCACCAAAACCGAAATGTTTGTTGCAGAGGGTGCCTAAAATCTGACTTGTATCTTAGTGAAGATTCTTTGGAAAATCAGGGAGCAAATCCCACAAACATGAAATTAAATCTCTGCAGGGGGTGTACGAAATGCCTCCAGGTTGCCATATTGCATTGAATTTTCAGAGAATGACAGTGCTGCTGATTGAAAAGGAAAGGTCATTTTTAAAATAAATTTCAATATGGCTTGTGTCGCAATTGTATATGCTATATTACTTTTTCTTATTTGCAATCTTTTTTTTCGACGCAAGTGGAGATACACTTAAAGTTTCACGTGAACAACAGACAACTCCAATTTGAAAGATGTGATTAGCATGCTTGGCACCAGGCATTCATATCTGTGTTCCACTAGCAGTACTCTGGGCCTCCTTCACTTCCCAAAACCAACCACACCTTCATTATTTTTTTTTCTTCCGGAAAATTCTTTCAGCCTTCAAGAGGCAAAAGAAACCTGTTTTTTTCCGCTTTGTGTTTGTCAACTAGCTGACAAGCTGACATCATCTCCCGGCTGCATAAGAGAGCTCTCTGTGTGTCTGTGTCACATCTAATTACTGTGTGGCTCTCACCTGTACGAGCGCTAGTCTGAGAGAGCCAGGGATTAAGGGAAAAATAGTTTTTCGCAGGAAGTGTCAGGCCTCACACTACGGACAGAGGTCATGCATTAACCCATGCAAAGCCATGCTGAAAGCCTCATGTTTCAACATAAACAGAAAATGCTGACACAGGAATGTAAAGATTTGCTGTATTATAGGAAATGCTTACAGTTCAAGAAATGACACCATCAAAAGCGAAATGATCGGTGCACAACTTATATAGGGAGGAAGATTTACTGTGCCTTTATAGAGTAACTCCTCTTTTGTTGAGAAAACAAAAACAAACCCTTCTGGGTGATCATTGCAAGGATTTTAACAAGCTTTGTTGCTACCTGTTTCTCTTCTGAAGGAATAGCTCTTTGTTAGATCACGTCTTGTGCAGGACTGATTCTGAATGGGAGTGATTTTTTTCATTTTGTTTTTTGAACAGCCGATGCAGTTGCAGGGCTCTAATAAGAAGAATGGCAGGACCTGCATTCCTTTAGAAGCCATTAACCCTTTAGGAGAATCTCACCAAAACCGAAATGTTTGTTGCAGAGGGTGCCTAAAATCTGACTTGTATCTTAGTGAAGATTCTTGGGAAAATCAGGGAGCCAATCCCACAAACATGAAATTAAATCTCTGCAGGGGGTGTACGAAATGCCTCCAGGTTGCCATATTGCATTGAATTTTCAGAGAATGACAGTGCTGCTGATTGAAAAGGAAAGGTCATTTTTAAAATAAATTTCAATATGGCTTGTGTCGCAATTGTATATGCTATATTACTTTTTCTTATTTGCAATCTTTTTTTTCGACGCAAGTGGAGATACACTTAAAGTTTCACGTGAACAACAGACAACTCCAATTTGAAAGATGTGATTAGCATGCTTGGCACCAGGCATTCATATCTGTGTTCCACTAGCAGTACTCTGGGCCTCCTTCACTTCCCAAAACCAACCACACCTTCATTATTTTTTTTTCTTCCGGAAAATTCTTTCAGCCTTCAAGAGGCAAAAGAAACCTGTTTTTTTCCGCTTTGTGTTTGTCAACTAGCTGACAAGCTGACATCATCTCCCGGCTGCATAAGAGAGCTCTCTGTGTGTCTGTGTCACATCTAATTACTGTGTGGCTCTCACCTGTACGAGCGCTAGTCTGAGAGAGCCAGGGATTAAGGGAAAAATAGTTTTTCGCAGGAAGTGTCAGGCCTCACACTACGGACAGAGGTCATGCATTAACCCATGCAAAGCCATGCTGAAAGCCTCATGTTTCAACATAAACAGAAAATGCTGACACAGGAATGTAAAGATTTGCTGTATTATAGGAAATGCTTACAGTTCAAGAAATGACACCATCAAAAGCGAAATGATCGGTGCACAACTTATATAGGGAGGAAGATTTACTGTGCCTTTATAGAGTAACTCCTCTTTTGTTGAGAAAACAAAAACAAACCCTTCTGGGTGATCATTGCAAGGATTTTAACAAGCTTTGTTGCTACCTGTTTCTCTTCTGAAGGAATAGCTCTTTGTTAGATCACGTCTTGTGCAGGACTGATTCTGAATGGGAGTGATTTTTTTCATTTTGTTTTTTGAACAGCCGATGCAGTTGCAAGGCTCTAATAAGAAGAATGGCAGGACCTGCATTCCTTTAGAAGCCATTAACCCTTTAGGAGAATCTCACCAAAACCGAAATGTTTGTTGCAGAGGGTGCCTAAAATCTGACTTGTATCTTAGTGAAGATTCTTGGGAAAATCAGGGAGCCAATCCCACAAACATGAAATTAAATCTCTGCAGGGGGTGTACGAAATGCCTCCAGGTTGCCATATTGCATTGAATTTTCAGAGAATGACAGTGCTGCTGATTGAAAAGGAAAGGTCATTTTTAAAATAAATTTCAATATGGCTTGTGTCGCAATTGTATATGCTATATTACTTTTTCTTATTTGCAATCTTTTTTTTCGACGCAAGTGGAGATACACTTAAAGTTTCACGTGAACAACAGACAACTCCAATTTGAAAGATGTGATTAGCATGCTTGGCACCAGGCATTCATATCTGTGTTCCACTAGCAGTACTCTGGGCCTCCTTCACTTCCCAAAACCAACCACACCTTCATTATTTTTTTTTCTTCCGGAAAATTCTTTCAGCCTTCAAGAGGCAAAAGAAACCTGTTTTTTTCCGCTTTGTGTTTGTCAACTAGCTGACAAGCTGACATCATCTCCCGGCTGCATAAGAGAGCTCTCTGTGTGTCTGTGTCACATCTAATTACTGTGTGGCTCTCACCTGTACGAGCGCTAGTCTGAGAGAGCCAGGGATTAAGGGAAAAATAGTTTTTCGCAGGAAGTGTCAGGCCTCACACTACGGACAGAGGTCATGCATTAACCCATGCAAAGCCATGCTGAAAGCCTCATGTTTCAACATAAACAGAAAATGCTGACACAGGAATGTAAAGATTTGCTGTATTATAGGAAATGCTTACAGTTCAAGAAATGACACCATCAAAAGCGAAATGATCGGTGCACAACTTATATAGGGAGGAAGATTTACTGTGCCTTTATAGAGTAACTCCTCTTTTGTTGAGAAAACAAAAACAAACCCTTCTGGGTGATCATTGCAAGGATTTTAACAAGCTTTGTTGCTACCTGTTTCTCTTCTGAAGGAATAGCTCTTTGTTAGATCACGTCTTGTGCAGGACTGATTCTGAATGGGAGTGATTTTTTTCATTTTGTTTTTTGAACAGCCGATGCAGTTGCAGGGCTCTAATAAGAAGAATGGCAGGACCTGCATTCCTTTAGAAGCCATTAACCCTTTAGGAGAATCTCACCAAAACCGAAATGTTTGTTGCAGAGGGTGCCTAAAATCTGACTTGTATCTTAGTGAAGATTCTTGGGAAAATCAGGGAGCCAATCCCACAAACATGAAATTAAATCTCTGCAGGGGGTGTACGAAATGCCTCCAGGTTGCCATATTGCATTGAATTTTCAGAGAATGACAGTGCTGCTGATTGAAAAGGAATGGTCATTTTTAAAATAAATTTCAATATGGCTTGTGTCGCAATTGTATATGCTATATTACTTTTTCTTATTTGCAATCTTTTTTTTCGACGCAAGTGGAGATACACTTAAAGTTTCACGTGAACAACAGACAACTCCAATTTGAAAGATGTGATTAGCATGCTTTCAAGAAAACTCTTCCTTGCTGCTTGTTCTGTACTACTGACACTCAATTTTACCCTCCCAGCATAGTTGTAACAGGGTTTTGAACATTGTCACAATCATCTCAACTAGTCTTTGTTTAAAGCAAAGGATGGAGATGCTGGGGACTGAACTTGGGCCCTCACACATGTAGGGTGTATGCTCTACCACTGACCTACATTCCCTTCTCTTTCTTGGATTGTTGTGCTTTTTCTTGCAGCCTTGAACTAAGCTCCAGGCCTTCCCAGTAACATTTCCCTAGCGATAGTTAGGGCTCCCTTCACTTCCAAAAATTGAGCACAGCCTGAATTTTGTCTTCTTTTGGGGAAGAAGTTTGACTTTGGAGAGAAGTTCTCAGCATGGTTTTGCACTTTGTGCGGATCATTGGGCAACTCAGCATGTGCTACATGGTAACTTAACTCTGTTTAAGATAAAGAATGGAGATGCCGGGGGTTGAACCCGGGACCTCACACATGCGAAGCGTGCGCTCTACCACTGAGCTACATCCCCCATGCTCTGATCAAGCAGGCCTGTGCGTCTTGTGATGCAAAAATGCAGGTAGAGCAGAACATAGGTAAAAGTAACCCCAGTCTGTCTGCTCCACCCTTACATGCTATTGGCTTGGGAGGGTGAGCCCAGACATCTTTATGTAAGGGTTGTTATGGCAAAATGTTTTTCAGTTGTGTGCCTGTGTTGCAGCAACTGAGTGCTGGCATCTTCCTTTGAAGTATGGTAAGTGCCACCCGGATATTTATACTAGCTTGGCCAAGGGATGGATGTCTTTGCATAATAGTAAGGTTACACAATGAACATGGAAATGTATCTTACTGATACATTTATCAAAGCAGCCAATATGTTGAAGTGCAGACTTTGCATAATAGTAAGGTTACATAATGGACATGGAAATGTATCTTACTGATGCATTTATCAAAGCAGCCAATATGTTGAAGTGCAGACTGCTATGAAATTGGTTTGTCTATGTCATGAGTCGTGACGTTCAGGGCGTGAGTGGAAAATGAAATATGCAATTGAGCAACGACTGCTTCCATTGTTGAGTTTCAAGAGAGTGCTCTTTTGAGGGCTCCTTGACATACCTTTGAAAGCTATCGGTGGAGGGCCTATAACCTTTGGCAGACAAAAGAAACCTGTTGGTCACAATTTGTGTGTGTGAGTTAACTGACTCCCAGAATCTCCAGATTGAGAAATGCTCCTCGATTAGGTTTTGCATACTTACTGTATAAAGAGGTTTGGCCTTTGATCCTTTCTTTTATCATCAAGTCTTCTTAACTTGGCTTTTTCTGTAGAGGTGCTAAGTTAAAAGCATGTAAGAACTACCAAGGGACCATTTTATTTCTTAAAGGAAGGGTGGGTTAGAGATGCCGGGGATTGAACCCGGGGCCTCACACATGCAAAGCGTGCGCTCTACCACTGAGCTACATCCCCCCCTATGTTGTCTTGGGTGCTGTGCCTTTTTTTCCACAAAACTCTACATGATGTTGCAGCCTTTAACCTGGCACCAGGCATTCATATCTGTGTTCCACTAGCAGTACTCTGGGCCTCCTTCACTTCCCAAAACCAACCACACCTTCATTATTTTTTTTTCTTCCGGAAAATACTTTCAGCCTTCAAGAGGCAAAAGAAACCTGTTTTTTTCCGCTTTGTGTTTGTCAACTAGCTGACAAGCTGACATCATCTCCCGGCTGCATAAGAGAGCTCTCTGTGTGTCTGTGTCACATCTAATTACTGTGTGGCTCTCACCTGTACGAGCGCTAGTCTGAGAGAGCCAGGGATTAAGGGAAATATAGTTTTTTGCAGGAAGTGTCAGGCCTCACACTACGGACAGAGGTCATGCATTAACCCATGCAAAGCCATGTTGAAAGCCTCATGTTTCAACATAAACAGAAAATGCTGACACAGGAATGTAAAGATTTGCTCTATTATAGGAAATGCTTACAGTTCAAGAAATGACACCATCAAAAGCGAAATGATCGGTGCACAACTTATATAGGGAGGAAGATTTACTGTGCCTTTATAGAGTAACTCCTCTTTTGTTGAGAAAACAAAAACAAACCCTTCTGGGTGATCATTGCAAGGATTTTAACAAGCTTTGTTGCTACCTGTTTCTCTTCTGAAGGAATAGCTCTTTGTTAGATCACGTCTTGTGCAGGACTGATTCTGAATGGGAGTGATTTTTTTCATTTTGTTTTTTGAACAGCCGATGCAGTTGCAGGGCTCTAATAAGAAGAATGGCAGGACCTGCATTCCTTTAGAAGCCATTAACCCTTTAGGAGAATCTCACCAAAACCGAAATGTTTGTTGCAGAGGGTGCCTAAAATCTGACTTGTATCTTAGTGAAGATTCTTGGGAAAATCAGGGAGCCAATCCCACAAACATGAAATTAAATCTCTGCAGGGGGTGTACGAAATGCCTCCAGGTTGCCATATTGCATTGAATTTTCAGAGAATGACAGTGCTGCTGATTGAAAAGGAAAGGTCATTTTTAAAATAAATTTCAATATGGCTTGTGTCGCAATTGTACATGCTATATTACTTTTTCTTATTTGCAATCTTTTTTTTCGACGCAAGTGGAGATACACTTAAAGTTTCACGTGAACAACAGACAACTCCAATTTGAAAGATGTGATTAGCATGCTTTCAAGAAATCTCTTCCTTGCTGCTTGTTCTGTACTACTGACACTCAATTTTACCCTCCCAGCATAGTTGTAACAGGGTTTTGAACATTGTCACAATCATCTCAACTAGTCTTTGTTTAAAGCAAAGGATAGAGATGCTGGGGATTGAACTTGGGCCCTCACACATGTAGGGTGTATGCTCTACCACTGAGCTACATTCCCTTCTCTTTCTTGGATTGTTGTGCTTTTTCTTGCAGCCTTGAACTAAGCTCCAGGCCTTCCCAGTAACATTTCCCTAGCGATAGTTAGGGCTCCCTTCACTTCCAAAAATTGAGCACAGCCTGAATTTTGTCTTCTTTTGGGGAAGAAGTTTGACTTTGGAGAGAAGTTCTCAGCATGGTTTTGCACTTTGTGCGGATCATTGGGCAACTCAGCATGTGCTACATGGTAACTTAACTCTGTTTAAGATAAAGAATGGAGATGCCGGGGGTTGAACCCGGGACCTCACACATGCGAAGCGTGCGCTCTACCACTGAGCTACATCCCCCATGCTCTGATCAAGCAGGCCTGTGCGTCTTGTGATGCAAAAATGCAGGTAGAGCAGAACATAGGTAAAAGTAACCCCAGTCTGTCTGCTCCACCCTTACATGCTATTGGCTTGGGAGGGTGAGCCCAGACATCTTTATGTAAGGGTTGTTATGGCAAAATGTTTTTCAGTTGTGTGCCTGTGTTGCAGCAACTGAGTGCTGGCATCTTCCTTTGAAGTATGGTAAGTGCCACCCGGATATTTATACTAGCTTGGCCAAGGGATGGATGTCTTTGCATAATAGTAAGGTTACACAATGAACATGGAAATGTATCTTACTGATACATTTATCAAAGCAGCCAATATGTTGAAGTGCAGACTTTGCATAATAGTAAGGTTACATAATGGACATGGAAATGTATCTTACTGATGCATTTATCAAAGCAGCCAATATGTTGAAGTGCAGACTGCTATGAAATTGGTTTGTCTATGTCATGAGTCGTGACGTTCAGGGCGTGAGTGGAAAATGAAATATGCAATTGAGCAACGACTGCTTCCATTGTTGAGTTTCAAGAGAGTGCTCTTTTGAGGGCTCCTTGACATACCTTTGAAAGCTATCGGTGGAGGGCCTATAACCTTTGGCAGACAAAAGAAACCTGTTGGTCACAATTTGTGTGTGTGAGTTAACTGACTCCCAGAATCTCCAGATTGAGAAATGCTCCTCGATTAGGTTTTGCATACTTACTGTATAAAGAGGTTTGGCCTTTGATCCTTTCTTTTATCATCAGGTCTTCTTAACTTGGCTTTTTCTGTAGAGGCGCTAAGTTAAAAGCATGTAAGAACTACCAAGGGACCATTTAATTTCTTCTTAAAGGAAGGGTGGGTTGGAGATGCCGGGGATTGAGCCCGGGGCCTCACACATTCAAAGCGTGCGCTCTACCACTGAGCTACATCCCCCCCCCATGTTGTCTTGGGTGCTGTGCCTTTTTTTCCACAAAACTCTACATGATGTTGCAGCCTTTAACCTGGCACCAGGCATTCATATCTGTGTTCCACTAGCAGTACTCTGGGCCTCCTTCACTTCCCAAAACCAACCACACCTTCATTATTTTTTTTTCTTCCGGAAAATACTTTCAGCCTTCAAGAGGCAAAAGAAACCTGTTTTTTTCCGCTTTCTGTTTGTCAACTAGCTGACAAGCTGACATCATCTCCCGGCTGCATAAGAGAGCTCTCTGTGTGTCTGTGTCACATCTAATTACTGTGTGGCTCTCACCTGTACGAGCGCTAGTCTGAGAGAGCCAGGGATTAAGGGAAATATAGTTTTTTGCAGGAAGTGTCAGGCCTCACACTACGGACAGAGGTCATGCATTAACCCATGCAAAGCCATGTTGAAAGCCTCATGTTTCAACATAAACAGAAAATGCTGACACAGGAATGTAAAGATTTGCTCTATTATAGGAAATGCTTACAGTTCAAGAAATGACACCATCAAAAGCGAAATGATCGGTGCACAACTTATATAGGGAGGAAGATTTACTGTGCCTTTATAGAGTAACTCCTCTTTTGTTGAGAAAACAAAAACAAACCCTTCTGGGTGATCATTGCAAGGATTTTAACAAGCTTTGTTGCTACCTGTTTCTCTTCTGAAGGAATAGCTCTTTGTTAGATCACGTCTTGTGCAGGACTGATTCTGAATGGGAGTGATTTTTTTCATTTTGTTTTTTGAACAGCCGATGCAGTTGCAGGGCTCTAATAAGAAGAATGGCAGGACCTGCATTCCTTTAGAAGCCATTAACCCTTTAGGAGAATCTCACCAAAACCGAAATGTTTGTTGCAGAGGGTGCCTAAAATCTGACTTGTATCTTAGTGAAGATTCTTGGGAAAATCAGGGAGCCAATCCCACAAACATGAAATTAAATCTCTGCAGGGGGTGTACGAAATGCCTCCAGGTTGCCATATTGCATTGAATTTTCAGAGAATGACAGTGCTGCTGATTGAAAAGGAAAGGTCATTTTTAAAATAAATTTCAATATGGCTTGTGTCGCAATTGTATATGCTATATTACTTTTTCTTATTTGCAATCTTTTTTTTCGACGCAAGTGGAGATACACTTAAAGTTTCACGTGAACAACAGACAACTCCAATTTGAAAGATGTGATTAGCATGCTTGGCACCAGGCATTCATATCTGTGTTCCACTAGCAGTACTCTGGGCCTCCTTCACTTCCCAAAACCAACCACACCTTCATTATTTTTTTTTCTTCCGGAAAATTCTTTCAGCCTTCAAGAGGCAAAAGAAACCTGTTTTTTTCCGCTTTGTGTTTGTCAACTAGCTGACAAGCTGACATCATCTCCCGGCTGCATAAGAGAGCTCTCTGTGTGTCTGTGTCACATCTAATTACTGTGTGGCTCTCACCTGTACGAGCGCTAGTCTGAGAGAGCCAGGGATTAAGGGAAAAATAGTTTTTCGCAGGAAGTGTCAGGCCTCACACTACGGACAGAGGTCATGCATTAACCCATGCAAAGCCATGCTGAAAGCCTCATGTTTCAACATAAACAGAAAATGCTGACACAGGAATGTAAAGATTTGCTGTATTATAGGAAATGCTTACAGTTCAAGAAATGACACCATCAAAAGCGAAATGATCGGTGCACAACTTATATAGGGAGGAAGATTTACTGTGCCTTTATAGAGTAACTCCTCTTTTGTTGAGAAAACAAAAACAAACCCTTCTGGGTGATCATTGCAAGGATTTTAACAAGCTTTGTTGCTACCTGTTTCTCTTCTGAAGGAATAGCTCTTTGTTAGATCACGTCTTGTGCAGGACTGATTCTGAATGGGAGTGATTTTTTTCATTTTGTTTTTTGAACAGCCGATGCAGTTGCAGGGCTCTAATAAGAAGAATGGCAGGACCTGCATTCCTTTAGAAGCCATTAACCCTTTAGGAGAATCTCACCAAAACCGAAATGTTTGTTGCAGAGGGTGCCTAAAATCTGACTTGTATCTTAGTGAAGATTCTTGGGAAAATCAGGGAGCCAATCCCACAAACATGAAATTAAATCTCTGCAGGGGGTGTACGAAATGCCTCCAGGTTGCCATATTGCATTGAATTTTCAGAGAATGACAGTGCTGCTGATTGAAAAGGAATGGTCATTTTTAAAATAAATTTCAATATGGCTTGTGTCGCAATTGTATATGCTATATTACTTTTTCTTATTTGCAATCTTTTTTTTCGACGCAAGTGGAGATACACTTAAAGTTTCACGTGAACAACAGACAACTCCAATTTGAAAGATGTGATTAGCATGCTTTCAAGAAAACTCTTCCTTGCTGCTTGTTCTGTACTACTGACACTCAATTTTACCCTCCCAGCATAGTTGTAACAGGGTTTTGAACATTGTCACAATCATCTCAACTAGTCTTTGTTTAAAGCAAAGGATGGAGATGCTGGGGATTGAACTTGGGCCCTCACACATGTAGGGTGTATGCTCTACCACTGAGCTACATTCCCTTCTCTTTCTTGGATTGTTGTGCTTTTTCTTGCAGCCTTGAACTAAGCTCCAGGCCTTCCCAGTAACATTTCCCTAGCGATAGTTAGGGCTCCCTTCACTTCCAAAAATTGAGCACAGCCTGAATTTTGTCTTCTTTTGGGGAAGAAGTTTGACTTTGGAGAGAAGTTCTCAGCATGGTTTTGCACTTTGTGCGGATCATTGGGCAACTCAGCATGTGCTACATGGTAACTTGTTTAAGATAAAGAATGGAGATGCCGGGGGTTGAACCCGGGACCTCACACATGCGAAGCGTGCGCTCTACCACTGAGCTACATCCCCCATGCTCTGATCAAGCAGGCCTGTGCGTCTTGTGATGCAAAAATGCAGGTAGAGCAGAACATAGGTAAAAGTAACCCCAGTCTGTCTGCTCCACCCTTACATGCTATTGGCTTGGGAGGGTGAGCCCAGACATCTTTATGTAAGGGTTGTTATGGCAAAATGTTTTTCAGTTGTGTGCCTGTGTTGCAGCAACTGAGTGCTGGCATCTTCCTTTGAAGTATGGTAAGTGCCACCCGGATATTTATACTAGCTTGGCCAAGGGATGGATGTCTTTGCATAATAGTAAGGTTACACAATGAACATGGAAATGTATCTTACTGATACATTTATCAAAGCAGCCAATATGTTGAAGTGCAGACTTTGCATAATAGTAAGGTTACATAATGGACATGGAAATGTATCTTACTGATGCATTTATCAAAGCAGCCAATATGTTGAAGTGCAGACTGCTATGAAATTGGTTTGTCTATGTCATGAGTCGTGACGTTCAGGGCGTGAGTGGAAAATGAAATATGCAATTGAGCAACGACTGCTTCCATTGTTGAGTTTCAAGAGAGTGCTCTTTTGAGGGCTCCTTGACATACCTTTGAAAGCTATCGGTGGAGGGCCTATAACCTTTGGCAGACAAAAGAAACCTGTTGGTCACAATTTGTGTGTGTGAGTTAACTGACTCCCAGAATCTCCAGATTGAGAAATGCTCCTCGATTAGGTTTTGCATACTTACTGTATAAAGAGGTTTGGCCTTTGATCCTTTCTTTTATCATCAAGTCTTCTTAACTTGGCTTTTTCTGTAGAGGTGCTAAGTTAAAAGCATGTAAGAACTACCAAGGGACCATTTTATTTCTTAAAGGAAGGGTGGGTTAGAGATGCCGGGGATTGAACCCGGGGCCTCACACATGCAAAGCGTGCGCTCTACCACTGAGCTACATCCCCCCCTATGTTGTCTTGGGTGCTGTGCCTTTTTTTCCACAAAACTCTACATGATGTTGCAGCCTTTAACCTGGCACCAGGCATTCATATCTGTGTTCCACTAGCAGTACTCTGGGCCTCCTTCACTTCCCAAAACCAACCACACCTTCATTATTTTTTTTTCTTCCGGAAAATACTTTCAGCCTTCAAGAGGCAAAAGAAACCTGTTTTTTTCCGCTTTGTGTTTGTCAACTAGCTGACAAGCTGACATCATCTCCCGGCTGCATAAGAGAGCTCTCTGTGTGTCTGTGTCACATCTAATTACTGTGTGGCTCTCACCTGTACGAGCGCTAGTCTGAGAGAGCCAGGGATTAAGGGAAATATAGTTTTTTGCAGGAAGTGTCAGGCCTCACACTACGGACAGAGGTCATGCATTAACCCATGCAAAGCCATGTTGAAAGCCTCATGTTTCAACATAAACAGAAAATGCTGACACAGGAATGTAAAGATTTGCTCTATTATAGGAAATGCTTACAGTTCAAGAAATGACACCATCAAAAGCGAAATGATCGGTGCACAACTTATATAGGGAGGAAGATTTACTGTGCCTTTATAGAGTAACTCCTCTTTTGTTGAGAAAACAAAAACAAACCCTTCTGGGTGATCATTGCAAGGATTTTAACAAGCTTTGTTGCTACCTGTTTCTCTTCTGAAGGAATAGCTCTTTGTTAGATCACGTCTTGTGCAGGACTGATTCTGAATGGGAGTGATTTTTTTCATTTTGTTTTTTGAACAGCCGATGCAGTTGCAGGGCTCTAATAAGAAGAATGGCAGGACCTGCATTCCTTTAGAAGCCATTAACCCTTTAGGAGAATCTCACCAAAACCGAAATGTTTGTTGCAGAGGGTGCCTAAAATCTGACTTGTATCTTAGTGAAGATTCTTGGGAAAATCAGGGAGCCAATCCCACAAACATGAAATTAAATCTCTGCAGGGGGTGTACGAAATGCCTCCAGGTTGCCATATTGCATTGAATTTTCAGAGAATGACAGTGCTGCTGATTGAAAAGGAAAGGTCATTTTTAAAATAAATTTCAATATGGCTTGTGTCGCAATTGTACATGCTATATTACTTTTTCTTATTTGCAATCTTTTTTTTCGACGCAAGTGGAGATACACTTAAAGTTTCACGTGAACAACAGACAACTCCAATTTGAAAGATGTGATTAGCATGCTTTCAAGAAATCTCTTCCTTGCTGCTTGTTCTGTACTACTGACACTCAATTTTACCCTCCCAGCATAGTTGTAACAGGGTTTTGAACATTGTCACAATCATCTCAACTAGTCTTTGTTTAAAGCAAAGGATGGAGATGCTGGGGATTGAACTTGGGCCCTCACACATGTAGGGTGTATGCTCTACCACTGAGCTACATTCCCTTCTCTTTCTTGGATTGTTGTGCTTTTTCTTGCAGCCTTGAACTAAGCTCCAGGCCTTCCCAGTAACATTTCCCTAGCGATAGTTAGGGCTCCCTTCACTTCCAAAAATTGAGCACAGCCTGAATTTTGTCTTCTTTTGGGGAAGAAGTTTGACTTTGGAGAGAAGTTCTCAGCATGGTTTTGCACTTTGTGCGGATCATTGGGCAACTCAGCATGTGCTACATGGTAACTTAACTCTGTTTAAGATAAAGAATGGAGATGCCGGGGGTTGAACCCGGGACCTCACACATGCGAAGCGTGCGCTCTACCACTGAGCTACATCCCCCATGCTCTGATCAAGCAGGCCTGTGCGTCTTGTGATGCAAAAATGCAGGTAGAGCAGAACATAGGTAAAAGTAACCCCAGTCTGTCTGCTCCACCCTTACATGCTATTGGCTTGGGAGGGTGAGCCCAGACATCTTTATGTAAGGGTTGTTATGGCAAAATGTTTTTCAGTTGTGTGCCTGTGTTGCAGCAACTGAGTGCTGGCATCTTCCTTTGAAGTATGGTAAGTGCCACCCGGATATTTATACTAGCTTGGCCAAGGGATGGATGTCTTTGCATAATAGTAAGGTTACACAATGAACATGGAAATGTATCTTACTGATACATTTATCAAAGCAGCCAATATGTTGAAGTGCAGACTTTGCATAATAGTAAGGTTACATAATGGACATGGAAATGTATCTTACTGATGCATTTATCAAAGCAGCCAATATGTTGAAGTGCAGACTGCTATGAAATTGGTTTGTCTATGTCATGAGTCGTGACGTTCAGGGCGTGAGTGGAAAATGAAATATGCAATTGAGCAACGACTGCTTCCATTGTTGAGTTTCAAGAGAGTGCTCTTTTGAGGGCTCCTTGACATACCTTTGAAAGCTATCGGTGGAGGGCCTATAACCTTTGGCAGACAAAAGAAACCTGTTGGTCACAATTTGTGTGTGTGAGTTAACTGACTCCCAGAATCTCCAGATTGAGAAATGCTCCTCGATTAGGTTTTGCATACTTACTGTATAAAGAGGTTTGGCCTTTGATCCTTTCTTTTATCATCAAGTCTTCTTAACTTGGCTTTTTCTGTAGAGGCGCTAAGTTAAAAGCATGTAAGAACTACCAAGGGACCATTTAATTTCTTCTTAAAGGAAGGGTGGGTTGGAGATGCCGGGGATTGAGCCCGGGGCCTCACACATGCAAAGCGTGCGCTCTACCACTGAGCTACATCCCCCCCCCATGTTGTCTTGGGTGCTGTGCCTTTTTTTCCACAAAACTCTACATGTTGTTGCAGCCTTTAACCTGGCACCAGGCATTCATATCTGTGTTCCACTAGCAGTACTCTGGGCCTCCTTCACTTCCCAAAACCAACCACACCTTCATTATTTTTTTTTCTTCCGGAAAATACTTTCAGCCTTCAAGAGGCAAAAGAAACCTGTTTTTTTCCGCTTTCTGTTTGTCAACTAGCTGACAAGCTGACATCATCTCCCGGCTGCATAAGAGAGCTCTCTGTGTGTCTGTGTCACATCTAATTACTGTGTGGCTCTCACCTGTACGAGCGCTAGTCTGAGAGAGCCAGGGATTAAGGGAAATATAGTTTTTTGCAGGAAGTGTCAGGCCTCACACTACGGACAGAGGTCATGCATTAACCCATGCAAAGCCATGTTGAAAGCCTCATGTTTCAACATAAACAGAAAATGCTGACACAGGAATGTAAAGATTTGCTCTATTATAGGAAATGCTTACAGTTCAAGAAATGACACCATCAAAAGCGAAATGATCGGTGCACAACTTATATAGGGAGGAAGATTTACTGTGCCTTTATAGAGTAACTCCTCTTTTGTTGAGAAAACAAAAACAAACCCTTCTGGGTGATCATTGCAAGGATTTTAACAAGCTTTGTTGCTACCTGTTTCTCTTCTGAAGGAATAGCTCTTTGTTAGATCACGTCTTGTGCAGGACTGATTCTGAATGGGAGTGATTTTTTTCATTTTGTTTTTTGAACAGCCGATGCAGTTGCAGGGCTCTAATAAGAAGAATGGCAGGACCTGCATTCCTTTAGAAGCCATTAACCCTTTAGGAGAATCTCACCAAAACCGAAATGTTTGTTGCAGAGGGTGCCTAAAATCTGACTTGTATCTTAGTGAAGATTCTTGGGAAAATCAGGGAGCCAATCCCACAAACATGAAATTAAATCTCTGCAGGGGGTGTACGAAATGCCTCCAGGTTGCCATATTGCATTGAATTTTCAGAGAATGACAGTGCTGCTGATTGAAAAGGAAAGGTCATTTTTAAAATAAATTTCAATATGGCTTGTGTCGCAATTGTACATGCTATATTACTTTTTCTTATTTGCAATCTTTTTTTTCGACGCAAGTGGAGATACACTTAATGTTTCACGTGAACAACAGACAACTCCAATTTGAAAGATGTGATTAGCATGCTTTCAAGAAAACTCTTCCTTGCTGCTTGTTCTGTACTACTGACACTCAATTTTACCCTCCCAGCATAGTTGTAACAGGGTTTTGAACATTGTCACAATCATCTCAGCTAGTCTTTGTTTAAAGCAAAGGATGGAGATGCTGGGGATTGAACTTGGGCCCTCACACATGTAGGGTGTATGCTCTACCACTGAGCTACATTCCCTTCTCTTTCTTGGATTGTTGTGCTTTTTCTTGCAGCCTTGAACTAAGCTCCAGGCCTTCCCAGTAAAATTTCCCTAGCGATAGTTAGGGCTCCCTTCACTTCCAAAAATTGAGCACAGCCTGAATTTTGTCTTCTTTTGGGGAAGAAGTTTGACTTTGGAGAGAAGTTCTCAGCATGGTTTTGCACTTTGTGCGGATCATTGGGCAACTCAGCATGTGCTACATGGTAACTTAACTCTGTTTAAGATAAAGAATGGAGATGCCGGGGGTTGAACCCGGGACCTCACACATGCGAAGCGTGCGCTCTACCACTGAGCTACATCCCCCATGCTCTGATCAAGCAGGCCTGTGCGTCTTGTGATGCAAAAATTCAGGTAGAGCAGAACATAGGTAAAAGTAACCCCAGTCTGTCTGCTCCACCCTTACATGCTATTGGCTTGGGAGGGTGAGCCCAGACATCTTTATGTAAGGGTTGTTATGGCAAAATGTTTTTCAGTTGTGTGCCTGTGTTGCAGCAACTGAGTGCTGGCATCTTCCTTTGAAGTATGGTAAGTGCCACCCGGATATTTATACTAGCTTGGCCAAGGGATGGATGTCTTTGCATAATAGTAAGGTTACACAATGAACATGGAAATGTATCTTACTGATACATTTATCAAAGCAGCCAATATGTTGAAGTGCAGACTTTGCATAATAGTAAGGTTACATAATGGACATGGAAATGTATCTTACTGATGCATTTATCAAAGCAGCCAATATGTTGAAGTGCAGACTGCTATGAAATTGGTTTGTCTATGTCATGAGTCGTGACGTTCAGGGCGTGAGTGGAAAATGAAATATGCAATTGAGCAACGACTGCTTCCATTGTTGAGTTTCAAGAGAGTGCTCTTTTGAGGGCTCCTTGACATACCTTTGAAAGCTATCGGTGGAGGGCCTATAACCTTTGGCAGACAAAAGAAACCTGTTGGTCACAATTTGTGTGTGTGAGTTAACTGACTCCCAGAATCTCCAGATTGAGAAATGCTCCTCGATTAGGTTTTGCATACTTACTGTATAAAACGGTTTGGCCTTTGATCCTTTCTTTTATCATCAAGTCTTCTTAACTTGGCTTTTTCTGTAGAGGCGCTAAGTTAAAAGCATGTAAGAACTACCAAGGGACCATTTAATTTCTTCTTAAAGGAAGGGTGGGTTGGAGATTCCGGGGATTGAACCCGGGGCTTCACACATGCACAGCGTGCGCTCTACCACTGAGCTACATCCCCCCTATGTTGTCTTGGGTGCTGTGCCTTTTTTTCCACAAAACTCTACATGATGTTGCAGCCTTTAACCTGGCACCAGGCATTCATATCTGTGTTCCACTAGCAGTACTCTGGGCCTCCTTCACTTCCCAAAACCAACCACACCTTCATTATTTTTTTTTCTTCCGGAAAATACTTTCAGCCTTCAAGAGGCAAAAGAAACCTGTTTTTTTCCGCTTTGTGTTTGTCAACTAGCTGACAAGCTGACATCATCTCCCGGCTGCATAAGAGAGCTCTCTGTGTGTCTGTGTCACATCTAATTACTGTGTGGCTCTCACCTGTACGAGCGCTAGTCTGAGAGAGCCAGGGATTAAGGGAAATATAGTTTTTCGCAGGAAGTGTCAGGCCTCACACTACGGACAGAGGTCATGCATTAACCCATGCAAAGCCATGCTGAAAGCCTCATGTTTCAACATAAACAGAAAATGCTGACACAGGAATGTAAAGATTTGCTCTATTATAGGAAATGCTTACAGTTCAAGAAATGACACCATCAAAAGCGAAATGATCGGTGCACAACTTATATAGGGAGGAAGATTTACTGTGCCTTTATAGAGTAACTCCTCTTTTGTTGAGAAAACAAAAACAAACCCTTCTGGGTGATCATTGCAAGGATTTCAACAAGCTTTGTTGCTATCTGTTTCTCTTCTGAAGGAATAGCTCTTTGTTAGATCACGTCTTGTGCAGGACTGATTCTGAATGGGAGTGATTTTTTTCATTTTGTTTTTTGAACAGCCGATGCAGTTGCAGGGCTCTAATAAGAAGAATGGCAGGACCTGCATTCCTTTAGAAGCCATTAACCCTTTAGGAGAATCTCACCAAAACCGAAATGTTTGTTGCAGAGGGTGCCTAAAATCTGACTTGTATCTTAGTGAAGATTCTTGGGAAAATCAGGGAGCCAATCCCACAAACATGAAATTAAATCTCTGCAGGGGGTGTACGAAATGCCTCCAGGTTGCCATATTGCATTGAATTTTCAGAGAATGACAGTGCTGCTGATTGAAAAGGAAAGGTCATTTTTAAAATAAATTTCAATATGGCTTGTGTCGCAATTGTATATGCTATATTACTTTTTCTTATTTGCAATCTTTTTTTTCGACGCAAGTGGAGATACACTTAAAGTTTCACGTGAACAACAGACAACTCCAATTTGAAAGATGTGATTAGCATGCTTGGCACCAGGCATTCATATCTGTGTTCCACTAGCAGTACTCTGGGCCTCCTTCACTTCCCAAAACCAACCACACCTTCATTATTTTTTTTTCTTCCGGAAAATTCTTTCAGCCTTCAAGAGGCAAAAGAAACCTGTTTTTTTCCGCTTTGTGTTTGTCAACTAGCTGACAAGCTGACATCATCTCCCGGCTGCATAAGAGAGCTCTCTGTGTGTCTGTGTCACATCTAATTACTGTGTGGCTCTCACCTGTACGAGCGCTAGTCTGAGAGAGCCAGGGATTAAGGGAAATATAGTTTTTCGCAGGAAGTGTCAAGCCTCACACTACGGACAGAGGTCATGCATTAACCCATGCAAAGCCATGCTGAAAGCCTCATGTTTCAACATAAACAGAAAATGCTGACACAGGAATGTAAAGATTTGCTGTATTATAGGAAATGCTTACAGTTCAAGAAATGACACCATCAAAAGCGAAATGATCGGTGCACAACTTATATAGGGAGGAAGATTTACTGTGCCTTTATAGAGTAACTCCTCTTTTGTTGAGAAAACAAAAACAAACCCTTCTGGGTGATCATTGCAAGGATTTTAACAAGCTTTGTTGCTACCTGTTTCTCTTCTGAAGGAATAGCTCTTTGTTAGATCACGTCTTGTGCAGGACTGATTCTGAATGGGAGTGATTTTTTTCATTTTGTTTTTTGAACAGCCGATGCAGTTGCAGGGCTCTAATAAGAAGAATGGCAGGACCTGCATTCCTTTAGAAGCCATTAACCCTTTAGGAGAATCTCACCAAAACCGAAATGTTTGTTGCAGAGGGTGCCTAAAATCTGACTTGTATCTTAGTGAAGATTCTTGGGAAAATCAGGGAGCCAATCCCACAAACATGAAATTAAATCTCTGCAGGGGGTGTACGAAATGCCTCCAGGTTGCCATATTGCATTGAATTTTCAGAGAATGACAGTGCTGCTGATTGAAAAGGAAAGGTCATTTTTAAAATAAATTTCAATATGGCTTGTGTCGCAATTGTATATGCTATATTACTTTTTCTTATTTGCAATCTTTTTTATCGACGCAAGTGGAGATACACTTAAAGTTTCACGTGAACAACAGACAACTCCAATTTGAAAGATGTGATTAGCATGCTTTCAAGAAAACTCTTCCTTGCTGCTTGTTCTGTACTACTGACACTCAATTTTACCCTTCCAGCATAGTTGTAACAGGGTTTTGAACATTGTCACAATCATCTCAACTAGTCTTTGTTTAAAGCAAAGGATGGAGATGCTGGGGATTGAACTTGGGCCCTCACACATGTAGGGTGTATGCTCTACCACTGAGCTACATTCCCTTCTCTTTCTTGGATTGTTGTGCTTTTTCTTGCAGCCTTGAACTAAGCTCCAGGCCTTCCCAGTAACATTTCCCTAGCGATAGTTAGGGCTCCCTTCACTTCCAAAAATTGAGCACAGCCTGAATTTTGTCTTCTTTTGGGGAAGAAGTTTGACTTTGGAGAGAAGTTCTCAGCATGGTTTTGCACTTTGTGCGGATCATTGGGCAACTCAGCATGTGCTACATGGTAACTTAACTCTGTTTAAGATAAAGAATGGAGATGCCGGGGGTTGAACCCGGGACCTCACACATGCGAAGCGTGCGCTCTACCACTGAGCTACATCCCCCATGCTCTGATCAAGCAGGCCTGTGCGTCTTGTGATGCAAAAATGCAGGTAGAGCAGAACATAGGTAAAAGTAACCCCAGTCTGTCTGCTCCACCCTTACATGCTATTGGCTTGGGAGGGTGAGCCCAGACATCTTTATGTAAGGGTTGTTATGGCAAAATGTTTTTCAGTTGTGTGCCTGTGTTGCAGCAACTGAGTGCTGGCATCTTCCTTTGAAGTATGGTAAGTGCCACCCGGATATTTATACTAGCTTGGCCAAGGGATGGATGTCTTTGCATATTAGTAAGGTTACACAATGAACATGGAAATGTATCTTACTGATACATTTATCAAAGCAGCCAATATGTTGAAGTGCAGACTTTGCATAATAGTAAGGTTACATAATGGACATGGAAATGTATCTTACTGATGCATTTATCAAAGCAGCCAATATGTTGAAGTGCAGACTGCTATGAAATTGGTTTGTCTATGTCATGAGTCGTGACGTTCAGGGCGTGAGTGGAAAATGAAATATGCAATTGAGCAACGACTGCTTCCATTGTTGAGTTTCAAGAGAGTGCTCTTTTGAGGGCTCCTTGACATACCTTTGAAAGCTATCGGTGGAGGGCCTATAACCTTTGGCAGACAAAAGAAACCTGTTGGTCACAATTTGTGTGTGTGAGTTAACTGACTCCCAGAATCTCCAGATTGAGAAATGCTCCTCGATTAGGTTTTGCATACTTACTGTATAAAGAGGTTTGGCCTTTGATCCTTTCTTTTATCATCAAGTCTTCTTAACTTGGCTTTTTCTGTAGAGGCGCTAAGTTAAAAGCATGTAAGAACTACCAAGGGACCATTTAATTTCTTCTTAAAGGAAGGGTGGGTTGGAGATTCCGGGGATTGAACCTGGGGCTTCACACATGCACAGCGTGCGCTCTACCACTGAGCTACATCCCCCCTATGTTGTCTTGGGTGCTGTGCCTTTTTTCCACAAAACTCTACATGATGTTGCAGCCTTTAACCTGGCACCAGGCATTCATATCTGTGTTCCACTAGCAGTACTCTGGGCCTCCTTCACTTCCCAAAACCAACCACACCTTCATTATTTTTTTTTCTTCCGGAAAATACTTTCAGCCTTCAAGAGGCAAAAGAAACCTGTTTTTTTCCGCTTTCTGTTTGTCAACTAGCTGACAAGCTGACATCATCTCCCGGCTGCATAAGAGAGCTCTCTGTGTGTCTGTGTCACATCTAATTACTGTGTGGCTCTCACCTGTACGAGCGCTAGTCTGAGAGAGCCAGGGATTAAGGGAAATATAGTTTTTCGCAGGAAGTGTCAAGCCTCACACTACGGACAGAGGTCATGCATTAACCCATGCAAAGCCATGCTGAAAGCCTCATGTTTCAACATAAACAGAAAATGCTGACACAGGAATGTAAAGATTTGCTGTATTATAGGAAATGCTTACAGTTCAAGAAATGACACCATCAAAAGCGAAATGATCGGTGCACAACTTATATAGGGAGGAAGATTTACTGTGCCTTTATAGAGTAACTCCTCTTTTGTTGAGAAAACAAAAACAAACCCTTCTGGGTGATCATTGCAAGGATTTTAACAAGCTTTGTTGCTACCTGTTTCTCTTCTGAAGGAATAGCTCTTTGTTAGATCACGTCTTGTGCAGGACTGATTCTGAATGGGAGTGATTTTTTTCATTTTGTTTTTTGAACAGCCGATGCAGTTGCAGGGCTCTAATAAGAAGAATGGCAGGACCTGCATTCCTTTAGAAGCCATTAACCCTTTAGGAGAATCTCACCAAAACCGAAATGTTTGTTGCAGAGGGTGCCTAAAATCTGACTTGTATCTTAGTGAAGATTCTTGGGAAAATCAGGGAGCCAATCCCACAAACATGAAATTAAATCTCTGCAGGGGGTGTACGAAATGCCTCCAGGTTGCCATATTGCATTGAATTTTCAGAGAATGACAGTGCTGCTGATTGAAAAGGAAAGGTCATTTTTAAAATAAATTTCAATATGGCTTGTGTCGCAATTGTATATGCTATATTACTTTTTCTTATTTGCAATCTTTTTTATCGACGCAAGTGGAGATACACTTAAAGTTTCACGTGAACAACAGACAACTCCAATTTGAAAGATGTGATTAGCATGCTTTCAAGAAAACTCTTCCTTGCTGCTTGTTCTGTACTACTGACACTCAATTTTACCCTTCCAGCATAGTTGTAACAGGGTTTTGAACATTGTCACAATCATCTCAACTAGTCTTTGTTTAAAGCAAAGGATGGAGATGCTGGGGATTGAACTTGGGCCCTCACACATGTAGGGTGTATGCTCTACCACTGAGCTACATTCCCTTCTCTTTCTTGGATTGTTGTGCTTTTTCTTGCAGCCTTGAACTAAGCTCCAGGCCTTCCCAGTAACATTTCCCTAGCGATAGTTAGGGCTCCCTTCACTTCCAAAAATTGAGCACAGCCTGAATTTTGTCTTCTTTTGGGGAAGAAGTTTGACTTTGGAGAGAAGTTCTCAGCATGGTTTTGCACTTTGTGCGGATCATTGGGCAACTCAGCATGTGCTACATGGTAACTTAACTCTGTTTAAGATAAAGAATGGAGATGCCGGGGGTTGAACCCGGGACCTCACACATGCGAAGCGTGCGCTCTACCACTGAGCTACATCCCCCATGCTCTGATCAAGCAGGCCTGTGCGTCTTGTGATGCAAAAATGCAGGTAGAGCAGAACATAGGTAAAAGTAACCCCAGTCTGTCTGCTCCACCCTTACATGCTATTGGCTTGGGAGGGTGAGCCCAGACATCTTTATGTAAGGGTTGTTATGGCAAAATGTTTTTCAGTTGTGTGCCTGTGTTGCAGCAACTGAGTGCTGGCATCTTCCTTTGAAGTATGGTAAGTGCCACCCGGATATTTATACTAGCTTGGCCAAGGGATGGATGTCTTTGCATATTAGTAAGGTTACACAATGAACATGGAAATGTATCTTACTGATACATTTATCAAAGCAGCCAATATGTTGAAGTGCAGACTTTGCATAATAGTAAGGTTACATAATGGACATGGAAATGTATCTTACTGATGCATTTATCAAAGCAGCCAATATGTTGAAGTGCAGACTGCTATGAAATTGGTTTGTCTATGTCATGAGTCGTGACGTTCAGGGCGTGAGTGGAAAATGAAATATGCAATTGAGCAACGACTGCTTCCATTGTTGAGTTTCAAGAGAGTGCTCTTTTGAGGGCTCCTTGACATACCTTTGAAAGCTATCGGTGGAGGGCCTATAACCTTTGGCAGACAAAAGAAACCTGTTGGTCACAATTTGTGTGTGTGAGTTAACTGACTCCCAGAATCTCCAGATTGAGAAATGCTCCTCGATTAGGTTTTGCATACTTACTGTATAAAGAGGTTTGGCCTTTGATCCTTTCTTTTATCATCAAGTCTTCTTAACTTGGCTTTTTCTGTAGAGGCGCTAAGTTAAAAGCATGTAAGAACTACCAAGGGACCATTTAATTTCTTCTTAAAGGAAGGGTGGGTTGGAGATTCCGGGGATTGAACCTGGGGCTTCACACATGCACAGCGTGCGCTCTACCACTGAGCTACATCCCCCCTATGTTGTCTTGGGTGCTGTGCCTTTTTTCCACAAAACTCTACATGATGTTGCAGCCTTTAACCTGGCACCAGGCATTCATATCTGTGTTCCACTAGCAGTACTCTGGGCCTCCTTCACTTCCCAAAACCAACCACACCTTCATTATTTTTTTTTCTTCCGGAAAATACTTTCAGCCTTCAAGAGGCAAAAGAAACCTGTTTTTTTCCGCTTTGTGTTTGTCAACTAGCTGACAAGCTGACATCATCTCCCGGCTGCATAAGAGAGCTCTCTGTGTGTCTGTGTCACATCTAATTACTGTGTGGCTCTCACCTGTACGAGCGCTAGTCTGAGAGAGCCAGGGATTAAGGGAAATATAGTTTTTCGCAGGAAGTGTCAAGCCTCACACTACGGACAGAGGTCATGCATTAACCCATGCAAAGCCATGCTGAAAGCCTCATGTTTCAACATAAACAGAAAATGCTGACACAGGAATGTAAAGATTTGCTGTATTATAGGAAATGCTTACAGTTCAAGAAATGACACCATCAAAAGCGAAATGATCGGTGCACAACTTATATAGGGAGGAAGATTTACTGTGCCTTTATAGAGTAACTCCTCTTTTGTTGAGAAAACAAAAACAAACCCTTCTGGGTGATCATTGCAAGGATTTTAACAAGCTTTGTTGCTACCTGTTTCTCTTCTGAAGGAATAGCTCTTTGTTAGATCACGTCTTGTGCAGGACTGATTCTGAATGGGAGTGATTTTTTTCATTTTGTTTTTTGAACAGCCGATGCAGTTGCAGGGCTCTAATAAGAAGAATGGCAGGACCTGCATTCCTTTAGAAGCCATTAACCCTTTAGGAGAATCTCACCAAAACCGAAATGTTTGTTGCAGAGGGTGCCTAAAATCTGACTTGTATCTTAGTGAAGATTCTTGGGAAAATCAGGGAGCCAATCCCACAAACATGAAATTAAATCTCTGCAGGGGGTGTACGAAATGCCTCCAGGTTGCCATATTGCATTGAATTTTCAGAGAATGACAGTGCTGCTGATTGAAAAGGAAAGGTCATTTTTAAAATAAATTTCAATATGGCTTGTGTCGCAATTGTATATGCTATATTACTTTTTCTTATTTGCAATCTTTTTTATCGACGCAAGTGGAGATACACTTAAAGTTTCACGTGAACAACAGACAACTCCAATTTGAAAGATGTGATTAGCATGCTTTCAAGAAAACTCTTCCTTGCTGCTTGTTCTGTACTACTGACACTCAATTTTACCCTTCCAGCATAGTTGTAACAGGGTTTTGAACATTGTCACAATCATCTCAACTAGTCTTTGTTTAAAGCAAAGGATGGAGATGCTGGGGATTGAACTTGGGCCCTCACACATGTAGGGTGTATGCTCTACCACTGAGCTACATTCCCTTCTCTTTCTTGGATTGTTGTGCTTTTTCTTGCAGCCTTGAACTAAGCTCCAGGCCTTCCCAGTAACATTTCCCTAGCGATAGTTAGGGCTCCCTTCACTTCCAAAAATTGAGCACAGCCTGAATTTTGTCTTCTTTTGGGGAAGAAGTTTGACTTTGGAGAGAAGTTCTCAGCATGGTTTTGCACTTTGTGCGGATCATTGGGCAACTCAGCATGTGCTACATGGTAACTTAACTCTGTTTAAGATAAAGAATGGAGATGCCGGGGGTTGAACCCGGGACCTCACACATGCGAAGCGTGCGCTCTACCACTGAGCTACATCCCCCATGCTCTGATCAAGCAGGCCTGTGCGTCTTGTGATGCAAAAATGCAGGTAGAGCAGAACATAGGTAAAAGTAACCCCAGTCTGTCTGCTCCACCCTTACATGCTATTGGCTTGGGAGGGTGAGCCCAGACATCTTTATGTAAGGGTTGTTATGGCAAAATGTTTTTCAGTTGTGTGCCTGTGTTGCAGCAACTGAGTGCTGGCATCTTCCTTTGAAGTATGGTAAGTGCCACCCGGATATTTATACTAGCTTGGCCAAGGGATGGATGTCTTTGCATATTAGTAAGGTTACACAATGAACATGGAAATGTATCTTACTGATACATTTATCAAAGCAGCCAATATGTTGAAGTGCAGACTTTGCATAATAGTAAGGTTACATAATGGACATGGAAATGTATCTTACTGATGCATTTATCAAAGCAGCCAATATGTTGAAGTGCAGACTGCTATGAAATTGGTTTGTCTATGTCATGAGTCGTGACGTTCAGGGCGTGAGTGGAAAATGAAATATGCAATTGAGCAACGACTGCTTCCATTGTTGAGTTTCAAGAGAGTGCTCTTTTGAGGGCTCCTTGACATACCTTTGAAAGCTATCGGTGGAGGGCCTATAACCTTTGGCAGACAAAAGAAACCTGTTGGTCACAATTTGTGTGTGTGAGTTAACTGACTCCCAGAATCTCCAGATTGAGAAATGCTCCTCGATTAGGTTTTGCATACTTACTGTATAAAGAGGTTTGGCCTTTGATCCTTTCTTTTATCATCAAGTCTTCTTAACTTGGCTTTTTCTGTAGAGGCGCTAAGTTAAAAGCATGTAAGAACTACCAAGGGACCATTTAATTTCTTCTTAAAGGAAGGGTGGGTTGGAGATTCCGGGGATTGAACCTGGGGCTTCACACATGCACAGCGTGCGCTCTACCACTGAGCTACATCCCCCCTATGTTGTCTTGGGTGCTGTGCCTTTTTTCCACAAAACTCTACATGATGTTGCAGCCTTTAACCTGGCACCAGGCATTCATATCTGTGTTCCACTAGCAGTACTCTGGGCCTCCTTCACTTCCCAAAACCAACCACACCTTCATTATTTTTTTTTCTTCCGGAAAATACTTTCAGCCTTCAAGAGGCAAAAGAAACCTGTTTTTTTCCGCTTTGTGTTTGTCAACTAGCTGACAAGCTGACATCATCTCCCGGCTGCATAAGAGAGCTCTCTGTGTGTCTGTGTCACATCTAATTACTGTGTGGCTCTCACCTGTACGAGCGCTAGTCTGAGAGAGCCAGGGATTAAGGGAAATATAGTTTTTCGCAGGAAGTGTCAGGCCTCACACTACGGACAGAGGTCATGCATTAACCCATGCAAAGCCATGCTGAAAGCCTCATGTTTCAACATAAACAGAAAATGCTGACACAGGAATGTAAAGATTTGCTCTATTATAGGAAATGCTTACAGTTCAAGAAATGACACCATCAAAAGCGAAATGATCGGTGCACAACTTATATAGGGAGGAAGATTTACTGTGCCTTTATAGAGTAACTCCTCTTTTGTTGAGAAAACAAAAACAAACCCTTCTGGGTGATCATTGCAAGGATTTCAACAAGCTTTGTTGCTACCTGTTTCTCTTCTGAAGGAATAGCTCTTTGTTAGATCACGTCTTGTGCAGGACTGATTCTGAATGGGAGTGATTTTTTTCATTTTGTTTTTTGAACAGCCGATGCAGTTGCAGGGCTCTAATAAGAAGAATGGCAGGACCTGCATTCCTTTAGAAGCCATTAACCCTTTAGGAGAATCTCACCAAAACCGAAATGTTTGTTGCAGAGGGTGCCTAAAATCTGACTTGTATCTTAGTGAAGATTCTTGGGAAAATCAGGGAGCCAATCCCACAAACATGAAATTAAATCTCTGCAGGGGGTGTACGAAATGCCTCCAGGTTGCCATATTGCATTGAATTTTCAGAAAATGACAGTGCTGCTGATTGAAAAGGAAAGGTCATTTTTAAAATAAATTTCAATATGGCTTGTGTCGCAATTGTATATGCTATATTACTTTTTCTTATTTGCAATCTTTTTTTTCGACGCAAGTGGGGATACACTTAAAGTTTCACGTGAACAACAGACAACTCCAATTTGAAAGATGTGATTAGCATGCTTGGCACCAGGCATTCATATCTGTGTTCCACTAGCAGTACTCTGGGCCTCCTTCACTTCCCAAAACCAACCACACCTTCATTATTTTTTTTTCTTCCGGAAAATTCTTTCAGCCTTCAAGAGGCAAAAGAAACCTGTTTTTTTCCGCTTTGTGTTTGTCAACTAGCTGACAAGCTGACATCATCTCCCGGCTGCATAAGAGAGCTCTCTGTGTGTCTGTGTCACATCTAATTACTGTGTGGCTCTCACCTGTACGAGCGCTAGTCTGAGAGAGCCAGGGATTAAGGGAAATATAGTTTTTCGCAGGAAGTGTCAAGCCTCACACTACGGACAGAGGTCATGCATTAACCCATGCAAAGCCATGCTGAAAGCCTCATGTTTCAACACAAACAGAAAATGCTGACACAGGAATGTAAAGATTTGCTGTATTATAGGAAATGCTTACAGTTCAAGAAATGACACCATCAAAAGCGAAATGATCGGTGCACAACTTATATAGGGAGGAAGATTTACTGTGCCTTTATAGAGTAACTCCTCTTTTGTTGAGAAAACAAAAACAAACCCTTCTGGGTGATCATTGCAAGGATTTTAACAAGCTTTGTTGCTACCTGTTTCTCTTCTGAAGGAATAGCTCTTTGTTAGATCACGTCTTGTGCAGGACTGATTCTGAATGGGAGTGATTTTTTTCATTTTGTTTTTTGAACAGCCGATGCAGTTGCAGGGCTCTAATAAGAAGAATGGCAGGACCTGCATTCCTTTAGAAGCCATTAACCCTTTAGGAGAATCTCACCAAAACCGAAATGTTTGTTGCAGAGGGTGCCTAAAATCTGACTTGTATCTTAGTGAAGATTCTTGGGAAAATCAGGGAGCCAATCCCACAAACATGAAATTAAATCTCTGCAGGGGGTGTACGAAATGCCTCCAGGTTGCCATATTGCATTGAATTTTCAGAGAATGACAGTGCTGCTGATTGAAAAGGAAAGGTCATTTTTAAAATAAATTTCAATATGGCTTGTGTCGCAATTGTATATGCTATATTACTTTTTCTTATTTGCAATCTTTTTTTTCGACGCAAGTGGAGATACACTTAAAGTTTCACGTGAACAACAGACAACTCCAATTTGAAAGATGTGATTAGCATGCTTTCAAGAAAACTCTTCCTTGCTGCTTGTTCTGTACTACTGACACTCAATTTTACCCTTCCAGCATAGTTGTAACAGGGTTTTGAACATTGTCACAATCATCTCAACTAGTCTTTGTTTAAAGCAAAGGATGGAGATGCTGGGGATTGAACTTGGGCCCTCACACATGTAGGGTGTATGCTCTACCACTGAGCTACATTCCCTTCTCTTTCTTGGATTGTTGTGCTTTTTCTTGCAGCCTTGAACTAAGCTCCAGGCCTTCCCAGTAACATTTCCCTAGCGATAGTTAGGGCTCCATTCACTTCCAAAAATTGAGCACAGCCTGAATTTTGTGTTCTTTTGGGGAAGAAGTTTGACTTTGGAGAGAAGTTCTCAGCATGGTTTTGCACTTTGTGCGGATCATTGGGCAACTCAGCATGTGCTACATGGTAACTTAACTCTGTTTAAGATAAAGAATGGAGATGCCGGGGGTTGAACCCGGGACCTCACACATGCGAAGCGTGCGCTCTACCACTGAGCTACATCCCCCATGCTCTGATCAAGCAGGCCTGTGCGTCTTGTGATGCAAAAATGCAGGTAGAGCAGAACATAGGTAAAAGTAACCCCAGTCTGTCTGCTCCACCCTTACATGCTATTGGCTTGGGAGGGTGAGCCCAGACATCTTTATGTAAGGGTTGTTATGGCAAAATGTTTTTCAGTTGTGTGCCTGTGTTGCAGCAACTGAGTGCTGGCATCTTCCTTTGAAGTATGGTAAGTGCCACCCGGATATTTATACTAGCTTGGCCAAGGGATGGATGTCTTTGCATATTAGTAAGGTTACACAATGAACATGGAAATGTATCTTACTGATACATTTATCAAAGCAGCCAATATGTTGAAGTGCAGACTTTGCATAATAGTAAGGTTACATAATGGACATGGAAATGTATCTTACTGATGCATTTATCAAAGCAGCCAATATGTTGAAGTGCAGACTGCTATGAAATTGGTTTGTCTATGTCATGAGTCGTGACGTTCAGGGCGTGAGTGGAAAATGAAATATGCAATTGAGCAACGACTGCTTCCATTGTTGAGTTTCAAGAGAGTGCTCTTTTGAGGGCTCCTTGACATACCTTTGAAAGCTATCGGTGGAGGGCCTATAACCTTTGGCAGACAAAAGAAACCTGTTGGTCACAATTTGTGTGTGTGAGTTAACTGACTCCCAGAATCTCCAGATTGAGAAATGCTCCTCGATTAGGTTTTGCATACTTACTGTATAAAGAGGTTTGGCCTTTGATCCTTTCTTTTATCATCAAGTCTTCTTAACTTGGCTTTTTCTGTAGAGGCGCTAAGTTAAAAGCATGTAAGAACTACCAAGGGACCATTTAATTTCTTCTTAAAGGAAGGGTGGGTTGGAGATTCCGGGGATTGAACCTGGGGCTTCACACATGCACAGCGTGCGCTCTACCACTGAGCTACATCCCCCCTATGTTGTCTTGGGTGCTGTGCCTTTTTTCCACAAAACTCTACATGATGTTGCAGCCTTTAACCTGGCACCAGGCATTCATATCTGTGTTCCACTAGCAGTACTCTGGGCCTCCTTCACTTCCCAAAACCAACCACACCTTCATTATTTTTTTTTCTTCCGGAAAATACTTTCAGCCTTCAAGAGGCAAAAGAAACCTGTTTTTTTCCGCTTTGTGTTTGTCAACTAGCTGACAAGCTGACATCATCTCCCGGCTGCATAAGAGAGCTCTCTGTGTGTCTGTGTCACATCTAATTACTGTGTGGCTCTCACCTGTACGAGCGCTAGTCTGAGAGAGCCAGGGATTAAGGGAAATATAGTTTTTCGCAGGAAGTGTCAGGCCTCACACTACGGACAGAGGTCATGCATTAACCCATGCAAAGCCATGCTGAAAGCCTCATGTTTCAACATAAACAGAAAATGCTGACACAGGAATGTAAAGATTTGCTCTATTATAGGAAATGCTTACAGTTCAAGAAATGACACCATCAAAAGCGAAATGATCGGTGCACAACTTATATAGGGAGGAAGATTTACTGTGCCTTTATAGAGTAACTCCTCTTTTGTTGAGAAAACAAAAACAAACCCTTCTGGGTGATCATTGCAAGGATTTCAACAAGCTTTGTTGCTACCTGTTTCTCTTCTGAAGGAATAGCTCTTTGTTAGATCACGTCTTGTGCAGGACTGATTCTGAATGGGAGTGATTTTTTTCATTTTGTTTTTTGAACAGCCGATGCAGTTGCAGGGCTCTAATAAGAAGAATGGCAGGACCTGCATTCCTTTAGAAGCCATTAACCCTTTAGGAGAATCTCACCAAAACCGAAATGTTTGTTGCAGAGGGTGCCTAAAATCTGACTTGTATCTTAGTGAAGATTCTTGGGAAAATCAGGGAGCCAATCCCACAAACATGAAATTAAATCTCTGCAGGGGGTGTACGAAATGCCTCCAGGTTGCCATATTGCATTGAATTTTCAGAAAATGACAGTGCTGCTGATTGAAAAGGAAAGGTCATTTTTAAAATAAATTTCAATATGGCTTGTGTCGCAATTGTATATGCTATATTACTTTTTCTTATTTGCAATCTTTTTTTTCGACGCAAGTGGGGATACACTTAAAGTTTCACGTGAACAACAGACAACTCCAATTTGAAAGATGTGATTAGCATGCTTGGCACCAGGCATTCATATCTGTGTTCCACTAGCAGTACTCTGGGCCTCCTTCACTTCCCAAAACCAACCACACCTTCATTATTTTTTTTTCTTCCGGAAAATTCTTTCAGCCTTCAAGAGGCAAAAGAAACCTGTTTTTTTCCGCTTTGTGTTTGTCAACTAGCTGACAAGCTGACATCATCTCCCGGCTGCATAAGAGAGCTCTCTGTGTGTCTGTGTCACATCTAATTACTGTGTGGCTCTCACCTGTACGAGCGCTAGTCTGAGAGAGCCAGGGATTAAGGGAAATATAGTTTTTCGCAGGAAGTGTCAAGCCTCACACTACGGACAGAGGTCATGCATTAACCCATGCAAAGCCATGCTGAAAGCCTCATGTTTCAACACAAACAGAAAATGCTGACACAGGAATGTAAAGATTTGCTGTATTATAGGAAATGCTTACAGTTCAAGAAATGACACCATCAAAAGCGAAATGATCGGTGCACAACTTATATAGGGAGGAAGATTTACTGTGCCTTTATAGAGTAACTCCTCTTTTGTTGAGAAAACAAAAACAAACCCTTCTGGGTGATCATTGCAAGGATTTTAACAAGCTTTGTTGCTACCTGTTTCTCTTCTGAAGGAATAGCTCTTTGTTAGATCACGTCTTGTGCAGGACTGATTCTGAATGGGAGTGATTTTTTTCATTTTGTTTTTTGAACAGCCGATGCAGTTGCAGGGCTCTAATAAGAAGAATGGCAGGACCTGCATTCCTTTAGAAGCCATTAACCCTTTAGGAGAATCTCACCAAAACCGAAATGTTTGTTGCAGAGGGTGCCTAAAATCTGACTTGTATCTTAGTGAAGATTCTTGGGAAAATCAGGGAGCCAATCCCACAAACATGAAATTAAATCTCTGCAGGGGGTGTACGAAATGCCTCCAGGTTGCCATATTGCATTGAATTTTCAGAGAATGACAGTGCTGCTGATTGAAAAGGAAAGGTCATTTTTAAAATAAATTTCAATATGGCTTGTGTCGCAATTGTATATGCTATATTACTTTTTCTTATTTGCAATCTTTTTTTTCGACGCAAGTGGAGATACACTTAAAGTTTCACGTGAACAACAGACAACTCCAATTTGAAAGATGTGATTAGCATGCTTTCAAGAAAACTCTTCCTTGCTGCTTGTTCTGTACTACTGACACTCAATTTTACCCTTCCAGCATAGTTGTAACAGGGTTTTGAACATTGTCACAATCATCTCAACTAGTCTTTGTTTAAAGCAAAGGATGGAGATGCTGGGGATTGAACTTGGGCCCTCACACATGTAGGGTGTATGCTCTACCACTGAGCTACATTCCCTTCTCTTTCTTGGATTGTTGTGCTTTTTCTTGCAGCCTTGAACTAAGCTCCAGGCCTTCCCAGTAACATTTCCCTAGCGATAGTTAGGGCTCCATTCACTTCCAAAAATTGAGCACAGCCTGAATTTTGTGTTCTTTTGGGGAAGAAGTTTGACTTTGGAGAGAAGTTCTCAGCATGGTTTTGCACTTTGTGCGGATCATTGGGCAACTCAGCATGTGCTACATGGTAACTTAACTCTGTTTAAGATAAAGAATGGAGATGCCGGGGGTTGAACCCGGGACCTCACACATGCGAAGCGTGCGCTCTACCACTGAGCTACATCCCCCATGCTCTGATCAAGCAGGCCTGTGCGTCTTGTGATGCAAAAATGCAGGTAGAGCAGAACATAGGTAAAAGTAACCCCAGTCTGTCTGCTCCACCCTTACATGCTATTGGCTTGGGAGGGTGAGCCCAGACATCTTTATGTAAGGGTTGTTATGGCAAAATGTTTTTCAGTTGTGTGCCTGTGTTGCAGCAACTGAGTGCTGGCATCTTCCTTTGAAGTATGGTAAGTGCCACCCGGATATTTATACTAGCTTGGCCAAGGGATGGATGTCTTTGCATAACAGTAAGGTTACACAATGAACATGGAAATGTATCTTACTGATACATTTATCAAAGCAGCCAATATGTTGAAGTGCAGACTTTGCATAATAGTAAGGTTACATAATGGACATGGAAATGTATCTTACTGATGCATTTATCAAAGCAGCCAATATGTTGAAGTGCAGACTGCTATGAAATTGGTTTGTCTATGTCATGAGTCGTGACGTTCAGGGCGTGAGTGGAAAATGAAATATGCAATTGAGCAACGACTGCTTCCATTGTTGAGTTTCAAGAGAGTGATCTTTTGAGGGCTCCTTGACATACCTTTGAAAGCTATCGGTGGAGGGCCTATAACCTTTGGCAGACAAAAGAAACCTGTTGGTCACAATTTGTGTGTGTGAGTTAACTGACTCCCAGAATCTCCAGATTGAGAAATGCTCCTCGATTAGGTTTTGCATACTTACTGTATAAAGAGGTTTGGCCTTTGATCCTTTCTTTTATCATCAAGTCTTCTTAACTTGGCTTTTTCTGTAGAGGTGCTAAGTTAAAAGCATGTAAGAACTACCAAGGGACCATTTTATTTCTTAAAGGAAGGGTGGGTTGGGGATGACGGGGATTGAACCCGGGACCTCACACATGCAAAGCGTGCACTCTACCACTGAGCTACATCCCCCCTATGTTGTCTTGGGTGCTGTGCCTTTTTTTCCACAAAACTCTACATGATGTTGCAGCCTTTAACCTGGCACCAGGCATTCATATCTGTGTTCCACTAGCAGTACTCTGGGCCTCCTTCACTTCCCAAAACCAACCACACCTTCATTATATTTTTTTCTTTCGGAAAAGACTTTCAACTTCAAGAGGCAAAAGAAACCTGTTTTTTTCCGCTTTATGTTTGTCAAGTAGCTGACAAGCTGACATCATCTCCCGGCTGCATAAGTGAGCTCTCTGTGTGTCTGTGTCACATCTAATTACTGTGTGGCTCTCACCTGTACAAGCACTAGTCTGAGAGAGCCAGGGATTATGGGAAATATAGTTTTTCGCAGGAAGTGTCAGGCCTCACACTACGGACAGAGGACATGCATTAACCCATGCAAAGCCATGCTGAAAGCCTCATGTTTCAACACAAACAGAAAATGCTGACACAGGAATGTAAAGATTTGCTCTATTATAGGAAATGCTTACAGTTCAAGAAATGACACCATCAAAAGCGAAATGATCGGTGCACAACTTATATAGGGAGGAAGATTTACTGTGCCTTTATAGAGTAACTCCTCTTTTGTTGAGAAAACAAAAACAAACCCTTCTGGGTGATCAATGGACATTGCAAGGATTTTAACAAGCTTTGTTGCTACCTGTTTCTCCTCTGAAGGAATAGCTCTTTGTTAGATCACGTCTTGTGCAGGACTGATTCTAAATGGGAATGATTTTTTTCATTTTGTTTTTTGAACAGCCGATGCAGTTGCAGGGCTCTAATAAGAAGAATGGCAGGACCTGCATTCCTTTAGAAGCCATTAACCCTTTAGGAGAATCTCACCAAAACCGAAATGTTTGTTGCAGAGGGTGCCTAAAATCTGACTTGTATCTTAGTGAAGATTCTTGGGAAAATCAGGGAGCCAATCCCACAAACATAAAATTAAATCTCTGCAGGGGGTGTACGAAATGCCTCCAGGTTGCCATATTGCATTGAATTTTCAGAGAATGACAGTGCTGCTGATTGAAAAGGAAAGGTCATTTTTAAAATAAATTTTAATATGGCTTGTGTCGCAATTGTATATGCTATATTACTTTTTCTTATTTGCAATCTTTTTTTTCGACGCAAGTGGAGATACACTTAAAGCTTCACGTGAACAACAGCCAACTCCAATTTGAAAGATGTGATTAGCATGCTTTCAAGAAAACCTTTCCTTGCTGCTTGTTCTGTACTACTGACACTCAATTTTACCCTCCCAGCATAGTTGTAACAGGGTTTTGAACATTGTCACAATCATCTCAACTAGTCTTTGTTTAAAGCAAAGGATGGAGATGCTGGGGATTGAACTTGGGCCCTCACACATGTAGGGTGTATGCTCTACCACTGAGCTACATTCCCTTCTCTTTCTTGGATTGTTGTGCTTTTTCTTGCAGCCTTGAACTAAGCTCCAGGCCTTCCCAGTAACATTTCCCTAGCGATAGTTAGGGCTCCCTTCACTTCCAAAAATTGAGCACAGCCTGAATTTTGTCTTCTTTTGGGGAAGAAGTTTGACTTTGGAGAGAAGTTCTCAGCATGGTTTTGCACTTTGTGCGGATCATTGGGCAACTCAGCATGTGCTACATGGTAACTTGACTCTGTTTAAGATAAAGAATGGAGATGCCGGGGGTTGAACCCGGGACATCACACATGCGAAGCGTGCGCTCTACCACTGAGCTACATCCCCCATGCTCTGATCAAGCAGGCCTGTGCGTCTTGTGATGTAAAAATGCAGGTAGAGCAGAACATAGGTAAAAGTAACCCCAGTCTGTCTGCTCCACCCTTACATGCTATTGGCTTGGGAGGGTGATCCCAGACATCTTTATGTAAGGGTTGTTATGGCAAAATGTTTTTCAGTTGTGTGCCTGTGTTGCAGCAACTGAGTGCTGGCATCTTCCTTTGAAGTATGGTAAGTGCCACCCGGATATTTATACTAGCTTGGCCAAGGGATGGATGTCTTTGCATAATAGTAAGGTTACACAATGAACATGGAAATGTATCTTACTGATACATTTATCAAAGCAGCCAATATGTTGAAGTGCAGACTTTGCATAATAGTAAGGTTACATAATGGACATGGAAATGTATCTTACTGATGCATTTATCAAAGCAGCCAATATGTTGAAGTGCAGACTGCTATGGCATTGGTTTGTCTATGTCATGAGTCGTGACGTTCAGGGCGTGAGTGGAAAATGAAATATGCAATTGAGCAACGACTGCTTCCATTGTTGAGTTTCAAGAGAGTGCTCTTTTGAGGGCTCCTTGACATACCTTTGAAAGCTATCGGTGGAGGGCCTATAACCTTTGGCAGACAAAAGAAACCTGTTGGTCACAATTTGTGTGTGTGAGTTAACTGACTCCCAGAATCTCCAGATTGAGAAATGCTCCTCGATTAGGTTTTGCATACTTACTGTATAAAGAGGTTTGGCCTTGGATCCTTTCTTTTATCATCAAGTCTTCTTAACTTGGCTTTTTCTGTAGAGGCGCTAAGTTAAACGCATGTAAGAACTACCAAGGGAACATTTCATTTCTTCTTAAAAGAAGGGTGGGTTGGAGATGCTGGGGATTGAACCCGCAGCCTCAAACATGCAAAGCGTGCGCTCTACCACTGAGCTACATCCCCCTATGTTGTCTTGGGTGCTGTGCCTTTTTTTCCACAAAACTCTACATGATGTTGCAGCCTTTAACCTGGCACCAGGCATTCATATCTGTGTTCCACTAGCAGTACTCTGGGCCTCCTTCACTTCCCAAAACCAACCACACCTTCATTATATTTTTTTCTTCCGGAAAAGACTTTCAACTTCAAGAGGCAAAAGAAACCTGTTTTTTTCCGCTTTGTGTTTGTCAACTAGCTGACAAGCTGACATCATCTCCCGGCTGCATAAGTGAGCTCTCTGTGTGTCTGTGTCACATCTAATTACTGTGTGGCTCTCACCTGTACAAGCACTAGTCTGAGAGAGCCAGGGATTATGGGAAATATAGTTTTTCGCAGGAAGTGTCAGGCCTCACACTACGGACAGAGGTCATGCATTAACCCATGCAAAGCCATGCTGAATGCCTCATGTTTCAACACAAACAGAAAATGCTGACACAGGAATGTAAAGATTTGCTCTATTATAGGCTATGCTTACAGTTCAAGAAATGACACCATCAAAAGCGAAATGATCGGTGCACAACTTATATAGGGAGGATGATTTACTGTGCCTTTATAGAGTAACTCCTCTTTTGTTGAGAAAACAAAAACAAACCCTTCTGGGTGATCAATGGACATTGCAAGGATTTTAACAAGCTTTGTTGCTACCTGTTTCTCCTCTGAAGGAATAGCTCTTTGTTAGATCACATCTTGTGCAGGACTGATTCTGAATGGGAGTGATTTTTTTCATTTTGTTTTTTGAACAGCCGATGCAGTTGCAGGGCTCTAATAAGAAGAATGGCAGGACCTGCATTCCTTTAGAAGCCATTAACCCTTTAGGAGAATCTCACCAAAACCAAAATGTTTGTTGCAGAGGGTGCCTAAAATCTGACTTGTATCTTAGTGAAGATTCTTGGGAAAATCAGGGAGCCAATCCCACAAACATAAAATTAAATCTCTGCAGGGGGTGTACGAAATGCCTCCAGGTTGCCATGTTGCATTGAATTTTCAGAGAATGACAGTGTTGCTGATTGAAAAGGAAAGGTCATTTTTAAAATAAATTTCAATATGGCTTGTGTAGCAATTGTATATGCTATATTACTTTTTCTTATTTGCAATCTTTTTTTTCGACGCAAGTGGAGATACACTTAAAGCTTCACGTGAACAACAGACAACTCCAATTGAAAGATGTGATTAGCATGCTTTCAAGAAAACCCTTCCTTGCTGCTTGTTCTGTACTACTGACACTCAATTTTACCCTCCCAGCATAGTTGTAACAGGGTTTTGAACATTGTCACAATCATCTCAACTAGTCTTTGTTTAAAGCAAAGGATGGAGATGCTGGGGATTGAACTTGGGCCCTCACACATGTAGGGTGAATGCTCTACCACTGAGCTACATTCCCTTCTCTTTCTTGGATTGTTGTGCTTTTTCTTGCAGCCTTGAACTAAGCTCCAGGACTTCCCAGTAACATTTCCCTAGCGATAGTTAGGGCTCCCTTCACTTCCAAAAATTGAGCACAGCCTGAATTTTGTCTTCTTTTGGGGAAGAAGTTTGACTTTGGAGAGAAGTTCTCAGCATTGTTTTGCACTTTGTGCGGATCATTGGGCAACTCAGCATGTGCTACATGGTAACTTGACTCTGTTTAAGATAAAGAATGGAGATGCCAGGGGTTGAACCCGGGACCTCACACATGCGAAGCGTGCGCTCTACCACTGAGCTACATCCCCCATGCTCTGATCAAGCAGGCCTGTGCGTCTTGTGATGCAAAAATGCAGGTAGAGCAGAACATAGGTAAAAGTAACCCCAGTCTGTCTGCTCCACCCTTACATGCTATTGGCTTGGGAGGGTGAGCCCAGACATCTTTATGTAAGGGTTGTTATGGCAAAATGTTTTTCAGTTGTGTGCCTGTGTTGCAGCAACTGAGTGCTGGCATCTTCCTTTGAAGTATGGTAAGTGCCACCCGGATATTTATACTAGCTTGGCCAAGGGATGGATGTCTTTGCATAATAGTAAGGTTACACAATGAACATGGAAATGTATCTTACTGATACATTTATCAAATCAGCCAATATGTTGAAGTGCAGACTTTGCATAATAGTAAGGTTACATAATGGACATGGAAATGTATCTTACTGATGCATTTGTTGAAGTGCAGACTGCTATGGCATTGGTTTGTCTATGTCATGAGTCGTGACGTTCAGGGCGTGAGTGGAAAATGAAATATGCAATTGAGCAACGACTGCTTCCATTGTTGAGTTTCAAGAGAGTGCTCTTTTGAGGGCTCCTTGACATACCTTTGAAAGCTATCGGTGGAGGGCCTATAACCTATGGCAGACAAAAGAAGCATGTTGGTCACAATTTGTGTGTGTGAGTTAACTGACTCCCAGAATCTCCAGATTGAGAAATGCTCCTCGATTAGGTTTTGCATACTTACTGTATAAAGAGGTTTGGCCTTTGATCCTTTCTTTTATCATCAAGTCTTCTTAACTTGGCTTTTTCTGTAGAGGCGCTAAGTTAAACGCATGTAAGAACTACCAAGGGACCATTTCATTTCTTCTTAAAGGAAGGGTGGGTTGGAGATGCTGGGGATTGAACCCGCGGCCTCACACATGCAAAGCGTGCGCTCTACCACTGAGCTACATCCCCCTATGTTGTCTTGGGTGCTGTGCCTTTTTTTCCACAAAACTCTACATGATGTTGCAGCCTTTAACCTGGCACCAGGCATTCATATCTGTGTTCCACTAGCAGTACTCTGGGCCTCCTTCACTTCCCAAAACCAACCACACCTTCATTATATTTTTTTCTTCCGGAAAAGACTTTCAACTTCAAGAGGCAAAAGAAACCTGTTTTTTTCCGCTTTGTGTTTGTCAACTAGCTGACAAGCTGACATCATCTCCCGGCTGCATAAGTGAGCTCTCTGTGTGTCTGTGTCACATCTAATTACTGTGTGGCTCTCACCTGTACAAGCACTAGTCTGAGAGAGCCAGGGATTATGGGAAATATAGTTTTTCGCAGGAAGTGTCAGGCCTCACACTACGGACAGAGGTCATGCATTAACCCATGCAAAGCCATGCTGAATGCCTCATGTTTCAACACAAACAGAAAATGCTGACACAGGAATGTAAAGATTTGCTCTATTATAGGCTATGCTTACAGTTCAAGAAATGACACCATCAAAAGCGAAATGATCGGTGCACAACTTATATAGGGAGGATGATTTACTGTGCCTTTATAGAGTAACTCCTCTTTTGTTGAGAAAACAAAAACAAACCCTTCTGGGTGATCAATGGACATTGCAAGGATTTTAACAAGCTTTGTTGCTACCTGTTTCTCCTCTGAAGGAATAGCTCTTTGTTAGATCACATCTTGTGCAGGACTGATTCTGAATGGGAGTGATTTTTTTCATTTTGTTTTTTGAACAGCCGATGCAGTTGCAGGGCTCTAATAAGAAGAATGGCAGGACCTGCATTCCTTTAGAAGCCATTAACCCTTTAGGAGAATCTCACCAAAACCGAAATGTTTGTTGCAGAGGGTGCCTAAAATCTGACATGTATCTTAGTGAAGATTCTTGGGAAAATCAGGGAGCCAATCCCACAAACATAAAATTAAATCTCTGCAGGGGGTGTACGAAATGCCTCCAGGTTGCCATATTGCATTGAATTTTCAGAGAATGACAGTGTTGCTGATTGAAAAGGAAAGGTCATTTTTAAAATAAATTTCAATATGGCTTGTGTAGCAATTGTATATGCTATATTACTTTTTCTTATTTGCAATCTTTTTTTTCGACGCAAGTGGAGATACACTTAAAGCTTCACGTGAACAACAGACAACTCCAATTGAAAGATGTGATTAGCATGCTTTCAAGAAAACCCTTCCTTGCTGCTTGTTCTGTACTACTGACACTCAATTTTACCCTCCCAGCATAGTTGTAACAGGGTTTTGAACATTGTCACAATCATCTCAACTAGTCTTTGTTTAAAGCAAAGGATGGAGATGCTGGGGATTGAACTTGGGCCCTCACACATGTAGGGTGAATGCTCTACCACTGAGCTACATTCCCTTCTCTTTCTTGGATTGTTGTGCTTTTTCTTGCAGCCTTGAACTAAGCTCCAGGACTTCCCAGTAACATTTCCCTAGCGATAGTTAGGGCTCCCTTCACTTCCAAAAATTGAGCACAGCCTGAATTTTGTCTTCTTTTGGGGAAGAAGTTTGACTTTGGAGAGAAGTTCTCAGCATTGTTTTGCACTTTGTGCGGATCATTGGGCAACTCAGCATGTGCTACATGGTAACTTGACTCTGTTTAAGATAAAGAATGGAGATGCCAGGGGTTGAACCCGGGACCTCACACATGCGAAGCGTGCGCTCTACCACTGAGCTACATCCCCCATGCTCTGATCAAGCAGGCCTGTGCGTCTTGTGATGCAAAAATGCAGGTAGAGCAGAACATAGGTAAAAGTAACCCCAGTCTGTCTGCTCCACCCTTACATGCTATTGGCTTGGGAGGGTGAGCCCAGACATCTTTATGTAAGGGTTGTTATGGCAAAATGTTTTTCAGTTGTGTGCCTGTGTTGCAGCAACTGAGTGCTGGCATCTTCCTTTGAAGTATGGTAAGTGCCACCCGGATATTTATACTAGCTTGGCCAAGGGATGGATGTCTTTGCATAATAGTAAGGTTACACAATGAACATGGAAATGTATCTTACTGATACATTTATCAAATCAGCCAATATGTTGAAGTGCAGACTTTGCATAATAGTAAGGTTACATAATGGACATGGAAATGTATCTTACTGATGCATTTATCAAAGCAGCCAATATGTTGAAGTGCAGACTGCTATGGCATTGGTTTGTCTATGTCATGAGTCGTGACGTTCAGGGCGTGAGTGGAAAATGAAATATGCAATTGAGCAACGACTGCTTCCATTGTTGAGTTTCAAGAGAGTGCTCTTTTGAGGGCTCCTTGACATACCTTTGAAAGCTATCGGTGGAGGGCCTATAACCTATGGCAGACAAAAGAAGCATGTTGGTCACAATTTGTGTGTGTGAGTTAACTGACTCCCAGAATCTCCAGATTGAGAAATGCTCCTCGATTAGGTTTTGCATACTTACTGTATAAAGAGGTTTGGCCTTTGATCCTTTCTTTTATCATCAAGTCTTCTTAACTTGGCTTTTTCTGTAGAGGCGCTAAGTTAAACGCATGTAAGAACTACCAAGGGACCATTTCATTTCTTCTTAAAGGAAGGGTGGGTTGGAGATGCTGGGGATTGAACCCGCGGCCTCACACATGCAAAGCGTGCGCTCTACCACTGAGCTACATCCCCCCTATGTTGTCTTGGGTGCTGTGCCTTTTTTTCCACAAAACTCTACATGATGTTGCAGCCTTTAACCTGGCACCAGGCATTCATATCTGTGTTCCACTAGCAGTACTCTGGGCCTCCTTCACTTCCCAAAACCAACCACACCTTCATTATATTTTTTTCTTTCGGAAAATTCTTTCAACTTCAAGAGGCAAAAGAAACCTGTTTTTTTCCGCTTTATGTTTGTCAAGTAGCTGACAAGCTGACATCATCTCCCGGCTGCATAAGTGAGCTCTCTGTGTGTCTGTGTCACATCTAATTACTGTGTGGCTCTCACCTGTACAAGCACTAGTCTGAGAGAGCCAGGGATTATGGGAAATATAGTTTTTCGCAGGAAGTGTCAGGCCTCACACTACGGACAGAGGTCATGCATTAACCCATGCAAAGCCATGCTGAAAGCCTCATGTTTCAACACAAACAGAAAATGCTGACACAGGAATGTAAAGATTTGCTCTATTATAGGCTATGCTTACAGTTCAAGAAATGACACCATCAAAAGCGAAATGATCGGTGCACAACTTATATAGGGAGGAAGATTTACTGTGCCTTTATAGAGTAACTCCTCTTTTGTTGAGAAAACAAAAACAAACCCTTCTGGGTGATCAATGGACATTGCAAGGATTTTAACAAGCTTTGTTGCTACCTGTTTCTCCTCTGAAGGAATAGCTCTTTGTTAGATCACATCTTGTGCAGGACTGATTCTGAATGGGAGTGATTTTTTTCATTTTGTTTTTTGAACAGCCGATGCAGTTGCAGGGCTCTAATAAGAAGAATGGCAGGACCTGCATTCCTTTAGAAGCCATTAACCCTTTAGGAGAATCTCACCAAAACCGAAATGTTTGTTGCAGAGGGTGCCTAAAATCTGACTTGTATCTTAGTGAAGATTCTTGGGAAAATCAGGGAGCCAATCCCACAAACATAAAATTAAATCTCTGCAGGGGGTGTACGAAATGCCTCCAGGTTGCCATATTGCATTGAATTTTCAGAGAATGACAGTGCTGCAGATTGAAAAGGAAAGGTCATTTTTAAAATAAATTTCAATATGGCTTGTGTCGCAATTGTATATGCTATATTACTTTTTCTTATTTGCAATCTTTTTTTTTTTGATGCAAGTGGAGATACACTTAAAGCTTCACATGAACAACAGACAACTCCAATTTGAAAGATGTGATTAGCATGCTTTCAAGAAAACTCTTCCTTGTTCTGTACTACTGCCACTCATTTTTACCCTCCCAGCATAGTTGTAACAGGGTTTTGAACATTGTCACAATCATCTCAACTAGTCTTTGTTTAAAGCAAAGGATGGAGATGCCTTGGATTGAACTTGGGCCCTCACACATGCAAGGTGTATGCTCTACCACTGAGCTACATTCCCTTCTCTTTCTTGGTGTGTTGTGCTTTTTCATGCAGCCTTGAACTAAGCTCCAGGCCTTCCCAGTAACATTTCCCTAGCGATAGTTAGGGCTCACTTCACTTCCAAAAATTGAGCACAGCCTGAATTTTGTCTTCTTTTGGGGAAGAAGTTTGACTTTGGAGAGAAGTTCTCAGCATGGTTTTGCACTTTGTGCGTATCATTGGGCAACTTAGCATGTGCTACATTGTAACTTGACTCTGTTTAAGATAAAGAATGGAGATGCCGGGGGTTGAACTCGGGACCTCACACATGCGAAGCGTGCGCTCTACCACTGAGCTACATCCCCCATGCTTTGTTTGAGCAGGCCTGTGCGTCTTGTGATGCAAAAATGCAGGTAGAGCAGAACATAGGTAAAAGTAACCCCAGTCTGTCTGCTCCACCCTTACATGCTATTGGCTTGGGAGGGTGAGCCCAGACATCTTTATGTAAGGGTTGTTATGGCAAAATGTTTTTCAGTTGTGTGCCTGTGTTGCAGCAACTGAGTGCTGGCATCTTCCTTTGAAGTATGGTAAGTGCCACCCGGATATTTATACTAGCTTGGCCAAGGGATGGATGTCTTTGCATATTTGCATAATAGTAAGGTTACATAATGGACATGGAAATGTATCTTACTGATGCATTTATTCACCTTCATTTGAGTCCAGCTGTGTTTGATTATACTGATTGGACTTGATTAGGAAAGCCACACACCTGTCTATATAAGACCTTCCAGATCACAATGCATGTCAGAGCAAATGAGAATCATGGGGTCAAAGGAACTGCCTGAAGAGCTCAGAGACAGGATTGGGGCAAGGCACAGATCTGGTTAAGGTTATACAAAAAGATTTCTGCTGCACTTAAGGTCCCTAAGAGCACAGTGACCTCCATAATCCTCAAATGGAAGACGTTTGGGACAACCAGAACCCTTCCTAGAGCTGGCCATCCGGCCAAACTGAGCTATCGGGGGAGAAGAGCCTTGGTGAGAGAGGTAAAGAAGAACCCAAAGATCACTGTGGCTGAGCTCCTGAGATGCAGTCAGGAGATGGGAGAAAGTTGTAGAAAGTCAACCATCACTGCAGCCCTCCACCAGTCGGGGCTTTATGGCAGAGTGGCCCGACGGAAGCCTCTCCTCAGTGTAAGACACATGAAAGCCCGCATGGAGTTTGCTAAAACACACCTGAAGGTTTCCAAGATGGTGAGAAATAAGATTCTCTGGTCTGATGAGACCAAAATAGAACTTTTTGGCCTTAATTCTAAGCGGTATGTGTGGAGAAAACCAGGTACTGCTCATCACCTGTCCAATACAGTCCCAACAGTGAAGCATGGTGGTGGCAGAATCATGCTGTGGGGGTGTTTTTCAGCTGCAGGGACAGGACGACTGGTTGCAATCGAGGGAAAGATGAATGCGGCCAAGTACAGGGATATCCTGGACAAAAACCTTCTCCAGAGTGCTCTGGACCTCAGACTGGGCCGAAGGTTTACCTTCCAACAAGACAATGACCCTAAGCACACAGCTAAAATAACGAAGGAGTGGCTTCACAACAACTCCGTGACTGTTCTTGAATGGCCCAGCCAGAGCCCTGACTTAAACCCAATTGAGCATCTCTGGAGAGACCTAAAAATGGCTGTCCACCAATGTTTACCATCCATCCTGACAGAACTGGAGAGGATCTGCAAGGAGGAATGGCAGAGGATCCCCAAATCCAGGTGTGAAAGACTTGTTGCATCTTTCCCAAAAAGACTCCTGGCTGTATTAGATCAAAAGGGGGCTTCTACTAAATACTGAGCAAAGGGTCTGAATACTTAGGACCATGGGATATTTCAGTTTCTCTTTTTTAATAAATCTGCAACAATGTCTGCAATTCTGTGTTTTTCTGTGTTGAACCCGGGACCTCACACATGTGAAGCATGCGCTCTACCACTGAGCTACATCCCCCTGCTCTGATCAAGCAGGCCTGTGCGTCTTATGATGCAAAAATGCAGGTAGAGCAGAACATAGGTAAAAGTAACCCCAGTCTGTCTGCTCCACCCTTACATGCTATTGGCTTGGGAGGGTGAGCCCAGACATCTTTATGTAAGGGTTGTTATGGCAAAATGTTTTTTAGTTGTGTGCCTGTGTTGCAGCAACTGAGTGCTGGCATCTTCCTTTGAAGTATGGTAAGTGCCACCCGAATATTTATACTAGCTTGGCCAAGGGATGGATGTCTTTGCATAATAGTAAGGTTACACAATGAACATGGAAATGTATCTTACTGATACATTTATCAAAGCAGCCAATATGTTGAAGTGCAGACTTTGCATAATAGTAAGGTTACATAATGGACATGGAAATGTATCTTACTGATGCATTTATCAAAGCAGCCAATGTTTTGAAGTGCAGACTGATATGGCATTGGTTTGTCTATGTCATGAGTCGTGACGTTCAGGGGGTGAGTGGAAAATGAAATATGCAATTGAGCAACGACTGCTTCCATTGTTGAGTTTCAAGAGAGTGCTCTTTTGAGGGCTCCTTGACATACCTTTGAAAGCTATCGGTGGAGGGCCTATAACCTTTGGCAGACAAAAGAAACCTGTTGGTCACAATTTGTGTGTGTGAGTTAACTGACTCCCAGAATCTCCAGATTGAGAAATGCTCCTCGATTAGGTTTTGCATACTTACTGTATAAAGAGGTTTGGCCTTTGATCCTTTCTTTTATCATCAAGTCTTCTTAACTTGGCTTTTTCTGTAGAGGCGCTAAGTTAAAAGCATGTAAGAACTACCAAGGGACCATTTAATTTCTTCTTAAAGGAAGGGTGGGTTGGAGATGTTGGAGATGCTGGGGATTGAACCCGGGGCCTCACACATGCAAAGCGTGCGCTCTACCACTGAGCTACATCCCCCTATGTTGTCTTGGGTGCTGTGCCTTTTTTTCCACAAAACTCTACATGATGTTGCAGCCTTTAACCTGGCACCAGGCATTCATATCTGTGTTCCACTAGCAGTACTCTGGGCCTCCTTCACTTCCCAAAACCAACCACACCTTCATTATATTTTTTTCTTCCGGAAAAGACTTTCAACTTCAAGAGGCAAAAGAAACCTGTTTTTTTCCGCTTTGTGTTTGTCAACTAGCTGACAAGCTGACATCATCTCCCGGCTGCATAAGAGAGCTCTCTGTGTGTCTGTGTCACATCTAATTACTGTGTGGCTCTCACCTGTACGAGCGCTAGTCTGAGAGAGCCAGGGATTATGGGAAATATAGTTTTTTGCAGGAAGTGTCAGGCCTCACACTACGGACAGAGGTCATGCATTAACCCATGCAAAGCCATGCTGAAAGCCTCATGTTTCAACACAAACAGAAAATGCTGACACAGGAATGTAAAGATTTGCTCTGTTATAGGCTATGCTTACAGTTCAAGAAATGACACCATCAAAAGCGAAATGATCGGTGCACAACTTATATAGGGAGGAAGATTTACTGTGCCTTTATAGAGTAACTCCTCTTTTGTTGAGAAAACAAAAACAAACCCTTCTGGGTGATCAATGGACATTGCAAGGATTTTAACAAGCTTTGTTGCTACCTGTTTCTCCTCTGAAGGAATAGCTCTTTGTTAGATCACATCTTGTGCAGGACTGATTCTGAATGGGAGTGATTTTTTTCATTTTGTTTTTTGAACAGCCGATGCAGTTGCAGGGCTCTAATAAGAAGAATGGCAGGACCTGCATTCCTTTAGAAGCCATTAACCCTTTAGGAGAATCTCACCAAAACCGAAATGTTTGTTGCAGAGGGTGCCTAAAATTTGACTTGTATCTTAGTGAAGATTCTTGGGAAAATCAGGGAGCCAATCCCACAAACATAAAATTAAATCTCTGCAGGGGGTGTACGAAATGCCTCCAGGTTGCCATATTGCATTGAATTTTCAGAGAATGACAGTGCTGCTGATTGAAAAGGAAAGGTCATTTTTAAAATAAATTTCAATATGGCTTGTGTCACAATTGTATATGCTATATTACTTTTTCTTATTTGCAATCTTTTATTTTGATGCAAGCGGAGATACACTTAAAGCTTCACATGAACAACAGACAACTCCAATTTGAAAGATGTGATTAGCATGCTTTCAAGAAAACTCTTCCTTGTTCTGTACTACTGCCACTCATTTTTACCCTCCAGGCATAGTTGTAACAGGGTTTTGAACATTGTCACAATCATCTCAACTAGTCTTTGTTTAAAGCAAAGGATGGATATGCCTTGGATTGAACTTGGGCCGTCACACATGCAAGGTGTATGCTCTACCACTGAGGTACATTCCCTTCTCTTTCTTGGTGTGTTGTGCTTTTTCTTGCAGCCTTGAACTAAGCTCCAGGCCTTCCCAGTAACATTTCCCTAGCGATAGTTAGGGCTCCCTTCACTTCCAAAAATTGAGCACAGCCTGAATTTTGTCTTCTTTTGGGGAAGAAGTTTGACTTTGGAGAGAAGTTCTCAGCATGGTTTTGCACTTTGTGCAGATCATTGGGCAACTCAGCATGTGCTACATGGTAACTTGACTCTGTTTAAGATAAAGAATGGAGATGCCGGGGGTTGAACCCAGGACCTCACACATGCGAAGCGTGCGCTCTACCACTGAGCTACATCCCCCATGCTCTGATCAAGCAGGCCTGTGCGTCTTGTGATGCAAAAATGCAGGTAGAGCAGAACATAGGTAAAAGTAACCCCAGTCTGTCTGCTCCACCCTTACATGCTATTGGCTTGGGAGGGTGAGCCCAGACATCTTTATGTAAGGGTTGTTATGGCAAAATGTTTTTCAGTTGTGTGCCTGTGTTGCAGCAACTGAGTGCTGGCATCTTCCTTTGAAGTATGGTAAGTGCCACCCGGATATTTATACTAGCTTGGCCAAGGGATGGATGTCTTTGCATAATAGTAAGGTTACACAATGAACATGGAAATGTATCTTACTGATACATTTATCAAAGCAGCCAATATGTTGAAGTGCAGACTTTGCATAATAGTAAGGTTACATAATGGACATGGAAATGTATCTTACTGATGCATTTATCAAAGCAGCCAATATGTTGAAGTGCAGACTGCTATGGCATTGGTTTGTCTATGTCATGAGTCGTGACGTTCAGGGGGTGAGTGGAAAATGAAATATGCAATTGAGCAACGACTGCTTCCATTGTTGAGTTTCAAGAGAGTGCTCTTTTGAGGGCTCCTTGACATACCTTTGAAAGCTATCGGTGGAGGGCCTATAACCTTTGGCAGACAAAAGAAACCTGTTGGTCACAATTTGTGTGTGTGAGTTAACTGACTCCCAGAATCTCCAGATTGAGAAATGCTCCTCGATTAGGTTTTGCATACTTACTGTATAAAGAGGTTTGGCCTTTGATCCTTTCTTTTATCATCAAGTCTTCTTAACTTGGCTTTTTCTGTAGAGGTGCTAAGTTAAAAGCATGTAAGAACTACCAAGGGACCATTTTATTTCTTAAAGGAAGGGTGGGTTGGAGATGCCGGGGATTGAACCCGGGGCCTCACACATGCAAAGCGTGCACTCTACCACTGAGCTACATCCCCCCTATGTTGTCTTGGGTGCTGTGCCTTTTTTTCCACAAAACTCTACATGATGTTGCAGCCTTTAACCTGGCACCAGGCATTCATATCTGTGTTCCACTAGCAGTACTCTGGGCCTCCTTCACTTCCCAAAACCAACCACACCTTCATTATTTTTTTTTCTTCCGGAAAATACTTTCAGCCTTCAAGAGGCAAAAGAAACCTGTTTTTTTCCACTTTGTGTTTGTCAACTAGCTGACAAGCTGACATCATCTCCCGGCTGCATAAGAGAGCTCTCTGTGTGTCTGTGTCACATCTAATTACTGTGTGGCTCTCACCTGTACGAGCACTAGTCTGAGAGAGCCAGGGATTAAGGGAAATATAGTTTTTCGCAGGAAGTGTCAGGCCTCACACTACGGACAGAGGTCATGCATTAACCCATGCAAAGCCATGCTGAAAGCCTCATGTTTATACACAAACAGAAAATGCTGACACAGGAATGTAAAGATTTGCTCTATTATAGGAAATGCTTACAGTTCAAGAAATGACACCATCAAAAGCGAAATGATCGGTGCACAACTTATATAGGGAGGAAGATTTACTGTGCCTTTATAGAGTAACTCCTCTTTTGTTGAGAAAACAAAAACAAACCCTTCTGGGTGATCATTGCAAGGATTTTAACAAGCTTTGTTGCTACCTGTTTCTCTTCTGAAGGAATAGCTCTTTGTTAGATCACGTCTTGTGCAGGACTGATTCTGAATGGTAGTGATTTTTTTCATTTTGTTTTTTGAACAGCCGATGCAGTTGCAGGGCTCTAATAAGAAGAATGGCAGGACCTGCATTCCTTTAGAAGCCATTAACCCTTTAGGAGAATCTCACCAAAACCGAAATGTTTGTTGCAGAGGGTGCCTAAAATCTGACTTGTATCTTAGTGAAGATTCTTTGGAAAATCAGGGAGCCAATCCCACAAACATGAAATTAAATCTCTGCAGGGGGTGTACGAAATGCCTCCAGGTTGCCATATTGCATTGAATTTTCAGAGAATATCAGTGCTGCTGATTGAAAAGGAAAGGTCATTTTTAAAATAAATTTCAATATGGCTTGTGTCGCAATTGTATATGCTATATTACTTTTTCTTATTTGCAATCTTTTTTTTTGATGCAAGTGGAGATACACTTAAAGCTTCACATGAACAACAGACAACTCCAATTTGAAAGATGTGATTAGCATGCTTTCAAGAAAACTCTTCCTTGTTCTGTACTACTGCCACTCATTTTTACCCTCCCAGCATAGTTGTAACAGGGTTTTGAACATTGTCACAATCATCTCAACTAGTCTTTGTTTAAAGCAAAGGATGGAGATGCTGGGGATTGAACTTGGGCCCTTCCACTAGCAGTACTCTGGGCCTCCTTCACTTCCCAAAACCAACCACACCTTCATTATATTTTTTTCTTCCGGAAAAGACTTTCAACTTCAAGAGGCAAAATTTATTTATCCGCTTTATGTTTGTCAACTAGCTGACAAGCTGACATCATCTCCCGGCTGCATAATTACTCTCACCTGTACGAGCACTGTACGAGCACTAGTCTGAGAGAGCAAGGGATTATGGGGAATATAGTTTTTCGCAGGAAGTGTCAGGCCTCACACTACGGACAGAGGTCATGCATTAACCCATGCAAAGCCATGCTGAAAGCCTCATGTTTCAACACAAACAGAAAATGCTGACACAGCGACGTTGTACCCAAATTAAATTGATGTCCTTTTTTTCCCACAAACAGGGCTTTCTTTTGGTGGTATTTAATCACCTGTGCGACTTTTACTTTTTGCGCTATAAACAAAAAAAGAGCGACAATTTTGAAAAAATAACAATATATTTCACATTTTTTTTATATGAAATTCACAAAAATAAATGTAAAAATCAAAATTTTTTAACATTTTAGGCCAATTTGTTTTCTGCTACATATGTTTGGTAAAAAAAATTGCAATAAGCGTATTTTGATTGGTTTGCGCAAAAGTTATTGCGTTTACTAAGGGAAAGATTTTTGTCATTTTTATTGTTTTTTTTTAACGAGTAATAGCGGCGATCTACGATTTTTTTTGCGGGACTGCGACATTGCGGTGGACAGATCGGACCCTTGACTGACATTTTTGACACTTTTGGGGGTACCAGTGACATTACTACAGTAATCAGTGGTATACATATGCACTGTTACCGTAAAAATGACACTGGCAGGGAAGGGGTTAACTTTATTGGAGATGCAGGGGTTAAATGTGTCCCTAGGGGCATGCTTCTAACTGTAAAGGGGTGTGGCTTTTCATGTAACCACAGAGACGTACGATCCTACATAGCAGGATCGTATAGTCTCTGCAATTACACCAGGGAGAATGACAGGCGGCTTTGTTTACATCAGCCGCCTGCCTTACTCACTCTGCAGCGGACGATCGCGAGTGACCGGCGGACATCGGGTCCACCGGTCACACGCGCAGGGATGTGCAGGAACAAGCGGGGGCGGGAGCGTGCCTCCGGCGGCGCACGCTTGCCCGCTATTGGCTCGCGGGCGAGTGACGTATACTGTATATACGTCACTTTGCCCAGGCAAGTGGTTAATAATAATTTTATATTTGATTAATCCATAGTTCACATAAAACAATTTTCTCAGGATAGAAAAGCAATTTAGAGTGAACATTGGACATAATAGTACAAAGGGTCTTTCAGTTATGCAATTACTATGCTATGCACTTATATAATACCAATCATGCAAAATATACCTGGAGAGTATTGTATTCACATACAACACAATTTATTATATATATTTATTACAATTATTTCTCACTAATTTATTTATGATTTATCACAAAATTTATTCTATCACACATGTAAAGAATACCACACAAAGATTAGAACTCTATAGATCACTGACTTATCTGCACCGATTTTAACCACTTTATCACCGGAGGATTTTGCTGTCTTACGTCCAGGGCACTTTTTGCGATTCAGCACTGTGGGAATTTAACTGACAATTGCGCGGTTGTGCAACGCTGTACCCAAACAAAATTTACGTCCTTTTTTTCCCACAAACAGAGCTTTCTTTTGGTGGTATTTGATCACCTGTGCGATTTTTACTTTTTGCGCTATAAACAAAAAAAGAGCGTAAATTTGGAAAAAATAACAATATTTTTCAAAATTTTTTATATGAAATTCCCCCCAAAAAAATGTAAAAAATTTTCAAGGTAAGAAAACATCATATTTGACGAAACGTGCGTCGGTCGCGGCGTGCTGACGTCACCAGCTTGTTGAGGACGGGCGGAGAAGCCGACCGGCCGGCGACTTATCTCAATCCCTGTATCCACGCTTTGATGCTTCACATGTTTGTAAGTTACTTTCCTTTGTTTGCGATTAAAGTTTGTTGGTATTACACTATCAAGCTTTCTTGTCGTTTCATACTACTGTGTTGCGACTCGGAGTGATCGTTCCACCTACTGTTTGTCCTGAGGATCATCCATGGGATATTTGGCTCATACCCTTATATGATTTGGTAAGAGGCAGTGGTGTTGGGAGTGATCATCCAATTTTGGTGGCTTTTGTGTGTCCTTTCTATCCTTTGCCTCTGGTAAGCATTTGGAACTTAGGGGTGTGGGTGCTTGACTTTCATCCTCATCTGGTTGGCTCTGGTGATGGTGTGCACTCCTTAGGGTGATATTTATTATACAGTATTATGCTATGGAAGCCTGTATTTCTTTTACATGACTGCCATTCATCATTGAGACGATTATGGGCTCGCTGATCTGAGGCTGGTGGACCTATTATCTATCTTGATTTTTGGGCGATTTCCTTTCTTTCATCTGGTAAGGAGACTACATCATTGGTGGCCTATTCTCTGACTTGGGGATTTTCCACTTTGGACTGTGTCTGATTTTTTGGATAATATCCTGGACTTTAAGAGGACATTCATTAGGAGTTTAACATCATTTATTGTGTCATAATTTGACATTCATTGCCATTTATAGCACATATAGCGCAACTTAGTTTATTTATACGTTTTCTGATTGTTTGTCACAATTTAAGTTGCTGCTGGATCGCATTAGTTAGCGCAGTTATTTTCCCTATTTACTATAAAAGTAATGTAACATATATATATTTTTGCTGCGGGGTACAACCAGGCATTTTCGCTATGTGAAACCATGCCAATATAGAGTTAAAGAATGGGTGGATCAGTTAATCATTCCACTAATTACTGAGCAGCTAGCAGCTACAACCACTAGAGGGAGTCCAACACAGAAACTCACAGACCCTCACAACAAATATATTCTTAATATATTTTATACATATTTTTTTAAGGAGTTTATAAATATTTATGCAATAGCATTTTTTATGTATTTAGGTCCCAAATATTTTTGGATGAATATATCCACATGTCTCTACAAATATTTATCATGTATTTTAGTGATTTTAAAATGTATAACATGAATAGATTGGATTGGAATATTGGCGCTGCCTGACAATTGGGGACTTGTGAACATGACCCTCCTATGAGTATTACATCCCCAAAAAATAATGAGTATACACTAAATATTTCAGGCAGATTATAAGCCACCCATACATGAAGCAATGTGTGTACAATCACATTTCTCCAGTTTCTTATATTAATGAATTTTGGAAAAACGCCATCCCATTTAAATGGTAACAAGATTCAATCAAATATTTGCATTAGGTTATAAAAGTAATGTGTCATATATATATTTTTGCTGCGGGGTACAACCAGGCATTTTTGCTATGTGAAACCATGCCAATATAGAGTTAAAGAATGGGGTGGATCAGTTAATCATCCCAATAATTACTGAGCAGCTAGCCCCATAAATAGCAGCCTATTCCGGAATGCAGCAGACTTCCTGAGGATGCAATAAACGCGAATTGCATTGTGGTCTTCTGTAAACCGGAAATCGAGAGAGCCAGCGATGTCACTTCCGCTTTGTCTGGAACGCACGCCACCGCTGCCACGCTACCAGAGGCTGTGTGTGAGTCACTGACTAGGATAGAACACCTAGAGTGTCATCTCCACAGACCCCAATTTGCAAACAGCGCTTCCACCCATTGCCAGGCTAGGCACTTCACATTGTAAGCAGCCAATTCTTACTTTTATTTTATTTCTCTAATAAAAAACGGAATTACGCTATTTTTTTGGCTTCCCCACCATTTCTTTTTACATACATCTGCCTGAGACCATTATACTGATCCTGATCCACCCTAGAACATCAACTACTTACCTGGAGTGGACAAGTTTGGTGGAGGATTGATCCATCCTTTAAAGGGATCAAAGGCGATTTAGGTCCTTGCGACCTAAAGTGATCTGGTAAGAAGCAAAAATTTCCTACTTTTACCAAGAGCACATAATTGGAGCACAAAAGCACTTTGAAGATTCTATTTATTTACTATCACAGACTATTTCACCAGTTGCACTAATCATTTTATATATTAACCACTTGCGCCCGCCCACCGTCATATGACGGCGGGACGGTGTGGCCATTATCCTGGGCGGACGTCATATGACGTGATCCAGGAATGCAGGGCAGGCGCGCGATCGCGTGCGCGCCGCCGTGCACTGCCGGTGTCGGCTGTGTTCCAATGACACAGCCGATCACAATACAGCAGCCCGGAAGATGACCGCGCATGCGCGATCAGGAGCGCGCAGCGCGGTCATGTCAGTGGCGCCTGTCACCGGCAGTAGTAAACAGTCACTGACAGTGACTGTTTACTAAGTGATCGGCTGTGAATCCATTCACAGCCGATCACAAAATGTAAACAAAGAGCAGTAACTCACTGTTACTAGCTCTTCTCCCCTCACACAGTTTCCAGTGTGAGGAGAGCAGAGCTAGAAACAGTGAGTTACTGCTCTGTACACATGTCAAATGTAAAAGCACACAAATAAAGGTCCCCACACAGTCCTCAGCCCCCCCCCCCCCAATTGCACCTGTCACCCAACAGTCACCTCATCAGTGCCCAGAAATTGACACCCATAAGTCTACGTTCACATGTGAGCGTAGCGATCGCGGGCAGAATCACAGCGATTTCCACCTGCCGAATCGCGGTAACATCGCGCAAACAGCGCATGACACCCAAAAAAGGTACAAGAGCTTCTTTGGGGCATCATGCGTTGTTTGCGTGATGTTACCTCGATTCGGCAGGCGGAAATCGCAGCAACATCGCACATCGTTTGGGGTGCTATTGCAAATCACAGGCAACGCACAGGCGTCCCGCGATTTGCAATGATTTCTGGATCGCGGGCAGAATCGCACTTGTCACCTCATCAATCATCATCTCCTGTCACCTCATCAATCATCGTCACCTGTCACCCCATCAGTCATCGTCACCTGTCACCCCATCAGTCATTGTCACCTGTCACCCCATCAGTCATCGTCACCTGTCACCCCATCAGTCATCATCACCTGTCACCCCATCAGTCATTGTCACCTGTCACCCCATCAGTCATCGTCACCTGTCACCCCATCAGTCATTGTCACCTGTCTTCCCATCAGTCATCGTCACCTGTTTGCCATATACATGCAATCACTTACCGACCGCCTAACGACTATATGCGTCGGCCATTAAAAGCTAAATACTGGGGTTATGGCAGCAGATAGCTGCCATAACCCCGGTATTTTTTGAAACGGCGGGCGGTCGGGTGGTCCCAGTGGCAGAGTCGCTGCGGAATTACCCTTACGGTGCAGGGGAAGAGGTGCCCCCCCCTCCTGCCGCGTCCCAGACGTTTTCCCAGCTTACCGGACCCGCCGGCAGCGGGGAAAATTATCAGGTCCCGGATCCTTTAGAGACAGGAAGTCGAGTGAGGGCAAGATGACCCTCACTCGAATCTATGGTCTTGGAGGACCGGAGCTACGTCAAAAGACGTTGCCTAACAACCGGTTTAAAGGGCCGCTTTTTTTTTTCCTTTTTCAACAATTTTTTTTTTTTCTTTTTTAGTGTAGTTGTGAGGTGTGAGGTTTTTTTGACCCCAGATCTCACAATAAAGAGGACCTGTCATGCCTATTTCTATTACTGGGGATGTTTACATTCCTTGTAATAGGAATAAAAATGATAAAAACATTTTTTTTTTTAAACTGTGTAAAAATAAAAAAATAATAAATAAAATAAATAGGAAAAAAAAAATTAAAAAAAAATTTAAGCGCCCTGTCCCCGTTAGCTCGCGCGCAGAAGCAAACACATACGCAAGTCCCGCCCACATATGTAAACGGTGTTCAAACCATACATGTGAGGTATCTCCGCGATCGTTAGAGCGAGAGCAATAATTTGAGACCTCCTAGACCTCCTCTGTAACTCTAAGCTGGTAACCTGCAGAAATTTTTAAATGTTGCCTATGGGGATTTTTAAGTACCAATGTTTGGCGCCATTCTGTGAGCATGCGCAATTTTGAAGCATGACATGTTGGGTATCTAATTACTCGGCGTAACATTATCTTTCACATTATGCAAAAAAATTGGGCTAAATTTACTGTTTTCTTATTTTTTAGTTCAAAAAAGTGATTTTTTTTCAAAAAGATTGCATTTGGAAGACTGCTGCGCAAATATGGTGTGATAAAAAATATTGCAACGATCTCCATTTTATTCTCTAGGGTCTCTGCTAAAAAAAATATATAATGTTTGGGGGTTCTAAGTAGTTTTCTAGCAAAAAAAATTATTTTAGCTTGTAAACACCAAGTGTCAAAAATAGGCCCAGTCTTAAAGTGGATAAATGCACAACTTTGTGAAAAGTGCTACTTGGATGTTAGGCCTATGTATGTGGTTAGGCTGTGTAAAAGTGTTACACATGTGGTATCGCCATATTCAGGAGGAATAGCATAATGTATTTTGGGGTGCAATTTTTGCTATGTACATGCTATGTGTTAGAAATATTGGATAAATGGACAGCTTTGTGTAAAAAAAAAATGTGTTTTCATTTTCTTTCCACATTTTCCAAAAACTTGTGGAAAAAAATGACATATTCAAAAGACTCATTATGCCTCAAAAATTATACGTTGGGCTGTTTGCTTTCCAAAATGGGGTCATTTTATGGGGGTTTCCATTGTCCTGGTGCTCCAGGGCCTTCAAAAGTGCGATAGGTTGTCAGGAAATTATATGTGTAATTTGTGCTCCTAGAATGCCGGACGGTGCTACTTGGATATTAGGCCTCTGTATGTGGCCAGGCTGTGAAAAAGTCTCACACATGTGGTATCGCCATACTCAGGAGGAGTAGTAGAATGTGTTTTGGGGTGTAGTTGCAAGTATATATATGCTGTGTGAGAGAAATAACCTGTTAATACGTCAATTTGTAAAAAAAAAAAAATCTTCATTTTGCAAAGAGTTGTGGGAAAAAATTACAACTTCAAAAAACTCACCATGCCCCTTATGAAATACATTGGAATGTCTACTTTCCAAAAAGGGGTCATTTGGGGGGTATTTGTACTTTCCTGACTTTTTAGTGTCTCAAGAAATGAGATAGGCCTTCAGTACATCAGGTGTGGTCAAGTGTGATCAATTTTCAATGATTAGCACCATAACTTGTGGACTCTATAACTTTCACAAAGACCAAATAATATATACTTATTTGGGTTATTTTTACCAAAGATAAGTAGCAGTATAAATTTTGGCGAAAATTTGTGAAGAAAAATTACTCATTTGCTAAATTTTATGACAGAAACAAAGAAAAATGCGTTTTTTCACAATATTTTCAGTCTTTTTTTATTTATAGCACAAAAAAAAACCCAGTAGTGATTAAATACCATCAAAAGAAAGCTCTATTTGTGTGAAAAAAGGACACAATTTTTTTTATGGGTACAGTGTTGCATGACTGAGTAATTGTCATTCAAAGTGTGAGAGCGCTGAAAGCTGAAAATCAGTCTGGGCAGGAAGGGGGTGAAAGTGCACTGTAGGCAAGTGGTTAAGGATTTTACTGTCAGTCATATGCGATTTTATGCAAATCCAGTAATTTATTTATTTATATCTTATCACCATTGTCACATTTATGATTTAAATCCTCACCTAAGTCACAATATATATTACTACAGTGCGTATATTATTTGGTATATTTTATCATTTTATTAGGTATCAAACTTTTTATACATTGGTTATAATTTTTGATACAGATACTATTTATATCACTTATCTTGAATATATATTTATTTATCATCACAAGATATACACATAAGCCCACTATATTACCAGCACTCATTTTTTTCATTAGTTTTAACATTTGTTGTTTTTTTGGTATTTTACCATAAAATAAAAAAGAGCAGCAGGTATCCCACATCCTACATAGGGCTAGACACGAAAACTAGGCGCCTTCACCCTGATAAATAACAAAATACCTGTTACCTGTTAGTCAGTGATACCAAATCAGAAATATATATAGCTATATATAGTGAGATCAAATAAGACTCAAGATGGTTGAATCAAAATAACCTTATTTATTATTTCGTGTCTGAGTTTAAATATACCATATGACGTATAAAAAGTAGGTTGTATTATCATCTGACGTATAAAAAGTAGGTTGTTATTAAGATCTTTTTGTCCAATCGAAGTTAGCAATTTATTCTGGTAAGCATAGGGTTAATAGTCTATATTGTGATGTCTGTGACTTCCATCAGGGAATTTTCAAGGGACTTTTGATTCAGATATAAATTGTTCTGTGGTTAAGATGTCCAGATGGAGTTCCTCTTTATGAGAGATAGGGAATTTTGGAAGTTGCAGAGTATCTCAGCTTATCAGATATATTTTTAGCTTTTGGAAGCTCATGAAACATGGAATAAAAATCAAGAGAGACAAGAGATTAATACCTTTTCAGCCATTTTGTACAAGCAGAGCAGCCATCTTGCCACCTCAGTGCCCAAATATTTTTTTTATTGCTCTCTTTGTCCACCTAAACTTGAAATTTTGTTTCAAACTTAGCAAGGTAGAGGAGGGAATCCTAATTCCCATTGTTTCCGACTTATCAAAATTTATTTTCATATTAGATAATAGTTCATATTGTTCAAACTCTTTCAACAAATTCGGAAGTGATATCTCAGGCTTGGTGAGTGAGAAAAGCAAGTCATCTGCATATGCAGAGACTTTCTCCATGCCCGCGATATCTGGGTTCTGTTTAATCCTGCAAAGGAAAGGCTCTAGTGACAATATAAACAGGAGAGGGGAAAGGGGGCATCCCTGTATTGTCCCCTTTTTAATAGGTAAGGGGTCCGACAGTACTCCGTTAACTTTAGCTTGGGCCCAAGGTGTAGTGTAAATAGCTTGAATCCATTGCATCATGCTCTTTCCTAATCCAATATGTTTAAGGGTGGAAAACATGAATTCCCAATTTATGCGATCAAATGCTTTTTCTGCATCCGTTCCTAAAAATACGCAAGATTTCTGGGTATAGTTTACCCTATGTATTAGATTCAATATTTTTGTGGTATTATCTTTCGCCTCTCTCTGTGGGACAAATCCCACTTGATCCAAATGTATCAGTGTTTATATGTTGTGTCAGTCTATTCGCTATAATTTTTGTAAATAACTTCAGGTCCAAATTCAACAATAAAATGGGTCTGAAGTTACCACACAGTGTTAGATCCTTCCCTTTTTTTAGGAATAACTGATATCTGAGCCTCTAAAGTATCTCTACAGAAAGTTGATTCTTTCCCTACCTCATTGAACAATTTCGTCAGGCGAGGCCCCAGGACCGGTAAAAAGGTTCTATAATACTGCAACGTTAGACCATCAGGTCCTGGGGCTTTGCCCAACTTCATTGATCCAATAGCCTGTTGGACTTCCGTTAAGTTATTTTAGAATCCATTTCCCCTCTCAATTCACTAGTCAGTGTTGGTATATTTGACATCGAGATGTTTTCGTCAATCTTTGATTTATCTACCTTACCCACTGGAAAATTATATAAAACTGAATAGAAATCTCCGAAAGTCTGTGTGATTTGTTTAGGGAGCGTTACTTTCTTTCCCTTAGGAGACATAATCTGAGGAATATATCTAGTTCTCTCCATTTCCTTAACTGCTCTAGCCAGCATTTTCCCACATTTGTTGCCTGATTCAATGCCAGTCTTGCGGCTCCTTTGTAGAGCCGCTTTTGCTCTGTACTGCATCAAATCAGTAATTTTGTTTGCGTGTGGCATTTGCTTTTTTCTCCAAATATGGATGGTACCCGATTGTGATCTTTCTCTATCTCATATAAGGTAGCAAGGAGTGAATCTAGTTGTTTTTCCCTCTCTCTTATCATTCTAGATCCATGTTTGATTAATATCCCTCTAATTACTGTTTTGTGTGCTTCCCACAAGATTCCTGTCTCACCTTCGGGTGTATCATTAGTTTGAAAATAATAGTTTTATTCTTTTAAGACATCCTCTCTTACCTCCAGGATCTGAAGTAAACTCTCATTTAATCTCCAAAATCTATTCACCTGTCTCACCCTTTCTGATAATGAATAACTCATCATAATTTGTGCATGATCTGACCATGTTATGTTCCCAATCTCTATATTTTGTACTGCATGTAGTTGTCTATGATGAATCAAAAACTGGTCTATTCTGGAGTATGTCATATATTGGAGAGTAAAATGTGTAATCCCTTTCTCCCAGGTGGAATAATCGCCATATATCAATTAATTGCTGGACTATTTTTTTCCTAACTCGGGGAGCTACCGATGATTTTCCACTAGAGGTGTCCATCTCTGGCATCAGAGGGATGTTTTAAATCCCCTCCCAACAAAAGTTGTCCCTCCACAAAATCGGTCAAGATCTTTAAGGTCTGAGTAAGGAAAACATTCTGTTGGGAGTTGGGCACATAAATAGAACCCAGTGTTACTTTAGTCCCCTCTATTGTCCCTTTCACCAATACATATCTCCCCTCCTTATCTAGGAGGGTCTCTTTATGCTCCCAAGCAAGTTTATTTGAAATAAAGATAGATGTTCCCTTTGATTTCGAGGTTCTGTTAACTGAATGATAACCTATAGAGTAATATTTATTTCTTAAGATTGGGACCTTATGCTCTCGGAAGTGCTTTTCTTGGATAAATGCTATATCCGCTTGTAAACGTCTTAATTCATTAAAAAGCATATATCTTTTTTCCGGTATATTAATTCCTCTTACATTGAGTGAAATTATTTTTACAGTAGCCATTGGATAAAAACAAAAAAAAAAAAAAAACCAACAACAACAAAAAAAACTCTTAAAAAAAAAAAAACCTCTAAAGAGAAGAGGTCTTTATAGTACTAGAACTACACACGGTATATAGCATGCCTCCTACCCCCCTTGTGCATGCAAGCCTACTGGACGTATAGCCTAGGTATGCTCCCAGGGTGAGGTTCCCAATCCTCCCTCTCCAACCCTTCTGAACCATTTATTTTCATCACCATCTTTAACTTTTTGAAAAAAGTTCCTTCCGGAAAAAATTCTATATTACTAAAATATATAGTAACTATATCTACACTTTCCCCCCAAAAAAAGAAAAAGAACCCCCCTAAACCTCCACCCCAAAAGCCTTCATGTATACTTATGTATTCAACATTAGTGGGTTTTGATTTTTAAACACATTATTACGTTTATGTTCCCGTCTCTTATACATTGCTTCTATGAGATCTGACACCTTCACCAGTTCCAAACAATCCTACTTGGGATGAGGGGAAGGAAAGAGAAAAAAAAAAAAAACAAAAACAAAAAAAAAAACAAAAACAAAAAAAAAAACCCTCCCCTTGTGCCCCCCCCACCTATATCCCACCCCAATACCTCCACTTATCTCGACAACCCTACCCCCCCATAACCTCTTGTGTGAGTGACTTTGATGAATTCAGAACATTTTTAATTCATTCTTATTACATTTCTAGTGTATCCATCACCTATAGGGAACTATTAATAAATTCAAACACCTTCAACAAAAACCTGTATAGTAATTTTGTATCTCCTGCAGGAAATGTGAAATTCACAAACTGAAGAGGACAAGCTGACTCCAAGTGTGCTCCAATTACAGGAGGATCTGATTGCTTGCTCTGACCTTGGCTGGTCTTGGAGGAGTTTGGAATTGCCTGTCTGTTCTGCTCTGAATGGGAACCTGCAGAAGACACCAGATCAGGTGTGAAGGGATTTCAATCCTCTCTCTACAAAAGTAAAGACCTTATTAATACCAAAAACAAGGGAGGAGACTTGGACCAGTTCCACTTAAGGATATACTAGCTATCTTGTGGCATTCCATAGAAGGAGGCTTGGTGCAAAACTCCAATTGAAATTTCAAGCTATATCTTTCTGCTGTTGCGGTGAGTGGGGAACCGAGAGGGGTCACCTGTCACCTGGAGCACCTTGTATTAGTTTTTTTAGCACTGGAGCACCTTATTGGAATTTAATCACTTTTATAAAAGGACTTAATATTTATATATTCATATGCTATTTATGTTATTGTGTTCACAATATTCTATTTCACTTCATATGTGTTTGTTTTTATGCTAGCGCTGTTTTAAATTTAATTACATATTTCACCTAAGTTTTTACTTAGAGCCACAGCAGCTGCATCACCTTATTTTTATATATATATAATTAATTTTATATATTTATATAATTTTACCACACTTATCTAAATTATTATACACTTTTTATTCACCTTTTTACCATGAGCGCGGGTTTTAATTTATAGTTTACAGAGACAAGAATAAGGTCCATCTAACCTGACGGGGTGTGAGCCTCTTACGCCCGATTCTTATGATCGGTGAGAATGAGAATTGGAACCACAGAACCTTCAAGCAAGTGTCTCCACTCCTTGAGAGCCAGGATAATGGCCAACAGCTCTCTGTCTCCAATCTTGTAATGGCATTCAGCTGGAGACAGCTTCTCCAGCTGAATCCCACAAGGGATCTCCAGTAGAACCCACAAGGAAGTAAGGGTCCATCAGGTGTCCGACGCGGAGACAGGAAGGTGCCTACTCCCGTCTTAGACGCATCCACCTCTAGGACAAAGGGCAAACCAGGATTGGGATGATACAGAATGGGAGCCAAAGCGAAAGCAGACTTGAGGGCCTTGAAAGCTTGGATGGCAGCAGGCATCCAATTTTGGGAATCCCTGCCCTTCTTGGTCAGATCTGAGATAGGTTTGGCCAAAGAGGAAAAGTTCCTGATAAATTTCCGATAGTAGTTGGCAAACCCAAGGAAACGCTGAATGGAACGGAGACCACTGAGGGTCCATGGAGAACCCTTCAGCAGAAATGATGTAGCCCAAGAAGGCAACCTGAGACAGGTGAAATTCACATTTCTCAAGCCCATTCTCACGTAACAGTTGCAGCACCCATCTGACATCCAGGTAGTGTGATTCAATGGAGTCCGAGTAAATCAAGATGTCGTCCAAATAGATTACCACGTATTGCTGCAACATATCACGAAATACATCATTGATGAACTCCTGGAAGACGGGGCACATTGCAAAAGCGAAAGGGCATCACCAGAGATTCGGAATGACCGATTCTGGTATTAAACAGGGTTTTTAATTCATCGCCCTCCTTGATCCTTACGAAGTTATATGTGGCCCTTAGGTCAAGCTTGGTAAAGACCATTGCTCCCTTGAGGCGGTCGAACAATTCAGTAATCAACGGAATTGGGTATGCATTATTGACCGTGATGCGATTGAGGCCCCTATAATTAATGCAAGGTCTCAACTAACCCCCCTTTTTCTTTACGAAGAAAGAACCGGCACCCGCTGGAGAAGTGAACTTGGGTATGTGCCCCCGGGCAAACGCATTCACAAGGTACTCCTCCATGGCCTTGTCCTCCGCAACCGAGAGTGGATATATACGTTTTTCTTTAATAAAACTTTTGACATACTACACCATGAAAGTGTTTGCTATCATCCAATGTTGGGAGATAATAGATCGATAAAAGATATAGAGGTGAAAGGTTCCCCATAGACCACCAACATCTCCAATGGTTTAGAGAGGCTGGATTCATCCTTCTTTTTATGGATAGTGTAGGACCCACTGACAATGGGGTACTTTGACGTAGTGGTGGGCTTGAGCATGATATGGCCATATGGTGGGACTAATGCCCCGTACACACGTACCGATTGTCGGCCGTAAATATTTGGCCGACGACCGTTTGGCCGATTGTAGGCTTGTTAGTATGACGCTTCCGACAGCCGACAGCGCATTTTCGGCCGAACAGAATCGGGTGTGCAGGCATTAAAATTTTTGTTGGCCGTCACCAGAACGGCCGATTGTTCGCCAGTCAGTACAGATTTCGGCCGACAGACAGCAGATTAGCAAGACTGGGCATGCTCAGAAAAGAAAAAAAGACAAGGAAAGTTAACCATCACATGACATCACTTCTGCAGTCGGCTGTTGTTGGCCGACAAAATTCGTGTGCAGTCTTTTGCAGTTTTCAGCAGACATGACAGCCCTGGACAAAAGACGGCAGATCGTTCGGCTGACGATCAGTATGTGTGTACGGGGCTTAAATCCCCATTTTTATTTATTGATTGCCTTTATATTTGATAGTCATTTCTTTTGCATGTTGCTTGGTTGTTGCTTGGTTCATAGCTGCACCAACTTTAGAAATGCATGTTCAGGGTGTGCCAGCTCTTTGTTTGTTTGTAGAGGACAATACACAGGAGTATTACAAACCACCATTTATGAAATACCAACAAGTGCTGTTTAAAATTATTGGAGGTGAGCAGTTAGCACACACAGAGGTGTTATCACTAGAAGAGCACCCCAGGCACCTTAATTACTGGTGAAGGACTTTGCATCAAGCAATAATGATTGTGTCACAGAAACTTATAGTCACTTTTCTAATTTTCTTTTTCTAATTTCTTTTGTTTTGTTCTTTGAATTTTGGACTTCAGTCATATTTATCATATTCCTTTGTACGGATTAATTGCACATTTTATCTTTTTATTTCCACTATATATGAGTAATATACTGTGTGAAGGAGTTTGATGTTTTAATTTTAATGGTATACAGGTCCTTCTCAAAAAATTAGCATATTGTGATAAAGTTCATTATTTTCTGTAATGTACTGATAAACATTAGACTTTCATATATTTTAGATTCATTACACACAACTGAAGTAGTGCAAGCCTTTTTATTGTTTTAATATTGATGATTTTGGCATACAGCTCATGAAAAACCAAAATTCCTATCTCAAAAAATTTGCATATTTCATCCGACCAATAAAAAAAAAGTGTTTTTAATACAAAAAAAGTCAACCTTAAAATAATTATGTTCAGTTATGCACTCAATACTTGGTCGGGAATCCTTTTGCAGAAATGACTGCTTCAATGCGGCGTGGCATGGAGGCAATCAGCTTGTGGCACTGCTGAGGTGTTATGGAGGCCCAGGATGCTTTGATAGCGGCCTTGAGATCATCCAGAATGTTGGGTCTTGCGTCTCCCAACTTTCTCTTCACAACATCCCACAGATTCTCTATGGGGTTCAGGTCAGGAGAGTTGGCAGGCCAATTGAGCACAGTAATACCATGGTCAGTAAACCATTTACCAGTGGTTTTGGCACTGTGAGCAGGTGCCAGGTCGTGCTGAAAAATGAAATCTTCATCTCCATAAAGCTTTTCAGCAGATGGAAGCATGAAGTGCTCCAAAATCTCCTGATAGCTAGCTGCATTGACCCTGCCCTTGATAAAACATAGTGGACCAACACCAGCAGCTGACATGGCACCCCAGACCATCACTGACTGTGGGTACTTGACACTGGACTTCAGGCATTTTGGCATTTCCCTCTCCCCAGTCTTTCTCCAGACTCTGGCACCTTGATTTCCGAATGACATGCAAAATTTGCTTTCATCCAAAAAAAGTACTTTGGACCACTGAGCAACAGTCCAGTGCTGCTTCTCTGTAGCCCAGGTCAGGCCCTTCTGCCGCTGTTTCATGTTCAAAAGTGGCTTGACCTGGGGAATGCGGCACCTGTAGCCCTTTTCCTGCACACGCCTGTACACGGTGGCTCTAGATGTTTCTACTCCAGACTCAGTCCACTGCTTCCGCAGGTCCCCCAAGGTCTGGAATCGGTCCTTCTCCACAATCTTCCTCAGGGTCCGGTCACCTCTTCTCCTTGTGCAGCGTTTTCTGCCACACTTTTTCCTTCCCACAGACTTCCCACTGAGGTGCCTTGATACAGCACTCTGGGAACAGCCTATTCGTTCAGAAATTTCTTTCTGTGTCTTACCCTCTTGCTTGAGGGTGTCAATGATGGCCTTCTGAACAGCAGTCAGGTCGGCAGTCTTATCCATGATTGCGGTTTTGAGTAATGAACCAGGCTGGGAGTTTTTAAAAGCCTCAGGAATCTTTTGCAGGTGTTTAGAGTTGATTAGTTGATTCAGATGATTAGGTTAATAGCTCGTTTAGAGATCCTTTTCATGATATGCTAATTTTTTGAGATAGGAATTTTGTTTTTTCATTTGCTGTATGCCAAAACCATCAATATTAAAACAATAAAAGGCTTTCACTACTTCAGTTGTGTGTAATGAATCTAAAATATATGAAAGTCTAATGTTTATCAGTACATTACAGAAAATAATGAACTTTATCACAATATGCTAATTTTTTGAGAAGGACCTGTATGTTTGTACCCAGTTTATATATGGTATATACTGAACACTTTTTGTCACATATGGTACATATTTCATGATTATTGCACACCCAGCTTCCATCACTGTGGGGCAGACATTCTAGCACTTTATTCAGTTTTGCACATCACTAATGAAGATAGGAGACTATATGCAGCGTTTTACAATTTTCAAGTTTATATTACTTTATTTAAAGTTGCACAGTACTATATTTTACACATTAGGGGATAAACCCTGCCACAAGGGGGAATGGCACCAGGTTGCAAGTCTATGACACAATCGTACGGACGATGAGGAGGAAGAGTGCCAGTGCGCAACTTGTCAAATACACCTTGATACTCATGATATTCAGTAGGCAACACTGAATCCAAGGAGGTACAAAGTACCTTAACAGGCCCATGGACACAAACAGCGCCACACTGTGGAGACCAAGAGAGGATCTCGACTGACTGCCAATCAAAGGTAGGATTATATTTCTGAAGCCACGAGTACCCCCAAAACAACAGAGTAGTGTGGGGGTGAAATAACCTGGAAACAGGTCGACTCCCTGTGAACAGCCCCTATTGCCATATCAACAGTCTCATGGGTAATCCGTGCCGGTTGAAGGGGTCTGCCATCAATAACCTCGATAACTAGTGGAGCAACACGAGGCTGCAAGCGTATGGAATTTGCAGTAGCAAACGTACTGTCAATAAAATAACCACCAGCATCGGAGTCTATCAACGCCTGAGTAACCACCGAACCCACTGCCCAGGAGAGGACAACTGTGATTAGCAGTTTATCTTTACGGGAAACCGGGGACAAGGAAATTCTACCTAAGATCTACCCCCGACAGGACCTTAGGTACAAGCGTTTCTTGGACGGGTCGGACAAGATTTCAGGAAATGCCCACCAAGACCGCAATACAGGCACCGGCCCTCCCTCCTCCTAAAGGCCCGCTCGGCATCGGAAAGGCGAGTGAACCCCAGCTGCATGGGTTTACAGCCAGACGCACCATCCCTGGGAGGCATGGGAGGTGAGGGTGGAATGGGTGGGCAAGAAAACGTAGGAGCCAATCTGGTAGGAGGCCTCCGCATACGCTTCTTAAAACGATGGTCCCTCCCTGAGCCTGTTATCGATCAAAATCAGGAAGAAAATGGGTGCCTCGAGCTAGTCAGGGAGATGCTTGGCTGCAATCTCATCCTTCAATGCATCGGAGAGACCATGAGAGAAGACAGCCACCAGAGCCTCATTATTCCAGCCCACCTCTGCTGCCATGATACGAAATTTGATAGCATTCTCGGTAACAGCTCGTATACCCTGTTGAATGGACAGAAGCAGCTTAGCAGCAGAGGCAGAGAGAACAGGCCCATTGAATACCCTATGAAAGGAGGCAACAAAAACTCAGGTAATCGAGTATCACATGATTATCGTTCTCCCATAAGGGATTCGCCTAGGCCATGGGTGTCCAACCTTTTGGCTTCTCTGGGCCACATTGGATGTAGAGAAATTTTCTCGGGCCACATATAAAATATATACTATAGTTAAGGTATATAAGTAATAAAACACCGCCACGTCCTTCCAGCGCTGCCGCTGCTGCCCCCGCCAGCACTAATTTAACACAACTAGAAGATGATCCCTTCCGAGGCAGCCTCTGCCTACAGTTAGTTGGAAGCCGCTGTGGCCCTGCCCCCGACCCGACTTCCTTCCTCCCCAGCAAAAAAAAATAAAAAAATTGTCAGGGGGCAGTGGGCCGCATTGCCTGCGGTTCTGGGCAGCATGCGCCCCCGGGCCGCAGGTTGGACATGCCTGGCCTAGGCCTTGCCCGAGAGCAACAAGATTAGGAAGCCCACCTTGGACCTGTCAGAAGGAAAAGCCTGAGGAACCATCTCATAATAAATGCCTACTTGGTTTAGGAAGCCATGCCACTGGTTTACCCCCATAGCGCTGCGGGAGGGGGGCTGAACCAGTCATCCCTCTGGTAACAGCAACTGCAGGAGCAGCAGCACATGCAACAACAGGAGGAACCACTGGCCTTGCAGTACCAGGAGCGAGGTGCACTGTGCATGCAAGCAACGTCTGCAACGCCTGAGAAAACTGACACAAAAGGTGATCTTGTTGATTGAGCCTGGTAACCAGCATGTGGAGCGTAGGAGCACCTGCATTGTCAGGATTCATGGCCCTTGTGTACTGTCAGGGTGCCACGAAACCAAACCACACGAGGATGCAGGTAAAATAAAGCAGTTTAATGGAGCAAACACTAAAACGCACAGCAAGAGTGAGGAAGTGGGAGCAGGAACAAGCCAGGGAAAAGTCCAGAAGCGGGTAGTCATCCAACCCGGGGTCGAGTCCAGAAGCGGGAAGTCTACTGATGCCAGGTCACCTGCCAATGCGGGATCGAGAGCCAGGAGAGTTGTCAGCAAAGCCAGGTCATACACGGAGGAACACGGAGAACAGAAGCCTGCTAGCAGAGATGCACCTTGGAGCACAAACACAAGGGCAAGGACTGCAACCCATCAGGTGATAGATATAGTTAGGTGTGCAGTATCATCACTGTGCGCCGCCCAGGCAGCAGGCAAGTGATGATGCAATCAGAGTCTATAAGAGGCAGCAATCTGCACATGTCCAAGATGGCTGCCAACAGGAGGGCAAGGTAAGACCGTGACAGGGCAATGAGAAGACATAGTTGAACCTCAGATTCCAGACATAGTTGAATCTTAGCATCTGATAGTTCAAATACATGAACAAGATACTGGGATTTAAGCACAGGTATATCTTTTTCTCTTCATAGTTGTAGTAAATTCTCTCTCACTCAGACAGGTTGCAGGGTGTACGGCTGTAAGGAAGCTTGAATTAGGGTGCTGGAGCAGTGAAGGTGCTAAACCTTGCTCTAGAATGAGTGAGGGATCCCCTATTAATTGGAGCTTCCTCAGGGCCTGCGGTATACTCACTGCTGTCTGTGCCCAGTGTTTCCACTCCCAAGCATCTGCAATCCTCTATTGTAATAAAAATATCCGCGCTATACATTTGAAAAAACCCATTTAAGAACCATAAAGGTTCACATAAAAAGTAGATTCAAGCAGCCAGCTAAATGCATAGTCAAGAGCATAAATAAAAGTATAAAATTTCATAAGCAGCACTTGACAGAAGGGAAAAATCCACCACCTTCAGTGCGTCTGATAGCACACACAACCAACATGTGATTTCTCAATCTCCTTATCAGAATGAAGATGAAAAAAGCATGTAGCAAGTGTCAGCAGAGGATAACCCAATGATATGTCAGCCCCCCAATTGCAGCTTTAGACCAATCAACAGGGATGGTGTAATCCGATATAACTCTCCAGCCAGCAACTGAGATGTAAACCAAGGAAGGATAAAGGAGATCTCATAGTGCAATATGTTCAAACGCTTTTAAAATTTATTTGCAAACATACTTACAAAAACAGATAAAATCCAAGCATTAAAACATTACAGAAATCCCGGGTCATTCAGCATGTGCGTGTCAGCGTGCCCATCTGATGCATTTCGGCCAATCAGCCGTCGTCATCTCTATTGTAAGACGAGGGTTCTTAACCTGCAGGCTACTCATGGAATGGATGTGGATCAGGGCGGTTTAGTGTAGCCTAGATCAACACCTGGCTTAGCCTCTAGCAATCCACTTAGAGCCTGACCCAGCCCCTCCCGCCCCCTCCACAGCCTAGCACTCCAGTGAGCACTGGAGGGGCAGAGCACAGAGCCAGTGACTTGACAGTCAGGGCTCTCTGCTCAGAGTGGAGGGAGAGAACTGAGCGATCAGCGGGGTTTGATTACTCAGTTCTTACACAGAGCCAGCAGGGGATGATGCTGCATTCACCTAGGTGAGTATAAATGTTTTTTTTTTTTTAAAGTCCATACTTCTCTTTTAACCACTTGCCGTCCGCCTGCTGCAGGTGGCTCGGCTGCCCTAAATGACGTAGGGGTATGTCGGCCATGAGAGTGGTGCTGAGGGGCGAGCTGCAGCAGGGATGGCGATCCATGGGACCTGCGGCCGCGATTGCCGCAGGGCACACGCGATCACTCCCCGCTGAGAGAGAAGGACAGTCAGCTGTTATAAACACAGCTGACCGTTGTTCTCTCTGAAATGATCACAGAGCGCCTGTGATCCTTCTATATAGGATCACAGGTCTCTATGATCATTTCACAAGTCCCTCCCCCCACAGTTAGAAACCACTCCCCATCACTCACAATTAACCCTTTGATCATCCCTAGGTTAACCCCTTCCCTGCCAGTGTCATTATTCCAGTAACTATGCATATTTTTAGCACTAATTACTGTAGTGATGTCACTGATCCCCCTCAATAGTGTCAAAAATGTCAGTTAGGGGTCTGATCTGTCCTCCAACGTCGCAGTCCCGCTAAAAATCACAAATTCCCGCCATTACTAGCACAGAAAAATAAATTAAAATGACTAAACTTCCCCTAGTTTGTAGACGCGATATCTTTTGCGCAAACCAATCAAAATACACTTATTGCGATTTGTTTTTACCACAAATATGTAGCAAATTGGCCTAAAAGGATGAAAAAACTGAATTTTTGTAAAATCTTACTGTAAAATTCCTTTCTCTGAGTCCTCCGACAGTCGCCGCCCCTTCCCAATTCGTCACCAATGGGTATTGACCTTTGCTCCGTAGGAGTAGCTAGGCAACAAGAATTGTTAATACAAAGCTTTTTAACATAGACCCACCCCTAGGGGCTGTCCCCTCAGTCAATACCTCCCTGCACCAGCATTCCCAACTCAGTTTGGTAGCATAGCAGTAAGAGTACACAAAAACCCCAAAAGAGGGGCGGGGGGCGGCGACTGTCGGAGGACTCTTATTACGGTAAGATTTTACAAAAATTCAGTTTTCTCTTACGTCCTCTGACAGTCGCCGCCCCTTCCCAATTCGTCACCAATGGGACGTCCCAAAGCAGTGTAGACATGAGGGGTGGGAGACGCAACCGCAGAAAAGGCAACGCAGTACCCACATCAGAGAAAGGAACCTTACCACAGTAAGAGAACCAACTGGGCAACAGGAAAACGTGCTCAACAGGAGCAACAACCCAGGAAAAACAAGTAACCCAGGGGTAAAACACCCAAACAACCAAGGGCCCATGAAAACAAGGGTCCCTAGGAGACTGCCGCACTGAGAACTTTATGGCCAAAGGAGGCATCAGCCGATGCCTGAACATCCACCTTATAGAATTTTGAGAAGGTGTGAACGGACGACCAAGTCGCTGCCTTACACACCTGGGCCACAGAAGCTTGATGCCGGAAAGCCCAAGACGTACTCAAAGACCTGGTAGAGTGCGCCTTCACAGGGAAGGGAGGAACCTTCCCCTTCAAGGCATAGGCTTGTTCAATGATCTGTCTGATCCATTTGGCGATAGTCGCAGCCGACGCCGCCATGCCCTTCCGAGGTCCCTCAAAAAGGACAAAGAGAGAATCCGACTTGCGAAAAGAGAGTTAGTGGACGACAGGTAAACTCTGATCGCCCGGACAACATCCAAGGAATGTAAGGCAACCTCCTTCGGATGTTTAGGCTTCGCGCAGAGCGAAGGCAAGACAATGTCCTCATTCAGGTGAAATTCCGATATCCTTTTCGGAAGGAAAGATGGGTTAGGCCGCAGGACCACCTTATCCTTGTGGACCACCAGGTAGGGAGAAGTGCAGGACAAAGCTGCCAGCTCCGACACCCTGCGAGCCGAAGTGATCGCCACCAAAAAGGCAACCTTCTTAGACAACAGGGCGTTGAAAGAGAACGGCCAGCGCAGAAATCTGACCCTTAATTGTGGCCAGTGCCAAACGCTGGTCCACTCCAGTTTGGAGGAAAGCCAACACTCTCGACACCGAGTATGAGCGAGGGGAATACCCCCTGGACTCACACCAGGCAAAGTATGCTTTCCAAGTACGGTAGTAAATTTTACCCGAAGAGGCTTTTCTGGCCTTGATCAAAGTGGGAATGACCTCAGGGGAGAGACCCCTATCCTTCAGGACCTGGCTTTCAACAGCCAGGCCGTTAAAGCCAGAGACTGTAAAGCAGGATGGAATATCGGCCCTTGAGACAGGAGATCTTCCCGAAGTGGCAGACGCCACGGAGCGTCGACTGCCAGATTTACGAGATCTGCGTACCAGGACCGGCGAGGCCAGTCCGGCACTACCAGAATCACTGTGTGCGGTTCCGAGGCTAACCTGCGAAGAAGCCAGGACAGCAGCTGAATCGACGGAAAGGCATACATCAGACGATACTGATGCCAGGGCGCCACTAACACATCTGAGGCGTCTGCCCGAGGATCGCGCGTCCTTGCCACGAACCTTTCCACCTTGTTGTTCAGACGAGACGCGAACAGGTCCCCATCTGGGGAACCCCACTTCGCGCACAACATCTGGAAGACATCCGGGTGGAGAGACCATTCTCCCTGGTCCAGAGTCTGGCGACTCAGATAATCCGCCTGCCAGTTCTCCACCCCCGGTATGTGAACTGCTGTTATTGCCGGGACGTGCGTCTCGGCCCAAGACAGAATGTCGGCTACTTCCCGAGCCGCTCGAGCACTCCTGGTGCCCCCTTGGTGGTTGATGTAAGCCACCGCGGTGGCATTGTCCGTCTGAACCCGAATCGGACGGCCCCGAAGCCGGTCCTCCCATCGCAGAAGGCAAAGCTTTATTGCTCTTAATTCCAGAATGTTGATCGGGAGGGAGGACTCCTCCTCCGACCAAGTTCCCTGGGTGGACAGAACGCCCAGAACACCACCCCAGCCCGACAGGCTGGCATCCGTGGTGAACACCGTCCATGACAATGGACGAAAAGACTTGCCCCCCGACACCGCCGGGGACTGGAGCCACCACAGAAGACCCCTTCTGGTGTCTTGGCTTAACGAGATCCGCAGATCCAGAGATTGCGGCTGCCCATCCCACTCGGTCAGAATCTCCGCCTGGAGACCCTGCGTGTGAAACTGGGCAAAAGGGATCGCCTTGAAAGACGAAACCATTAGACCTAGACATCTCATCCATGTCTGGAGAGACGAGTGTCGGTTGTCCCTGAGGGACCTGACCTCGTCCTGAAGAGTCCGAAGCTTGTCCTCCGGCAGGAAGACCTTCGCTTGGACAGAGTCCAGAATCATCCCCAGATAGGGAAGACGAACCGAAGGACACAGAGTCGACTTCGGAATGTTGATAGTCCAACCGAACTCCTGCAGTGTCCGCATCGTGGTGGACAGGTCGGTCACCAGGCTCTGACTGGCGTTTGACCGTATCAGGATATCGTCCAGATACCCCAAGACAGCAATGCCCTGTGCTCGCAACAGGGCCAGAACCGGCGCCAGCACTTTGGTAAAAACCCGCGGAGCCGAAGCGAGACCGAAAGGTAAGGCAACGAATTGGTAGTGATCCTCCGCAATAGCGAATCGAAGGTACCTCTGGTGACCCTCGAAAATGGGGATGTGTAGGTACGCATCCTTCAGATCGATGGAGGCCATGAATTCCCCCGGACTCAGGGCAGCCACCACTGAGCGCAGGGATTCCATGCGAAACTTGCGAACCCGCACAAAGCGGTCCAGAATCGGACACACTTTGCCCTCCTTTCTGGGCACAGTGAACAGATTGGAGTAAAACCCCTGAAATCTGTCCCGATGAGGCACCGGGACCACAACCCCCTGGGCCCGCAGGTCCCGCACCGCCAGGTGCAAATCCTGCAAGCACTCCGGAGACAGCTGAAGATTTGAGGGAAAAAATCTGCCCGCCGGCCGAGAGAGAAATTCGATCTTGTAACCAGATCGAACGATTTCCTGAACCCACCTGTCCCGAACGCGGGCCAGCCAAGGTTGTAGGAAACCGTGCAGACGTCCCCCCACCCCAGAAACGGGTGAGGGAGCCCCTTCAGGCGGAAGTGGTATGGGAAGTCGAACCCTACTGGCCGGACTTCTGCTTCCCTGCCCACGGCTTCTTCTGGGAGCCTTGGCCTTTGAAGGGCTTGCCCTTGGACTGCGACCTAAAGGCACGAAAGGACCCCTGAGAGGGCCTAGACAAGGAATTCCGCTTTCCACAGAAAGACTTATGCTTGAAAGACTGGGGCAAGAGAGTACTCTTGCCCCCCGTAACCCCTTTTATCAGGGTATCCAAAGCCTCGCCAAAAAGGCGAGACCCCGCGTAGGGAAAATCCGCCAACGTCTTGCGAGATGATTGGTCGACCGACCAATTCTTCAGCCAAATCAGACGACGGTTCAGCACCGCCACGCTGGACAGGCGTGCAGCCAAGGGAGCTAAATTCAAGTCCGCATCACACAAGTACATGACACCCTGATGGATCTGGTCCACCATAGCCAACGTGGTAGGCGGAGCGGAATCAGCCGCCAAGGTGCGCCTGAGCATCTTGGTCCAATCAGCAACAGCCTGCGCCGCCATAATGGAAGCAAAAATAGGCTTCAGCATAGAACCAGCCACCATATAGGCATAACGGGCAAGAGACTCTATTCTCCTGTCCGTAGGGTCCCGGACAACCAGGGTATCCTCGGAGGGCACCGCAGTAGCTTTGTTCAAAACGGCTACCGCGTGATCCACCGAAGGTGCCACACACCAACGCTCGTCGGTGGCAGGCGCAAACGGATAAAGCAATTTAAACTTATTTGGCACAGTAAAAGGCTTCTTTAAATTGCGCCACTGTTCATTAACCGTATGGTGAAATTCAGAAGGGCAGGGAAAAACCTGCGCTGATTTGCGAGCCCTCTGTGTTCCGAAAGCAGACATCCTAGCAGGAGGAGTAGGCCCATCCTCCAAGTGCAAGGTGCCCTTTATGGAGGCAATCAGCTCATTCATGAGTGCAAGCTCTTCAGGCGAGCCAGGGGGAGAAACATCAACCCCCTGCACCTCAGGCTCTCCCTCAGACTCCGCAAGGTCCAAAGATGAGCGGGACCCTGAGAAGGGCACGTCAGCCCCAGCAGCCATATCGCCTTCTAAATCAGAGGAAATTGACAACCTGGCCCTTTTTGCGGATCGTTCAGCCAGCAGCATCTGCACCTGAGACACCAAGGAAGCCACTACAGTGGCCAGATCGCCCCCCTCGGAGGGTGCAGCAGCCCCCTGGTCCCCCACCAGGGCGGGGGGAAACTTGCTATCCTGAGAATCCATGCCCCAGTACAGAAAATCAATAAAGGTACTGGCCCTTTAAAACCACGGCGAGCGCAGCCCACCGCACACTGCTGTATGCACTGACCCCGCAGGGATAGACAAACACTGAGCAAGGAATGACAGGACAGACAGGCAAAAACCTGGAGAGAGCACACCAGACTGCTGCCACCGATCGCTGTTCCCGGGGAAAGAGGAAGTGATGCAATGCTGACAGAGATATAGCCTATGGAAGGCTCCAGCAAAATGGCCGCTCGGCAGAGGAAAAAGGCTACAATAAAATGGCGGCGCCATGTGCATGGACAGTATCGCCCGCCAAAATGGCGGCGAATGGCGCCAAAACACGGCGCTGCATAGAGACAGGGCCGGTCACAGTATACAGTCAAATAAAATGGCAGATCGCCGCAGCGATCACCGCACACACACATGTCTGCACTCAAACTGTACCCAGAGCATAATAAAACCGCAGAGCAGGATGGCCCCCCCCCCTCGCAGCCCACAGGCATGCAGCCACACAGGGATCTGACAGGGAGCCCGCAGTTACACAGACATGGAGGGTATACACAGCCACAGACTGACACCCATACAGAAGGTCCCCACACAGAAGGTGCTTACCGTACCAGATGGCGTGGTGAGCCGTCTCCAGCGACAAACCGCTATCAGGGCAGACAGGGAGTGCCGCAGCCAGGACGCTTGTGGACCGCAGTCATGGCGTCCAGTGAGGTAGCCACCTCACAGGCAGCATCCCTGCAGCGAACAGGGATGGGTCGTTCAATGTGCCAGGGTAAAACCTAAGCTGAACGCTCGATGGCAGGCTGGGGATCCATCTAGCTATCAGCCCTGGGATGCAGGGCGGCCAGTCCGAGACCCAGCTCCGCATGATGATTCTTCATCAGAAGATCCCTAAACTAAGGCTGACAAAATAACAGCTAGCAAGGAAAAGAGAAAAATACTCGAAATAAAATCAAAGAAAGGGTAGAAGGCTGAGACTGAGCCCCAGCACAGGATAGCCAGCTACTCCTAAGCTAGGCAAAGACAAACTGAGTTGGGAATGCTGGTGCAGGGAGGTATTGACTGAGGGGACAGCCCCTAGGGGTGTGTCTATGTTAAAAAGCTTTGTATTAACAATTCTTGTTGCCTAGCTACTCCTACGGAGCAAAGGTCAATACCCATTGGTGACGAATTGGGAAGGGGCGGCGACTGTCGGAGGACGTAAGAGAAATTTTGATTTTTACATTTTTTGGGGGGGGAATGTTTTATATAGCAGTATGTGAAAAGTTTTTTTTTTTTTCCAGAGAAAAAAAAACAACACACACAGTTGATCAAATACCACCAAAAGAAAGCTCTATTTGTGTGTGTGTGTGTGTGTGTGTGTGTGTGGGGGAGGGGGTTGGGGAAGGACATCAATTTTATTTCGGTACAGTGTTGCACGACCACGCAATTTTCCGTTAAAATAACGCAGTGCCGAATCGCAAAAAATGGCCTGGTCATTAAGGGGGCAAATCTTTCCAGTTCAGAATTGGTTAATCTTAAACATTAGACATTTCAGACTAGGGTTTACAAGATTATACTGATGTGAACCAGGCAAACTACGAGAAGGACATATTTGAGTACAGAATTACCGATAAGTTCCTTATTTGGAACCAGGGTCATATCTTATCACAATAACTTAATAGACATTAATTCCTCCATTACTCTTTAATCTCAAAAGATATGCGGCACAGTGGTGTAGTGGTTAGCACTTTCACCTAGCAGCAAGAGGGTCGCTGGTTTGAATCCCAACCACGACATAACCTGCCTGGAGTTTGCATGTTCTCCCTGTGCCTGCGTGGGTTTCCTCCCACACTCCAAAGACATGCTGGTAGGTTAATTGGATCCTGTATAAAAAAAATTGGCCCTACTGTGTATGTATGCGAGTTAGGGACCTTAGATTGTAAGCTCCTTGAGGGCAGGGACTGATGTGAATATACATTGTACATGTAAAGCGCTGCGTAAATTGACAGCGCTATATAAGTACCTGAAAATAAATATGAAAATAAAAAACACAGGTGCAAAGAAGTTTGCCAAATTAATTTATAATCTTTTTACAGGTTTAGACACAACCAAAAGCCTGATTTCACAGAAATTACCATGCAAGTAATTCAGAAATTATATATTTGAATATTTTGCTTACATGATCTTATTGTTTAATAAAGTAATTCATTTCATGTTTAAAACTTGGACAAAACTTAAAAAAAAAAACTCAATGAATAGGAACAGACATGATTAGCGTACTCTTTCTATGGGTATTTTATGTTGGTTAAAATGTATCTTTTTTGTACAGTTAAAAATCTATAATAAAACAAGTTTTCATTTTAAGAGCCCATTCACACTGCCACGACTTGTGAGGAGACTTGTGTGCCCTCAAGTCGCCCCAATCGCTTGACATAGCAAAAGCAATGTTAATCAATGAGTGCCGTCTTAATTGGCACTACTGAAGTCGATCCGACTTCTGAAAAGGGTCCTGTACTACTTTGAGGCGACTTGTGATCCGACTCATCCCATAGACTTCAATGGGAGTCACCTCCTTATCTTATTTGAAGCGACTTGTGATCCGACTTTGCATTAAAATGGTCCTGAACAAGAAAAAAAGATAATTTTTCTTATAATTATTAATAGCGCAGGCATATGGCTTCCCCCCTACCTGGGCGTTTTTGTTGCAGGCATTTATCGGGCATTTTTGGAGGCAGGAATGACTTTTTTTGGATTAAGTGTCTGGGGGGTCTAAAAAGTGTACCTGTGAAGTTTCAGCTCTGTAGCATGTCCAGAACCAGAAAAAAAAATGCCAGCAAAAAAAAAAAAAAAAAAAAGGCAAGGTGGAGAGAAGCCACTACCCTGCTCTATTAATAATTATAAGAAAAATGATCTTTTTTTTCTGGTTCTGGACATGCTACAGAGCTGAAACTTCACAGGTACACTTTTTAGACCCCCCAGACACTAATCCAAAGAAATCTAATTTTTTTTTTTTAAATAATTTTTTCAATAATTGGCTCTCTATCAAAAACGACAATTTTTAAGAACTTTTTTTTGTGTGATTGAGCATGACCCAGAACCATCATATTCTGATTGGCCAAATACAAAGTCGTCTATCATACAAAGTCGTGCTAAAAGTCACGCTAACAAGTTGCCCCTTATGAGGCGACTTAGAGGTCGCGGCAGTGTGAACCGGCTCTAAATCTTTGGAGCAAGAAATGCATTCTCTTTAATTAATGTATAACTAAAAGGCAAAACCTTTTTTTTTAGTTTTGGATAGAGAGGAGAGGGATTACAGTAGATTACCTGTCACTTTTTTTTTTTTTTTTTGCGCTCTGTGCCCCATTAAGGAGATTCACCCTCTCTATTTACCACTATCATTGAAAGTAATGAAAATCCAAATTTTGGGTTGTCCCCAGAAAAGTAAATCGGGAGGAAGTCTTTCATTATGGACATTAGTTCTGGTGACCTTGGGGTCCCCAAGGAATTCCCTTAATTTGCAGGGATATCCTCTTACTTCCTGTTTAGCTATGGGACAGGAAGTGAAGGAAAATCTCCGCAATAGGACACAGATGGCAAAAAAATAAAAAAACGAACAGGGGATATAACCCTCCCTTAATCTATCCAAATGAAAAAAAAAAAAAGTTTTTGCTATAGTTCTACTTTAACACTAACCTACTTATTGCTGTACATTCAAGGACACCCAGAAAAGCTTTAAATGTAACTTGTAAAGATGAAATACAGGGTCCTCTACGGGTAAATGTCTAATTGTGACAAACCCCCGGCTGCCACCTTCAGCCTTCTTTCACTATCTAGTGAGTCCTTGGCTTGAAACAAATATGCAGCCAGTGAAGCATTGGGACACAAGGTATGCACATACGAAGGGTTGACTTACTAAAAAGGTAAAGAAACTGTTAACTTAGTTCAGTGAACATTATTTTTGCTTAGTACAAAGGATGAAGCTATGTTCTTTTCAATCAACCAATCATGTGGCAGCAAAATCTATTTTTTTATTATTTCCATTGCACATGTTTTGGATTTTCAAAGTGATTACAGGTTCACTATATTTACTTACCATCACTTTGCTAAGCGAACAGCCTCTGCTTCTTTAGTAAACCACCACCTGCTCACTGATCGAGCTAGAACTAACGGTAGTCAAAAGGACAACAACCCAGCATCTTGTACCATGAAAAACTAATCCCTTACACGTCTTCCCTGGCAGGTTCAGTTAACAATTATCTAAAAGAAAAATCACCATTTAAAAGCATTACAGGAAAATTTATACACAAGAGGAAAATGTAACAAAAACTAGACAAATGACAGCTAGAACCTTACTGATTTCCCCTGCTAAAGCAATTTTCTTTCACTTTTTAATAACCGTTACAGTGATGTAGGATCCTAGCTGAAGATTTGTACCTATTTTATTAATTAGGAGAATCTAATGGAACAGCACATTTATGCAGGTGGTAGGGAACAGAGCAAGTAGTCTACAGAAACATGTCAAATGACTGCTAAGGGTGGTGCCTGCCCATAACCCTTCCAAGCAGCAACCTCCACAGATTAAAGTCTACAAATTGTCATTTTCACTGGTGGTCACTGCTGGAAACAGCCTGCACAGAAGGCTGTGACTCCAGGCCAAGCAGTGTCCCCAAGTAAGAGTGTTCTCGAGTCTCTATTTGCTCAGGTCTGACTGGATGTAAAAGGGTTGCTGGCTGTGGCGTAAGAGTGTACTTTTCCAAGAAGGTTAAGTCAGAAGGACGCTGGTACTGTGCATCCTGTGGCAATACAGAAGAGTCAGCATGGGTCCCTAATTCACCTTCACTTTCTGCCACCTCCACAGGTACCAAGGTGAGAGGCACACAGATATCAGCCTCTGAGCTCTGCGAAGCAGCTGGGTAGAACTTGATTTCTTCGTTTGTTCCATCTTCTTCTTCGTTTGTTCCATCTTCCTCTGTCTTTAAACTATGAACATGGTCAATGTGGTACTTGAGCTTGTCCTTGCGTTTAAAAGCTGCACTGCAAAACTGGCAGTTGAATGGACGAGCATCTGAGTGTATGACCATGTGTTTTGTTAGTGTCTTTTTGATACGAAAAGCTTGATTGCAGATCTGACACTTATATGGTTTTTCACCTGTTGAAGATAGAATAAGTTACTTATACTGAAGTTTACAACCTTGGTATAAGTATATTGTCTGTATGTATAAGGTTTAAAGTGGTTTTAAAGCCTTAAGGTTTTTCACCTTAATGCATTCTATGCATTAAGGTGAAAAACCTTCTGCGCTGCCATTGGCTCCTGCTGCTGTCAATCAAATGCTGTGACAGGGTTGGGGGCGGGGCCGAGTCCCGCTGTCTGTGTCAACAGACAGAGCAGTGGGGCTCGGAAGCGAGCACGGACAGGTGCCCCTATGGAAAGCTGCTTTGTGTGGATGCTCCCACTGAAGAGGAGGGGCCTGGAGTGCTGGTGGGGGACCCCATAAAAGAGAAATCGGGGCTGCTCTGTGCAAAAGCATTGCAAAGAGCAGGTAAGTATAGAGAGGTTTTGTTAATTTAATCTAAAAAAACCTGAAGGTTTAATTTCACTTTAAAAAAATCCAGGACGTTTCAGAAGGTCAAATCCTGGAACTAAAAGTATATTTTTCCCCAATTAATTCCCGCAATAGGGCTCCATTCATATTAATCTGCTTTTTGCAGAAATCTATGACATTTTTTTTAACATGGGTTCCTATGGAACACGTTCACATCAGTGCATTTTTGTGCCTTTGCATTTTTGGAAGGGGTCAGGGACCTTTTTTAAACGCAAAAGGTACTTTTTTTTGCTTTTTTGGTTCAATAGACTCAATGAAAACTCTGCAGAAAAGCATTTAGTGCTTTTTTACCGCAATTTTTGTCGCAATTTGTGTTTTTTAATTTTGCCCAACAACAAATTTTACAAAAAAAAAAAAAAAAAGCATTAGCATAAAATGCAAATTGCAGTAAAATCGCGGCAAAAAAACGTAGAAAGCACAGAAAAAAAGCACTACAGAAACACTCAAAAGGAACATGCATAGGTGTGAATCAAGCCTAAAACACCCATGCTCTTGCTACCCCATCTAAACAGCCCTTTACTGCAGATTCCCTACAGCTACCTTTGCGCATGCATAGCAGCCAATTTATTTGAATGGCCTGCTGTACCTGTGGAAACGCAGGGAAATGTCCCTGCACCTTATCTAAAAATGCAGCCGCCGGGAAACCACATAGTGTTCTACCTTTCCCAGCACAAGGAAAACACACTGTGGTTTCCATTGTGTGAGGGTGCCATTAAGAATTAATGGCGTCCTCGCGCATCTGCTAACGGCAGCGCATTTTTGCTGCTGGTGCGGGAGTTCCACACCAGCATAGATGTACACCAAGCCTTATACACTGCTGATAAGAATATTTACATTAAGTCAATCTCTTTCCCATGTATATGTACAAACAATTAAAACACAAAAGCACCTGTTTAAGCTGCTGTTAACACCCAAACAAATTTTCTGCATGGTGTACGAACACCTTAATCTTCCCGCACCACTTCCCCCCCCCCCCACCCCCCACAGCGCTAGTCTCAACTTTAAAGTCTATACTTTCCTGGCCATTTATCATGCACGTCAAGAATATGTAAATGTACGTTGTTTTCAATGGAAATCAGGAGTGCCTGTCTGCCTCCTCGTTGCTGATGTGCTCTATCACATCGAAAGACTTTAGGATGGTGAGCGAGAAAAGCTTGAGGGACATCTATCCATTCCTCGATCTCCCCTACAGTGAATAAAGACAGAAGCCCTCAGCTCTGTGTTTCCAGTTTCAGAGCTGTCATTCCCTGGTTGATACAGCCAGGGAAAACAGCTAACCAAGCACAATTTGGGCTTGGTTAGCTGCTTTGGAGGACCGGAGAGACATTGGGTTCTAATAGACTCCCAATTTCTTCAAAAAGATTACCTGTCACCCGGCTAATGCTATCATATATGGGTTTGTTGACCTCCCTTGTGAGAACAATAAAGTTAAATAGAAATAAATGTTTAAAAAGGTAATAAAAAAAAAAAAAACTATTTATCGTAGCTCATAGTTTATTATAACTTGATGAGCACCAAATAAAATTGATGTCCTTTTTTTCCACACAAATACAGCTTTCATTTGGTGGTATTTGATTACCTCTGCGATTTTTTTTCTTTTTTTGCACTATAAACAAAAAAAAGCGACAATTCTCAAAAAAAAAAAAAAAAAAAATGGTTTTCCTTTCTGCTATAAGACATTCCCAATAAAAAAAAAAAAACGTAAAAATCCAATTTTTTCATCATTTTAGGCCAATATGTATTCTGCTACATATTTTTGGTAAATAAAATCTTGGTTGGTTTGCGCAAAAGTTATCATTTCTACAAACTAGGGGAAAGATTTATGTAATTTTTACTTATTGATTTTTTATTAGTAATGGCGGCGATCAGCGATTTTATAGCGGGACTGCGACATTGCAGCGGACAGATCAGACACCTGACACTTTTGGGGGGATCAGTGACATTACTACAGTAATCAGCGCTAAAAATATGCACTGCTACTGTACTAATGACAATGCCAGAGAAGGGGTTAACACAAGGGGCGATCAAAGGGTTAAATGCGTGCTTAGGGGATGCTTTCTAAATGTGTGGGGATGGGTTTACTAAATGAACACAGAGACCTGTGTTCCTAAATAGGAGGAACACAGGATCCCTGTGTTCATCACCAACAGAACAGCGGTCTGCCATGTTTACATCAGCAGACCACCGTCCTGTCTCCATGGGGAATGATCGCGGGTGCCCAGCGGACATCGTGACTGCCAGACCCACTGATTGGCTCCCCCCTCTAGCTAATCGGCGACCGTGCACCCACACTAACTGCTACACGAAGCGACGTACGTGTACGTCATTTCGCGTAACAAAGCTGCGGCTAGTCGGCAAGTGGTGACATGTTTGGTATCTATTTACTCGATGCAAACCCATCCATTATATTTTACAAAGAAATTGGGTATTATGCACTGCCCATTTCCTCAGCAGATAAATATGAGTGACCGTACCATGTGTCCACGCCCTCAGTTGAAGTCCGTTGCTGATGAAATGTGTCAGTGCGTGGTCACCAGGGTTACCTACGTCCTGCGTCATACCCAGAAGTTGGCCGACTAGGTACCGAGCGGCGAGCTGGAACTAGCGGGGAACGACTGCTGGACACACGCTTTTACCTATGTTATTTATGCGAGTGCAATATTTGAGGGGTCTTTCTGTTTGGGTTAAGTTGGAGTTATACAGTATCACGTTATGTGGTTTCATTACTCTGCTTACATGCACCATGGTATGCTGAGTGGCTCCTGTACACCAATGTGAGGAGAGTGTCCCATCTAAGGTTTTCAAGGCTTTGGAAGAGTACCAGGTGTACTTGGTGTGAGGAGAGTCTCCCATCCAGGGTTCCAAGGGGGTCTGAGGATCTATCGTCTCCTCGTTTGTTGTGGCATTAGTGGCTTGTACCAATTGCCCTCTGGTAAGTCTATTACCTTAAGGTGTGCACAGCGGTGAGGTGGAGGCTTTTTCTGTGGTTTGGATGCACCACTGTTGATGATCTTCATCCTTGGATTGTCACCCTGTCATTTTGGGACTGTTTGCATGAGCTCTTCTCATATTCACCCATTACAGAGACTCTGTTTATTGATCCATGTATATTGCATGAATTATTAGCACTGCTAGTGTACTATCTGAGGTGGAGCTATTTATGTTTTAATCACCTTTATAATAAACCTTCTTTGCCAAATTGGGTATTATATTGTGTTTTTCGGTGCGCTAAAATTAATTTCATTATATTTTTACCGAAAATATGCATTAAAAAAAACAGCTCCTCATATATTTTGCAACATACATGTTCTCAGGGTTTTAAGTATTTTTAGGACCGAAAATGCAGATTTTTACGTGTGCAAAAAAAAAAAGAAAAAAAAAAAATCGCTCTAGAGGTGGTTAAATAGCACATAGAGATAGTCTTAATGAGACTTTACAATATAAATAAATATTACCAGAATGTGTTCTGAAGTGCATTTCAAGGCTTGATTTCCCCTTAAAGACTTTTTTGCATACTTCACACTGATGAAATGTTGCTTTGTATCTGCAAAAAAGATACATCTTCATTTTTTGTTTTGTAAATGCATAGACATGAATATACAACATACAGGTCCAGTGGGGTTTACTTAAAAGGAAAAATCCTAATTAGATTACTGAGCTTTGGTGCGTTTGAGCACCCACAGATTTACTGAACATCAACAAACACACCTCTCTACAAACCTCATGACTATCCTCGTCTTTTTGAGAAGCTGTGGTTTCATGTGTACCAACCCTACAGGATTTAAATTATTCTCGTGCTTATTATCAAGCTATTTGTATCCTGTTAAAATTATATATATTAATTGAAAAATAAAAACTTATTGACATTGGAGTTGGAAAATCCCAGTTGCCAGAATAAAAGTGTTTCTAAGTAACTGGGACATTCTTCCCATAAATCCAAGATTCAAATCACAACACAGTACGCAGCTGAAGTGGGCTTCATTTTTTTTTATTATCACCTTTTAGCTTTTGCAGTCTACCCAAACATATTATACACATTTGTCTGGTACAGAGAGGGCCACAATTTTGTAGCAGGTTTAGATGCATATATTTTTAGCTCCTAGGCTTTTATCAGGAGTAAATAGGAATAAATTACAATAAATGTGATAGGGAAATTGCACATTTCATATTCCTTATTAAGGTTGGCCCACAAATAACTGATAAAGCCGCTAATACCCTGGTTAAGGGGGCCATATAAGAACATAAGCAAAGCTTTACCTTATACCAAACGAATATTATTGTTAACTAAACAAGTCCTTGAGGGGTCATGTTGCAAAGCGAGTTGGCTTGGGAGTTGTCGATCCCGTATACACAAGTTTAAATACCACTGCCCAAACTGGAATAAGTTAGTCTCTTCCACAGCTGCCATTAGGCATGTGTGTCTGATTACCTGGTCATGCTGTATGAAAAGCAGGGGGACTCCATGGCGGAAACAGCATCTTAAGTTAAGCATTCTTGTGATAAATGGATTTTTGTAAAATCTTACCGTAAAATCATTTTCTTTGAAGCTCATTGACAGACGTAGTCCTCCTTGATTAATATCAACTCGGGTTATACTGCCCTCTACAGGAGTAGGACTAGACAGGAAAGAAAACCTTCTGGCCACACCCTAGGGGCAGTCCCAGAGAGTATATCCTCTCACATCCTGCTACAGCAAATCAGTTATGTCACAAAGCAGTGTTTAGAGAATTTAACCCAACCCAACTCAAAAACAGAGGGGCGGGTACTACGTCTGTCAATGAGCTTAAGAGAAAAGGATTTTACGGTAAGATTTTACAAAAATCCATTTTTCTCTGTCGCTCATTGACAGACGTAGTCCTCCTTGATTAATATCAACTCGCGACGTCCCAAAGCAGTGCCACAAATGAGGGGTGGGATAATGGAAATCAAAATCCAATCTAGAAGGCCCAACCGGTGCCAACTAGAAGTTTTAAAAGGCTCATCAATCACACGATGAGACTCAACTGAAATTCCAAAGGAAAAAAACCCTTGAGGTAGACCACCGGTCTCCTCAAATTGCGGCCTGCAAAACCTTGCGGCCAAATGAGGCATCCGCCGATGCCATCACATCAACTTTATAAAATTTTGTAAAGGTATGAACCGACGACCAGGTAGCCGCCTTGCACACCTGGACCACTAACGCCTGATGGCGGTAGGCCCAGGAAGTACTGAGCGCTCGAGTGGAGTGCGCCTTAACAGGGAACGGAGGATTCCGACCCCTAATCGAATAAGCCTGTACCACCGTCTGTCTGATCCATTTGGAGATAGTCGCGGCAGATGCAGGCAACCCCTTTCTGGGACCATCCGTGATCACAAAAAGTGAATCCGTCTTACGGAACGATTCCGTAGCCTTCAGGTATACCCTGATTGCCCGAGCCACATCCAAGGAATGCAACGCATATTCCCAAGGATGATTGGGCTGAGGACACAAGGAAGGTAGCACAATATCTTCATTCAGATGAAAGTCGGAAACCACCTTAAGAAGAAAGGATGGCTTCGGATGAAGAACTAACTTATCCCTATGAACCACAAGATATGGGGAATGGCATGATAATGCAGCCAGTTCTGACACCCTGCATGCAGAAGTGATAGCCACCAAGAAGGCCACCTTCTGGGATAATGTAAGCAAGGGAATCTCCCTGATATTTTAAAAGGGAGGTTTCTGCAGAACCGACAAAACCAAATTAAGATCCCAGGGCGGTAAGGGCGCGCGCACTGGCGGAGCCAAGTGCCGCACCCCCTGGATGAAATTCCGCACCAAGGAATGAGTAGCCAGCGGCTTCTGAAAGAAGATTGCTAACGCTGAAAACCTGACCCTTGATAGTGCTCAAGGATAGTTTCTGCTCAACCCCCTTTTGCAGAAAAGCCAAAATTTGGGTCACCAAATAGGTACGTGGGGGAAATCCCAACGATTCACACCACGCAATATAAGTCTTCCATGTGCGATAATAGACTTTGCTAGAAGTCGCTTTCCTTGCTTTAATTAGAGTAGGAATAACTGAAGCGGACAATCCCCTGTCCTTCAGTACCTGGGTCTCAATGGCCAGGCCGTTAAAACCAGCGACTGTAAAGCACGATGGAAGATCGGTCCTTGAGACCGCAGATCCTCCCTGAGAAGAAGTCTCCAAGGAGCGTCTGTGACTAGCCTGCCCAAGTCGGCGTACCTGGCATGACGAGGCCAGCCCGGAATTACCAGGATAACTGGAGTTCCCTCCACCTCTATCCTGCAGTGAAATCTCAGCAGTAACTTGAGAGGGGGGAAGACATACAGTAGCTGATACTTCCCCTACGGGGCGCTCAGCACGTCTGCTGCGTCCGCTAGAGGATCGCGGGCGCGAGCCCTGTTGAGCCAACAGATCCATATCCGGGGTGCCCCAATGAAGGGATAGCTGGTGAAATACCTCTGGATGAAGAGACTATTCCTCTTGATCCAGAATCTGACGGCTGAAATAATCTGCCTGTCCACCCCCGTGATAAATATCGCGGAGAGAACTGGAACAACTGTTCCCCCAATAAAGAATGTTGGCCATTTCTATGGCCGCCAGGGCTCTCTTGGTGCCCCTTGGTGATTGACATAAGTCATGACCGTGGCATAGTCCGATTGGATCCGAACCAGACTGCCCTGGAGCTGCTCGGTCCAGTAAATCAGACAAAGTCTGATCGCTCTCAGTTCCAACACCTTTATCGGTAACCTGGAATTTATCAGAAGAAATGACTTCCCCTGGCTGAGCATCGGAGACCGAGGCCACCAGACCAGAGCCTCCCTGGTCCGCTCGCTCAATCGGATCCAATTGTCCAGGGAATCGGGGATTCCGATTTCATATGAGAAGAATCTCCTCTTTGGAGAATTCGGGTATGAGACTGGGCAAACGGTACTGCCTCTAAGGAGGCGACCATCAATCCCAGCCAGTTGACGGACAGCAACATCCGAATCATTGACTGAATCTTCTGGAGTTTCTCCGCCTGGAGAAACACTCTTGCCAAGGATGTATCCAAATTTAGGCCCAGATAGTTCAGTCTCCTGGTGGGAACCAGGGATGATCTTTGGGAAAAGCAAAGAAAACGCTGATGTCCTGCGAAGATGGGGATATGAAGATAGGCATCCTAAATGTCTATGGACGCCAGGAAATCCCCCTGATGCAGGGAGGCCACCACTGTATGGATGGACTCCATCTCTTCCAAGACCAGAATTGGACGAAACCTAGCCCTTTTTCCTGGGCATTGTGAACAGGTTCGACTAGAACTCCTCCAAGGAATGGGAACTACCACTGCTTGTTGCATCAAGCTGTCCCCCGCAAAGCTTTTTAAGCGACCCGGGGATGTTGAATATTGGAAGGGAAGAATCGCACCGGTGGAAGTGATCGAACTCGATCTTGTATCCCGACCATATGACCTTGCGAATCCCTTTATCCGGGATTCTGGAAAGCCCTGGATCCGGAAACCGGTGAAGACGTCCCCCCACCCTAGAGATGGGTGGGTCCCATTCTGTCAATCCAGCGAGATAACAGTTGCTTTATTTAGTCTGGAAATCGGTGAGTCCACTATTGGTGGTACCGTCCATCTTTGTAATGAGGGATTCCTCAAAAAATTATAGTGCCTAGCAATGCGTTTGGAAATAGCAGGGGCTCTTTTACGGACGACCCCATTTGGGCAAGGGAAACCCTTCACCATTTTGGTAGGCGTGCTAGTACCAAAAAAGGAAT
>NC_138775.1:167322669-167650169 GCF_965119305.1 Pelophylax lessonae | reverse complement strand
TGTCACATTACACAGTCAGGTAATGGACAGCCCTATTTTTAGACCGACAACTTCCAGTGTCAGCTTTTTAAGTACATCCCTTTTTTTTTTCCGATATTTCCTGTCACTGTGGTTGAAAATTAACATCCATTTGACCCCACTAACAATTGTAAAATCAAACAAATGTTTTTTAAAACTAAACATTCAAACTTAATTTTACTAGTGTATAGTCAGTTATAATAACCATCATTACAGTATTTCTACCTAAACAGCAGGGTGGTGACCCAGGAGGCTGTAAAGATGAGCCAGGAAAAAAAAATGTATTATTTATTTAGATGTTTGTCTGTAGTTCGCCATTACCAGTAAGAATATATGTATTTAATAAGACCTATGCGCCATGGTACCACAATACTGAAACCGAAGACCACCAATACATACAATTCTGTCAAAAAACTAAAAAAGTAAATAAAAAAATGTGTGCTGCCATCCAACTAAGTGTAAAAACACTGAAATGAGTGTTATGAAATATAGGGGCACTAGTGATTAACCATTCTATCCCACCAATATGAAATAAATATATGAAAAACTATGTATACACAAAATCCATCAAGTGCATAAATGAATATAAATATATATATCAAATTAATAGATATAGCAATAATAATTAATGAATCCTGTGATCCAAATCAATGTGTGCTAAAATATCAAAGTGTGCCAAAATTTAAAAAATAATGATCTATAAGTTGAGATGCTGTCAAATATATCATAAATATAGTGACACCAAATGAGCGAGTACCTTCAGAAAATGTGCAAAAACCAGCCCAAGAGAATTGTAAAAAAATAAAAATAAATAAAGTCCATAAATATTTCCAGTCTGAGTTTTCTTTCCACACTGTGCTGTGACACCCAGTAAACATTACAAGTGCTAAACACTCACCAGACCACCAGCGACCACTTACCTAAAAGTGGTCAATATGCGTGGTCAATATGCGCTTAAGTCCACTCCTTGCATAATCAGGAAAACTGACTTTGGATGATATAAAACATCTCCTCCTAGTCAGGGCTGCTTCCTGAAGAGGTCATCGAGACAAAAAAATGTGGAGGTGGAGCTTGCAGCACACTACTTCCGCCCACGTAATTTTCGGTAATTGGAATTCACGCCCGCTGTTAGTCTGACTTGCTGGCTATGTTGGTCCTGATTGGGCACCTTTTCATGTAAGAGGCCATCTTTCTGTTTTTAATGATTTTAAGACCCTATATGTTTAAAAAATTTGCTATATGAGAATCTTTCTTCTTTTGGGCATATTCGGATACATATGAGAGACCCATAGGAGTAGCATTTTTATATCATCCAAAGTCGGTTTTCCTGATTCTGCGAGGAGTGAAATTAAGCGCATATTGACCACTTTTTTTTAGTACTTACTGTAAATAGTTCACTGGGTGTCACAGCACGGTGTGGAAAGAAAACTCAGACTGGATGTGGTTTATGGACTTTATTTGCTTTTTGGACAATTCTCTCAGAATGTTTTTTTGCACAATTTTTGATGGCACTCACTCGTTTAGTGTCACCATATTTATGTTTATTTTGACAGCATTTGCATCTATAGATTTTTAATCATTGTTGTTTCACTTTTGGCACACATTATTTTGGCATACATTGATTTGCATCACAGGATTCATGAATTCTTATTCTATAAATTATATTATATTATATATATATATATATATATATATATATATATATATACACATACACACAGTGCCTTGCGAAAGTATTCGGCCCCCTTGAACTTTGCAACCTTTTGCCACATTTCAGGCTTCAAACAAAGATATAAAACTGTAATTGTTTGTGAAGAATCAACAAGTGGGACACAATCATGAAGTGGAACGAAATTTATTGGATATTTCAAACTTTTTTAACAAATAAAAAACTGAAAAATTGGGCGTGCAAAATTATTCAGCCCCCTTAAGTTAATACTTTGTAGCGCCACCTTTTTCTGCGATTACAGCTGTAAGTCGCTTGGGGAATGTCTCTCTCAGTTTTGCACATCGAGAGACTGAAATTTTTGCCCATTCCTCTTTGCAAAACAGCTCGAGCTCAGTGAGGTTGGATGGAGAGCGTTTGTGAACAGCAGTTTTCAGTTATTTCCACAGATTCTCGATTGGATTCAGGTCTGGACTTTGACTTGGCCATTCTAACACCTGGATATGTTTATTTGTGAACCATTCCATGGTAGATTTTGCGTTATGTTTTGGGTCATTGTCTTGTTGGAAGACAAATCTCCATCCCAGTCTCAGGTCTTTTGCAGACTCCATCAGGTTTTCTTCCAGAATGGTCCTGTATTTGGCTCCATCTATCTTCCCATCAATTTTAACCATCTTCCCTGTCCCTGCTGAAGAAAAGCAGGCCCAAACCATGACGCTGCCACCACCATGTTTGACAGTGGGGATGGTGTGTTCAGGGTGATGAGCTGTGTTGCTTTTACGCCAAACATAACGTTTTGCATTGTTGCCAAAAAGTTCGATTTTGGTTTCATCTGACCAGAGCACCTTCTTCCACGTGTTTGGTGTGTCTCCCAGGTGGCTTGTGGCAAACTTTAAACGACACTTTTTATGGATATCTTTAGGAAATGGCTGAACTTATGAGCTGAAAGTTTAGAGGGATGGCCAGGTCTTCGTAGATTTGCAGTGGTCCGATACTCCATCCATTTCAATATTATCGCTTGCACAGTGCTCCTTCGGATGTTTAAAGCTTAGGAAATCTTTTTGTATCCAAATCCGGCTTTAAACTTCTCCACAACAGTATCTCAGACCTGCCTGGTGTGTTCCTTGTTCTTCATGATGCTCTCTGCGCTTTAAACGGACCTCTGAGACTATCACAGTGCAGGTGCATTTATACAGAGACTTGATTACACACAGATGGATTCTATTTATCATCATTAGTCATTTAGGTCAACATTGGATCATTCAGAGATCCTCACTGAACTTCTGGAGAGAGTTTGCTGCACTGAAAGTAAAGGGGCTGAATAATTTTGCACGCCCAATTTTTCAGTTTTTTATTTGTTAACAAAGTTTTAAATATCCAAAAAAAATCGTTCCACTTCATGATTGTGTTCGCTTTGTTGTTGATTCTTCACAAAAAATTACAGTTTTATATCTTTATGTTTGAAGCCTGAAATGTGGCAAAAGGTCGCAAAGTTCAAGGGGGCTGAATACTTTCGCAAGGCACTGTGTGTATATATATATGTTATTTATTTTTATTTTGACAGCACTTTTTTGCATTTATACCTAGGAGTCTATGTATAAAATGTTTGTTTGTGAATGTTTCAGCATTAACGCAAAAAAATCCTCCCCAAAATGTTTGCAATATATGTGACCAGAAGGTCGAAAGATATCCCCACACTCTAAAAAGTGGGGGCACCCTATCACCGAGAAGAGGACTTAAGAGCCAGACTTGACTGACTTGAGTTCCATATATTTTGACAAACTTTGTTTCAGACTTGGACTTGTAGCTGGAGGTCTGAGGGGGTCAAAAGGATTTTTTCCTAGCTTCCAAAGTGGAGTACTCTCCTTTATGCAATTATCCTGAGAGAGACCAAACAGGCATTCTCCCTCAAAAGGGCAGATGCGAGAGGTATTTCTCCAACTGAAGTTCTGCTATCCAGGATGTGAGCCAAATAATCCTTTGCATGTGGACAGAGGAATCTCACCCTGGAGATCTGAAGAAGAATATCTGTTCACTCAGTAGTGTGAAGCCACAAATAAAAGCCCTAGATGCTGGTGAACAGAAAGATCTGGTAAGATGAAGCTAGGGTCTCAGGCCATGTGCTTGGCCCAGGTCCCAAGGAACTGGCAAACTTCCATGAAGCAATTGCAGGGCATAAGGCAATGCCTGCCAAGGAAAAAAGGGCCTTAAAGAGAGCCTCTAACCTTTTGTATGCTGGGTCCTTGAACACAGGATTATCCTCTACAGGGGCCATTAGCATCTTGTTAAGACAAGAGATGGTCCACTACAGGAAACATCCATTTTTGCCTTAATTTGTCCTTCATAGGATATTTTAGAGAAAAATGTTTTGAAGTACCATAAAATGCTTTTTCAGGGGACTGGGAAAGTCCTATAATTTTTTGGAAATTGTTGGGGCCCCATGCAGGAGACATTGGGGTAAGCAGAATCATGCTGCTCGAACACTAACCAGAAGTATAGAGCATCAGTAAGGGTGGCAATGGCATCCTTAAAATGGCATTAAACCCAAACACAAAAATGTTAAACATTTCAGTTTACCCAGTGGCGACCCGTTCATTAGGGGCCCATCCATTCGTCCGCCCCCTAATCTACATGCGGGGCACATGGACTCCAATGGGGGATTTTTTTTTTTTAAGCAAGTGATTAGATGCTCTAATCTCCTTCAAAAAAGGATGGGCTTGGGGCGCAGAGTACTGCACCCTGAGCCCACCTAGTTGTGTGACAATAGCAAATTAATATTCCCTATTGTCACACTGATTCTCCTCCCAGTCTATCAGGAAGAGGGTCGTGAGACCCGTTTCCCGATTGGCCGAAAGGAGAAACGATCTTTTGGGTCAAGGAGGAGACGCCACTGTCTCCAGGCATGGCTCACCCACAGCGACTCATCCATCCAGCACTCCCTGGCTTGGGGAGGGAGGAGGAAGGGAGATTGGAGTCATCCCGGGCAGGACATCTGCCTCCTAAGGTAAGAGGCCGTCCGTCTCCAGCGTGGGAGGAGGTGTTCCCTGCATTCATGTCCGTCTCCAGGGGGGTAGGGGGGGGTGGTGTCGTTTGGTTTGCCTCCCCCCCCTCCCCCTACAATTATTGAGCACCACCCGCTACGGAGTTTACTGATATTTCAATGTTGGTAGCTAGTTTTCTTTTTTTAGGATTTCTTTTATTTTCACCTTTTGATCCAGCCAGTAACACTCTTCTGTCCTAAGGTGTTTCCATTCTGGATGGTGAAACAATGGTGACACCTTTGAACAGCAGCACTTTCATTCGGATAGGATAATGTTAGATGCAGTAGATTTAAATTAGTAACAAAATTGAAGCCAAACTCCAGCTAACACTTGCAAATACAACAACAGTTTCCTAAAAAAAAGTAATGATAAATTGATAAATAAATGAATAAAAGCTGACCATTGCAAGCACTCCTGTCAGTGTTAAATGGTTTGTCTCAATCTTCTAACTGCCACTTTTGAAGGACAGCTTAGTCTGTTAAAGGAAAAATCCAGCCTAACACTAAAATCACTAAACACATCCACAATCTAACACTAATCTATCTAGCCCTGTAAAGAAGAAATCAGTATACATACCTTTTCTGAAGCTGATCCAACCCGATCCCACGCTGAGCTGTCAGCCGCAGCTTCAATGTGGAGGCGGGTGCAGAGGAGGCAGCCAACAATGGAAGCTCCATAATAGTTATATGGGTGAAGTCACTTTCATATCATTTCACAGCCGTTGTCTGATGAGTCCTTTGCAGAGCTTCCACCGATGGAGACCGGACCAGAGCGGCTTCAAAAAAGGTATGTATACTGATTTCTTGGGGTTGGATGGGTTTGCGTTAGATAGTGGATGTCTATAGATGTATCGATTTTAGTGTTAGGCTGGACTTCTCCTTTAAAAGGAAGATGAAAATTAGACTTACTGACCTGATAAAACAAAGAACAAACGCCTAAAAAAAAACTAAAGCAGCACCGACATGGAAAAAAAATGGATTTTTGAATTAACGTAAAATCCTTTTCGCCTAAGTTCATGATGGAGGCAGTCTCTGATGCATATCAGTAGGGTTATACTGCCCCCTACAGGAGTAGGACAGAAAAAAAAAGTTCGAGCTAAGCCTATGGGCAGTCCCAGGGGGTATACCCTCTCTCTTCCTGCATAGGATGTCAGTTTTGTATCAAAGCAGTGTCAGAGAAATAATACCAACTCAACTCAAAATAGAGGGGTGGGTACTGTGTCCATCAATGAACTTAAGAGAAAAGGATTTTACGGTAAGTCAAAAATCCAGTTTTCTCTATCGTTCATTGACATAGGCAGTCTCTGATGTATATCAGTAAGAACGTCCGAAAGCAGTGCCATAAAATGAGGGGTGGGAACAGCAGAAAAGTCCCCAAGGCTAAACATAGCCAACCAGGCAACATGGGACTCATCAGAACAACAAGATGAGGCCCACCTGAAACAAACAGTAAAACACCCTAAAGGAAGGCCAAAAACCCCCTATACAGCAGCCTGCAAAACATTGCGGCCAAAGAGGCATCTGCAGATGCCAGCACATCCACCTTATAAAATTTGGTAAAGGTGTGAACAGACGACCAGGTAGCCACCTTGCAAACCTGAAGCACAGATGCCTGAATGTGAAAAGCCCAGGAAGCACTAGAGTGGAATGCACCTTAACAGGGAAAGGTGGAACCTGACCCTTAATTGAATAAGCCTGCACAACTGTCTGTCTGATCCATCTGGAAATAGTAGCAGCAGAGGCAGGCAGCCCTTTCTTTGGACCATACATGCGTACAAAGAGCGAATATGACTTTTGAAAAGACTCAGTAGTTGCCAAGTACACCCTGATTGCCCTGACCACATCCAGAATATGCAGTGCGAATTCCTTAGGATGTTTTAGGTTAGGACACAAAGAAGGTAATACGATGTCCTCATTTAAGTGAAAACTGGAAACCACCTTCGGAAGGAAGGACGGATCCGGACGAAGTGCAACTTTATTCCTGTGAACCACCATATAGGAAGAACGACAGGACAACGCCGCCAGTTCCGACATCCTGCACGCAGAAGTAATAGCCACAAAAAAGGCCACCTTCTGGGATAAGGTAAGCAGGGGCATCTTCCAAATACTTTCAAAAGGAGGTTTCTGAAGAACCGACAGCACCAAAGTAAGGTCCCAATGTGGCAACGGAGGTCGCACCGGAGTCACCAAGTGTCGCACCCCCTGGATAAAGTTACACACCAGGGAATGGGTGGCTAATGGCCTTTGAAAGAAAATTGCCAAGGACAAAACCTGACCCTTGATAGTACTCAAGGCCAACTTTTGATCAACTCCCCGTTGAAGGAAAGCCAAGATCTGAGCCACCGAGTAAGAGCGAGGGGGAGCCCCAAGAGACTCACACCACGCAATATACAACTTTCACATACGATGATAAATCTTCCTAGAAGTCGTTTTCCTCGCTTTAAGCAGAGTGGGATACACTGAAGCAGACAATCCCCTGTCCTTCAGCACCTGGCTTTCAACAAACAAGCCGTCAAAGCCAGCGACCGTAAAGCAGGATGTAAGATTGGCCCTTGAGACAGTAAATCCTCCCTGAGAGGAAGTCTCCAAGGAGCGTCTGCGACTACCCTGACCAGATCGGCGTACCAAGCTCGGCGAGGCCAGTCCAGAGCCACAAGGATGACCGGAATCCCCTCCGCCTCGATCCTGCGAAGAAGACTTGGAAGCAACTTGAGGGGAGGAAAGGCATACATCAGCTGATACTGACCCCATGGGGCCACCAGCCCGTCTGCGGCGTCTGCCAGAGGGTCCCGGGAGCGGGCCACACACCTCTGTACTTTTCTGTTGACCCAAGAAACCAACAGATCTACATCTGAAGTGCCTCAACGAAGGCACAACTGCTGGAACACCTCCGGATGGAGGGACCATTCCCCTGCATCCAAGACCTGTCGACTGAGGTAGTCCGCCTGCCAATTTTCCACTCCTGGAATCCAAACAGCTGACAGAGTGGGAACAATGCGTTCCACCCAACGAAGGATGCCTGCCACTTCCAAGGCCGCAAGGACACTTTTGGTGCCCCCTTGGTGATTGACATAAGCCACGGCCCTGGCATTGTCTGATTGAATGCGCACTGGACAACCCTGCAGGTACTCGGTCCAGTGGACTAGGCAAAGCCGGACTGCTCTCAACTCCAGAACAATGATTGGTAACCTGGATTCCTCCAGGGACCAGACTCCTTGAGCAGACAACCAGCCGAGAACTCCCCCCCAGCCGGACAGACTTGCATCCATGGTGACAATTGTCCAATATATAGGGAGGAAGGATTTTCCTTGCTTGAGCATCGGGGACCGAAGCCATCAGATCAGAAACTCCTTGGTCACCTGGCTCAGCTGGATCCGAATGTCCAGGGAATATGGATTCTTGTTACATTTGAGAAGGATTTCCTTCTGGAGGATCCTCGTGTGGAATTGAGCGAAGGGGACCGCCTCGAAGGATGACACCATCAGTCCCAGAACTCTCATACAGGTCCGAAGGGATGACCATTTGCTGGACAGCAACAGCTGAACCGCAGTCTGAGGTTTTTGGAGTTTTTCTGGAGGGAGAAACACTGTGGCTGAGGACAATTCCAAAGTCAGGCCCAGGTAGTCCAGTCTCATGGAAGAGACCAAGGACGGCTTCTAAAGGTTCAGAATCCATCCAAACTCCTTCAGAGTTCTCATGGTGATTTCCAAATTTGTTTCCAGCACCGTAGAAGACACCGCACCTAGAAGCAGATCGTCCAGGTAACCCAGGACCGATATCCCCTGCTGCCGCAACAGTGCCAGGATCAGAGCCAATACCTTTGTGAAGACCCGAGGAGCAGAGGCAAGACCACAGGCCAACGCCACAAACTGATAGTGATCCTCTCCCATGGCAAAACAGAGTAACTGTTGGTGTCCTGCACAGATTGGGATGTGAAGGTAGGCATCTTTGATGTCTATGGAGGCCAGGAAATCCCCCTGGATGTAGGGAGGCCACCACCATGCGAACCGATTCCATCTTGAATTTTTGAACTCGCATGAAGCAATTTAGTGCTTTCAGGTCCAGGATTGGACACCCCTTGCCTTCCTTCCTGGGAGCCATGAACAGGTTTGAATAAAAGCTCTAAAAACACACTGAACTATTACCCCCTGTTGTACCAGGCCCTGAACTGCCCCAGAGAGCGCCAGCAAGTGATCAGGGGACAGTCGCACATTGGAAGGGAAAAACCTTACTGGAGGGATGGATCGAAACTCGATCTTGTAACCGGACCGTATGACCTCCTGAACCCATTTGTCTGGTATCCAGGATAGCCACAGGTCCGGAAACCGGCAAAAACATCCACCCACCCCAGATACGGCTGAGGGCGCACCTTCAGGCCGAGTTGGTCTTGTCTGCAGGTCTGGAGAAACCAGACTTTTGTTTGCCAGACCAGGGTCGCTTGGAACTGCCTGAGGGAGCCTTGAAGGGCTTTGCCTTATCGACTGACCCTGAGGGACGAAAAAACTTCTTGTGTGCTGAAAAGGAAGGACCCCGTCTGCGACGAGGGTCCTTACCCTTGTTAGCCTGTGGAAGAAGGGTATGCTTCCCCCTGGTGAGACCCTTAATGATGTCATCTAGGGTATCTCCAAACAGGCGATCTCCTTGAAAAAGCAGATCAGTCAAGGCCTTCTTTGAAGTCTGATCCGCAGACCAGCACTTTAGTCACCGCCGGAGGACCACTGCCGAAACTGACATTCATCCCAATATGGGAGCAGTATCCAGCGCGGCATCCCAAACAAATTGCAGCCCTTGCACCAGCTGGTCCAACAGCTCCTCAAAGGCAGGAGGGAGATGTTTGCCCTCCAAGTCACGGCGTAGTAACTTAGCCCATTCAGTCAATGTTTGCGTAACAAGGGCAACCATAAACACCGGTCTCAGTGCAGACCCTGCCAGGGAGTACATATTATGGGCCACAGACTCCGCCTTTCTATCCTCTGGATCCTTAAAGAATGGGGTATCCTCCGCTGGTAACACGTTAGCTTTATTCAGCCTGAAGACCAGAGGGTCCACTTCTTTATCAAGGACGCCTCAAAGAGGTAGCGTCTAACAATCCGCTTAGGCACCCCAGAGGAACGCTTTTGGCGGTCTCATTCTTTTTTGAGCATGGCGTCAAAATACGCGGGAAAGGGAAGGCTTATGAGTGCCAAACGTAACCTGTGCCTCAGCCGCAGCTGCGTCCTCCATTTTTAGGGTCTCATGCACAGAAACAACTAGTGCGTTCACCAGCACCTTATCCTGCGCGGCAGTTGAGGTAGAAATGTCTTCCCCACTATCAGAGAAGACAGGGCGCGAGGTAGCAGACCCGGCAGGGAGATCCCAGTCTGCGGTGGCTGAATCAGACTCAGAACCTGAGACATCAGATGAGGCAGGGGTAGGCGGAGGGCTTTTCTTAGCACCTTGCACCTCGTCCTCACCTCTAGCCAGGACACAAACGCTTCCAGGACCGCCAAAATTGCATCTGTAGACAGCACGGGTCCAGGGGGCCCTGTGGCCTCCCCGAAGGGGGCAGACGGGGACACAAGATCTGTAGGGTCCATGTTGCACCAGGGGAACCCGTCAGCAAAGGCTTTCAAAAAGTCCAACCGCCCTACAGTGCCCCCTGGAGGCTAGGCAAGCATGCTGGAGACCCCCAGCAGAGAGAGAGAGAGAGAGAGACCCCCCAGACTCACTGTACCCAGATGCAGCAGGAGGCCCAGAACGTCTGCACAGCACATGTCAGCAACAGCTCGATACAAAAAAGGAAAGATCCGAGAAACAGCCCAGGGTATAGGGAGGGGACACAAAAAAACGCCTCCAGGAACTCCCATTCTGATTTCTATAGAGAGAACCACCGCAAAACAGCACATGAGGCTACAAAAAAAAATGGCGGCCCCACGCATCCTGCAGAGCAGCTGAGGACCCTCGTGGGGACCCCCCCTGACTCGCACAAAACGGGATCAATTGGCAGGTGGGCCTGGAGGAACAGGCAGAGAGACCCCCCCCCCCCGCACGATCGTTCATCTGGTACTGGCGGTCAACCCCCCTGCCCCCCACATCCGGCCCAGAGCGTGGTTCCAGCCCCAGGGAGTAGGCCCAATAGCCCCCAGAATGAGGGGGGCAGGTAGAAGAGGGTGTGCGTGACAGGACAGAGGGGAACCCGGAAATGTGAGGGTCCGACCGTCCAGGGGGGCCCGCGTCCACCTTAAAATCCGCAAGGGGAAGAGGGGAGAACATTAAATCACCATAACAGAACAGGTGGGTGCCATCTCCTGACAGAACCCCTCTCTGCCGAAGTGGGTAGCTGTCGGCCAAATAGGAGCACTGCGACTTGGGCCTAGACCAGGCCGTATGCAACCTGGCGAGACGTTTAACTTGCGGGGCCAGTCCCCGTCCAGTGGGACCATGTCCCGGCCGACCCAGCGGGGTCACCACTAGATCTATACATCCAGCCCGTCGCCCAGATCCGGCATAGCTGCTTGTAGATCTCACAGGAAAAAAATCTGGAGAAAAGGCTAAGTAAAAAAAAAGGTCCTTACTCCTAACTAGGCAGATTAAAACTGACATCCTATAGCAGGAAAAGAGGGTATACCCCCTGGGACTGCCCATAGGCGTAGCCAGAACTTTTTTTCTGCCTAGTGTCCTACTCCTGTAGGGGGCAGTATAACCCTACTGATATGCATCATAGACTGCGTCTGTCAATGAACGATAGAGAAAATTGGTATGCTGCAAAATAAAAATTTTTGTATTTGTTTTTTTTTTTTAGTGCTTTAGGTTTGGATGAAATTTCCCTGCTGAACAGACCAGGATTTGACCCATGTATGGCCAGCTTAAAGATCCTGTGCACTTTACTGTACTACATGGAAACAATATTTACTGTAACCTCAGGAGTGGTTAGATATTCCTTGGAGTTATTAAAGCTGCATAAGAATTGGAAGTGGGAAGATTCTGCGTATGCCCAAATTGAGTGGTGGCATAACCTTGCGAGATGCGACGCTTTACCATGCGGCTTGCCATCTGTCCAGGATTCTGGATTGGTATAGACATGGCTCCTTGAAACAGTGGGTTTGAATCGAGCGTCTGTGCGGGGAGTCCCCCCTGAAGCCTTTCCTCTGGAATTTATCCTCGCCACTGAAACAACTAGCGGCCCACCCGGCAATCGGGGCCACACTGTCCATTGGTCGGAGACTTTGCCAGGATGGCCGGCTGGCTCCACAGCCGTCCCCCTCTGCTCCCGATCTCTGATAACCCAGATTTTTCCCTGGGCATGAACAACCCTGGCTTCCGCGCCTTGAAAAATAACGTCATTCACCAAGCGAAACATTTCGTATGCTACAGACATTGGGTGTCTAGAGCAACTCTATGCACGGATCGCGCCTTTGCTGTGCTATCTTTCTGGCAGAAGGTGCAACTTGCCCATTTTCTGCATTCTTAACCTCCAGCGGCCTCCTTTACAAGATGCCTTACGCCCTTCGAGGAGCTCTGTGTAGAAAGCTTCCCGCTGTGTCACGCAATCTCTCTGCTTTACAGTATATTGTCTGCCCCTGAGCTCACCTTCCAGGCTTCCTATATCACCCACTGGGAACGAGACCTGGGTCTGTCTTTTGTTTTTTGCATACAAAACTACCATCTGCTCCAAATACCAAGAAGCTGGATATAAGTTCCTGACCAGGTGGTACTTCACCCCGGTCAGACTTCATAAAATGTATCCCTCCTGCTCTGACCTCTGTTGGAGATGTGGAGAGGAGGTGGGCTCGCTCCTCCATATCTTCTGGTCTTGCAGCCGCCTTCAGACCTTCTGGTCGGCAATATTGCGTATTGCTCAAAAATTTACAGACCATGCCCTCACCCTTGATCCGGCCCTTTTCCTTTTGCATCACCACGAGTTTCCGAGGGCATCATATCGGAAATCAATTTTACTGCTTCTGCTCACGGCAGCCAGGAGCTGCATTCCTCTGCTCTTGAAACAGTCTCAGCCCCCCACGGTAGCAATGTGGCTACTGAAGGTGGCGTATATCAATGAGATAGAGGACCTTGTAGCTGCTGAACGAGGTGCGAGGGACGGGTTTCTCAAGCGATGGCATTACTGGCACGAGTTCACGTTTTCCGATGAATACAGAGACATGGCTGTCTAGACGCAACCTAGCCGGTTGGTGGCCATCTCTGCCCCTCTTCTCCCCCCCTTCCTTTCCTTGTCCTTTCCCTTCTATCTTCTCTCCCCATCCTTCTACTTCCTGGACTATACTTCTCCTAATTGCTCTTTCTCTACTCTACGCCTGACTTTCGGGCATAAAACACTTCCTTTCCCCTTGGGCATGCTAGCAGTTGACCTGCCACTCGGAAAATGCTGCAGTCACATGTTACCTGGGACATACTTCCTTGCTCCCGTCTACCGGCCACTTGACAGATGCCAGTGGGTGCGGAAATTGTCCCGGAGCTTTACCACTCTACCAGCATTACCCATGTTCCTTGACACTTCAAACTCCAGAAGGTGTATGTCGGCTGCCCGCGCCCAGGAGCTCTGCCCCCCGCACTATACCGAGTTCACAGGACCATATGTTTGATGCTTACCTGATTACCTTGTAGGTTCACGTGTTCTGAAATTTTTCTGTTTAATTTGCCATACAAGTCTGATTTACGCAATTGCTCCCAACTGTAATGTATGCCTTATACCTCTAATAAAAATAATAAATTTGAAAAAAGAATTGGAAGTGGTACTAATAATTATCATCTTTATCATACTACATCTACTATCTGTGCGTAAAATGGATAAAAAGTTGTTTAAAAGAGACAAAAATAAAAAAACTGCAGATGAAGTCCAAATTTCAGTTATTGCTAGCAAATCTTTCAGAAAGCAGCAAGGTTTGTCAGTACATTTTTTTTGTTTTACAAATGTAAAAGGTCATATTGATCCATTAATATTTGCTTATAAACATTGTTTTTCTGTATAATTTGTAATGATAGAAGTATATTGGGGCAAACATATTTGCTCATTGCAAAAATTGGCTCTGCATCCTTTGCCATGCTACACAATAGTTATGCTGTTCTGCTGCTTCTAACAATGCATGTCTATCAGTTGGTTAACTTGTTGAAAATAATGTACTCCCTGTATGGCTGATGTCATATCTCAACAGCTGTAGGACTAAGCAGTGATTGCAACGTATAAATCTCTTCTACAAAGGAATCTACAAATCTGTACATTTAACATATTAGCAAATACGGTTTATGGAAGCGCAATTATAAAAAATCTGAACTTTAAATTGAGGCTTTTTTCAAAATGTGCATGTTTTTTTAAAAGGGGTAAGTAAAACAGAGATGAATGTGAGTGTGTGTGTTTATTTGCCAAAATAAATTTGTAAAGCAATATGGAGAAGTGGGTAGGAATTATTTAGGGCCCGTTAGATACAACAAAGAGTTGATCAAACATTAAACAGGTAAAAAAAAAAAAAAAGAATAAAATAAAATCATTTTATTCTGCTTTCAAGTTTGTTACAGCAAAGCTTTAGGGAAACTCCTTTTTTTTGGAGCTGATTGAGGAACATGGGATTCAGAGATATTTGAGTTATACTGCTGCCCACAGTAGGATTTCAACACTGGAAAACAAAACCAGTGACCAACCAAGTATACCCCTCCCAATTCCAGCATGCCCCAGTTTGGTAACAAAAGGTTTAAAACAAGGCCATAACTACAGAGGTGTGAGAGCTGTGTCCATCCATGAACTCTGTGAAAAGCATTTTACCGTAAATTTAGAAAAAACACACACACGTTCTCTTTTTTGGTCATCTAAGTCTAAAAGCAGTCCAACTGAGGGGTGGGTAACAGAGGCAAAAATGCTAATAGCTTGACCAAAAAAAACCAACAAAAAACAACTGGGGTCTGCCTGCAGCTCACAGAGCTGCCTGAAGAACCTTACACCCAAAGCTAGCATCAGATGTGGCCTGAACATCCATAATGTAGAACTTAAGAGAATGTATAAACAGAAGGTCATGCTGTAGCCTTGCAAATCTTGGAAACAGTTGCCTGAGGCCAAAAAGCCCAAGAAGCACTCACTTATCCTGTAGGGTTTGCCTTGACAGGAAAGGGGGAACCTGGATTCTTACAACCACAATCATCTGTCTGTGCCACCTCAAAATGGTGGACTGAGAAGCTAATTCAGCTTTGAAAGGACCATCTGGCATTACCAACCGAATTTGTCTTTCTAATGAAAGCAGTGGCCTGCAAGGTAGACTCATATAGTACAAACAACATCAAGACAATGAAGAATTGTTCTGATTTACTGGAGCTGGTCAAAGAGATGGAAAAACAATGTCCTTGTTAAAGGGTTTGTAACCCTAAACCATTGCCTTGCTGCCAGCCCCTCTCCTCTAAGCTCCCATCCTGCACTGTATAACTGTGTGTAAGAAACAATGCCTCTAAATACCTTTTTGTGAAGTTTTCTTTAGGCCGGTCACGTGATTCCCAGCCGCTCTGTTATTACTATCCAGGGCTAAAGCAGGAGAAGCCGAGCTCTCCCTCTGACGTCACCCGGGAGTCAGATGACCACCGAGCTAGCTGCTCGGCTCCTTCTGCTGTATCCCTGGATAGTAATAGCAGAGCGGCCAGGAGTCATATGACCGCCCTATAGACACTTCACAAAAAGGTATTTAGAGGCAATGTTTCTTACAAACACTTATACAGTACAGGATGGGAGCGTAAAAGAGAGAGGGGCTGGCAGTGACATTGCACTTTTTTATTATCAGCAGCGGGGGGGGGGGGGGCGGAGACACAGACACATGGAGCTGACAGGCATGGAGGGGGGGGGAGAGCAGAGAGGAGAGCCGCGGATGACCGAGGCATGCAGGCAGACCACGGTATTCAAGGCTCAGCAGCCATGATTATTGTGGTCAGCACACGGAGGGGGACACAGAAAGTGGCAGGATCAGCCAGGTTTTTTTACAGTTTCCAGAGAAGCAGGTAAGACTGCACAAGCATTGTGCTGTCTAACCTGCTATAAGAAAACAGGATCAATATATTTTTTTTAAGGGTAACAAACACTTTAAAATGGTTGTAAACCCTTACCTTGTAAAACAACCCATTCCATTTAAAACAGAAATGGCAAGGCAAAACTTTTTGTATAGATATAAAAAACATTATAAATACCTTTTTTTCCCCATTTTTATACGTGTTCACATTCCCTCCGTTCTCAGCTGGATAAGAGCAGGAGGGAAGAGAAGCAGCAGCAGCACACTGAGCTTCTCAGTGAATGGCTGTGCAGCAGGGGCATGTTAGTATAAGTCTGATCATTGGAGGAGAGCAGGCTGGATTCCCAGCATACCTTGATAACTGACCACGGTGTGCTATCCTGCTTAGTGTGGTTAGTTTTTAAAAAGGAGAGGGACTGACAGGAACACCTGGTATTTCACACAAAGGAAGCAATACACAGAGAACGGGAGACTTTCTCAAACAAGTACATGGTACAGCAGGCACATATCAGGCATATCAAGTGTTGGGGTAACAAACGCTTTAAGGTGAATGGCTGACCTTAGGAAGGAAAAAGGATTTAGGCTCAGGAATAAAATCGCAAGCTCCAAGATCTGGGCCTTAATGGTAATCAAGGCCAATTGCTGCTTCGAGTCCAATTGTAAAAAGATCAGCTTTTTCTGGGATGAAAGGTTCTTTCCTCACACAAAGCGAAATAATTAATTGTAGGCCTACCAAGAAATGGATATCCTAGCTTTTGCATTGTAGGAATCACAAATTCAGAGAGGTATCTACCCCTCAAGACCCGGAACAGCTCCACCATTAAAAGGCAGCAACTGTGGAGTAGGGTGGTAAGCCAGCAGACAAGAAAGGAAATTCAGGAGAGGAAAGGCTGTACTGATCCCATGGAGCCACCAGAGGATTAACTGCTTATGCCAGATGATTTCTGCAACTAGAGACAAATCTGTTCAGTCTGTTGAACATGGATAGGCGGTACAAATTTAGCGTCCCCATCTGTAGAAAGGAAAGGAGTGAAGGCACTTCGGTAAGAGTTATTCCCTCTGTACCAACAAACATCCAATCGATATAAGCAGCAACAGATAATGTTAGAAATGTTACTTCCAGCAGCACTTCAGAGGAGAGAAGCAACTCTAATGAAAATCAGAAAAGGAAACAGAAGGCGATTCTAAGTGCAGCATTCACGTATTAATTAGGAACAATGGATATAAACACTTACAAGATCTATAGCTATAGTAGGCATGTCGGGGGGCGTGGCCTGGAGCGGCATGCTGTGAGACGTGTGTGAGGTGAGCTCCGCCGGACTAAACTCCTAATCCTTTAATCCTACGGTCCTACGGCCACTAAACACCCCGATTCTCTCCACTTACCTTCCGGACACCCGCGGTGCCATGTCTCCGCCGAAAAAATCAGCTGAAACGGTTGCAAAACTTGATAAATTCCGCCGGCAGGAGAAGGAAGCTTCCTCCCAAGATGGCGCTGCCCGGGGACTCGAGGTGGGGACGGCGGCGGGTTAGGACACAGCCATAGTACTGGATGCAATATCGCTCTGCCAAACGACCCTCACAGCAAAAATAGAGGAGGACAAGGTGGACATCTCCCCGATAAGGCAAGATATGCAGAAAGTGAGGGAACGAGTCACTGAAACTGAACACCAGATCAGTGACCTGGAGGACTCCCCCCCCCCCCCCCTTCAGAGCTCTACAGACAGGCTGCAGCAACAAGTACAACAAATCCTGCAGAAACAGGACGATATGGAAAACCGCTTGCGGCGGTGCAATTTGCGCTTTATTGGATTGCCTGAGGGGTCGGAGGGCGCTGATCCAACTACCTACTTGGAGAACCTGCTTATTCAGACCTATGGCAGGGACTCCCTCTTACCCACCGCCTGTCGGGCCGTCCATCACCCCAGGGTGCACCTCCTCGCACGTTTATAGCGAAATTTCTCAATTATAAAGACAGGGACGCTATCCTGCGGCTGGCACGTGTGAAGGGAAACATCCCAATCGGCAATGGCAGAGTCGCGCTCTTCCCGGATTTTTCCGCGGAGGTCCAGAGGCGTCGCAAAAGTTTTCTGGAGGCCAAACGCAGACTGCGCATTAAAAACTTGAAATATGCTATGATGTTTCCGGCCCGTCTCCGAGTGGAAGGAGAGGACAGGGTACACTTCTTTGAGGACCCGGAGTCAGCCATAGCCTGGTTAGAGCACCATGAAGCCCGTGGATGAGTTGCACTTTGACTCTCTCCCCTGATTCCCATGGGTTGTTTCCTTGCTGCACTTGGGTTGTATTACCCTTTTACTGAACTCCCCTGTGTGGATTATCCTGCTCTGTATCCTGTGGAACCGTTCTATCTTGTAACATCACCTGTCCCAGTGGACTGTGTCTGCAATCCGAACTGCACACGCGCGCCCCTGGCTCTGTTTCTGGAGTCCATCACTTCTGAACTTTCCCTGGAGGGCCCAAGATAAGTCACATGCTCCGGAGGAGCACCACTACACCTCGTTTGTATTTTTTTTTTTCCTCTCCCCTTTTCTTTTATGCTTCATTTGCCTTTTCTCCCTTTTTTTCTTTTTTTTTTATAGTAGGCATGTCAGTATAAAAACTTTGTTCGATCCTGCGCCTCTAGGGGGAGAAAAGCCTTCCAGCAGCTGCATCCAGGTTGGGGAAGCAAGGAAGCAAGATGGCTGCCCAGCTTTCGGAACCACGCTGGAACGCATGGAACTGGACATGACGTCAGGCAGGGGACAGGAATGCATTTTGAAGCATGCGCTGATCGCTCCTTCATCAGACCTACGCCCCTGTGTACAGGATTGGCTTATAAGCCACTTGGGGGGGGAGAAAGAAGGGGAGTATTAAAGACTCTATGGGCAGAGATGGACTGCGGGATGCCCACAAAGCTGACTGAGATTATTACAGAGATGGCCACACACACATACAGAGAATATAACAATTGAAATGTACATAACTAACAGGGTTCGTCTATGATACTAATGGCAAAATAATAAATGAACTAGGATAGGTACAGATACAGTACTCAAAACTGCTGTAATAGTAAAGTCACATTTTTTGAAGAAACAAAAATAGCACATATATATATAAAATACACATAAAAAACATATACATTATCTCACAAAAATGAGTACACCCCTCACATTTTTGCAAATATTTTATTATATCTTTTTATGTGACAACCTGTTGAGATATTATGAGGGGGCAGCAAATTTACACTGTTATACAAGCTGTACACTCACTACTTTACATTGTAGCAAAGTGTAATTTCTTCAGTGTTGTCACATGAAAAGATATAATAAAATATTTACAAAAATGTGAGGGGTGTACTCACTTTTGTGAGATACTGTATAAACATACACACATACACAGTATTATAAAGCAGCTGAACAAGCGAGACTGTCTGTTGTTAATCATGCATCTCTAAGATAGTGGACAAACAACAACAGCATTACCCGCAAGTTTGTTCGCTGTATACGGATTGAAAGGGCCAGAATGCTTGTAATTGGCAAATATCAATTAAGCATAAAATAAATAGGCATGCATTACAGTAATAGAAATACATAATATACATTGTGTTCTCTCTCATTGCTTTGATTATTATAATAATGGCGACTCTTCCTATGCCCATCGTAATGATTAAATATATGGGACTAGGAGCCTATAAAAATAGGTTCTCCAAAAATGGCACTTGGTGGTGTCATGTTGTCTGAGGACGTATTGTTTACATAGGCAGATCGCCGTCCTGCCTCTCTGGGAAACAATCGCTGGTGGCCGGCAGACATTGGGTCCGCCAGACCCGGTGATTGACATCCCTGTTAGCCAATCATGGCACGATTGTGCCATCGCACCGCCAGAGGCACGATCTAGTGACTATTGCACAAAATCACGTACAAGTACGTGATTTTGTGCAATAGAGACTACCTGCCGCAGTAAATGTACGTTAGGCGGTCGGCAACGTACATTTACTAGCCTCATATACCAAACCTGACCAGGTCTTTAATTTAAAATTTTTAATAAAAGTGGTTATTGCCATCACAAATACATGAATAATGTCAGTGTAGATGTATAGTTTTTCAACAACAGTGCATGTCATTTGACATTTCATTCATGTGCCATAGTCCAGGTGCCAAGTTCCCACTGCTGCAGCTTTACTTCCTCCCGCTATGGCCGTTTTTGCCCATTGCATTGTAGTTGGTACAGGAAGCTGTAATGTGTCCAATGTACAGACTCCAGGAACAGGAACCGTTACAGCTATAGAGCTTGTTAATTATAAGGTAAACTGAAAAAGGAATTAGAGAAACAATACAAAATAACAGGAGAGGAGTCATACCAACTGTAAAAATCATAGAGTGAAGATTCTACACAACAGCGAATGATGGGTGGGGAAACAGAGCAGAAAAACAGTAAAATGCATTGGAGGAATAACAGAACAGTAATAGAAAAAGGAATATTGCAGAGAAAGAAAGCAAAAGAAAACAAGCTAATCAAAAAGAGGCAGCAGAACAATGACTGTGCTTCAGATGTATTTTGCATCAATAATAAAATTATTAAAATATCCATTCATCCATACACATGCACAACAGTCAATCCCACATACATTAGCTTATTTTCCCACAAGTAAAATTGTCAGACTTTATCTTGAGTCCTGCTGGTAACATCCTCTGCATTATTAAACCATTGCCTGGATGTAAGGGGATTAAACACTGCTGCATACATTATTTCAAAATATGTCTAACAAGTAGCTTCATTATCCTCTACATTTTCACAAGTCCCTAAGATGTACAAACGCAGTATTTTTTTTTTTTTTTTTTGCCAACAGCTGGGAAGGGCGAGCTCCTAGCCTATTCTTAGTGTTCACATTGTGTCACAGCCCCTCTCCCCCACTTCATTGTACTTCTGCAGAACAGAGGAGGGCCCTTCTCCTAAAGATCAATTCATATTTCCATAATCCATGCTTGTGCCTCTCCCCGAGGTGGGAGATGTCCCTCGTGTCTTGAGCTGCGTTCTACAACTGTCAATAAGTCCTGGTAACAATGGACCCCAAACAAAAGGACCTTGGCAGCCAAAAGAGCCTGTATGGGGAGGGGGGTGCCTGGCTGGTGCCATATGCTGGTTAGACTTCCAAAAAATATCCTTCCAGCAAAAGAAAAAACGTTTCTTCCTCCTAATCCCCAAAATGCACTTTTAACCCTTCAATACAACAAAGACTATTTACTTGCAAGTGATTTTAAATGGATTACACACAATTAACTGCACTGCAAACAGTGACCTTACAAGATTACTTCTAACAAATCCAAAATTGTGAATCAAATATAACTAATCTTAAAAAAAAATAATTAGTCTTGATTCTTTTTACTTTTACTCTAAATAAATCAGGAATTGTTTTTTTTTTTTTTTTTTAATGGTGCTGGCATTTAAAAAAAAGGCAACCGTGTTAAGCAGAGCAAGAACATTTATTCTGTGTATAGGACTTAGCCACCAGCTACTAGAAATGTTCAAAAGAGAATGATTATGCTCGATAATGTAATCATCTCAGCCATGAAAGTTTCCAAAAAAACACTTCAACTGCATGAAATTAAGATAAAAATTAGGAAACAGGATTACGCTTTAAAGACCAATACAGATGTATCCATTAACCCCAGATTAAGTGGTAAAGACCTGTGTGTCTTCAATACGGATGTCACACGTGCCACGGCAAACAAAGCAGGTGAACTAGATGGAATGCAGACCTGGTACTTTGAAAGTAAAAAAAAATAAACTTACGCGAGTAACTAAGATGCACATTTCTGAAACATTTACTAACCACACAGAACAGAACGATTTTTTTCCTGTATTTTTTATCTTACATGTCTCATTGCATATTTACCCCATGCAAACATTGGCCCCAAAATGTTGAGTTGTCAGCAAAACAGGAATACTGTAGGTGGGTAATCTTCAAATTGGGAAACTTGTGAACATGACAACTCTTTAAGAGAGAATTTCCCTCAGCTTGGAAAGATATCCTCTCCCGCCCTATTGAGTCTACAGGACAGGGAAAGAAGGGAAGTCTCCATAATGGGACACAGATAGTAAAAAAACAAGGTTTTAACCATTTGCTACTATATCAAAAATAGGCACAGTCATCCACCACCCTTGGAAGTCATGAATGTTGGAGAGTCTATGAAGGATGCAGCACTTCAACAGAGCGAAGACAAGAGAAATGGCTCACCAGAGAGAGAAGTTTAATATCTCTTTTTCTGCAGAGGCCTTCTCTGTAGATTATTTCGGGCGAGAACAGTGTCATGAGGATTTCACTGTCCTTAGCCACTTCCAGCCCTTAGGCCATATAGTGTGTGTATATACTGTATTTATAGCCTTGGGAGGAAGTGGTTATGCCATTATTCTGGTATCAAATTTTTCAGCTGATGAGTGACTTTCATGTAAAGTTGATCCGAGCAGCTCCTGATGATCCAGGCAGCTCTACAGCCACTCAATCACTTTTACAAGAGTTGAAAGGGAGCCCCATCCCGCTGCTGTTTCGGGGTTCTGCCTTTTCATCGGGAAGCCCAGGACAGCTGCAAGCAGCCGGACCGGCTGCAGACAGAGGACAGGAACATCTATTTCTCCACTTCCACTGTAACGAAGCTGGAAGTGAAGTGTATTACGTCACTTCTGGTTTAGTTTGTTTACTGGGCTATACAGTCCAATAAAGCAGCTGATAAAACCGATCTCAGTTTGCCTTGGAAGGCAGAGGACAGATCAGGGGTCTGATAGATCCTTGATCTCTTAAAGCAGGGGCCTCCAACCACCGGGCCGTGGACTCCCTGCAGCCAGGCCGCGAGTGCAGGGGGCCGGACAGTGGGCAAGCGAGCAGAGAGATGACATCTCTCACCTCCCGCACTGCATCACTGCACTTCCGCCCTCACTGTGCAGCCATGGGCAGAAGAGAGATTAAATCATTTCTAAACTGCCCGCCCTCACTCTGGGAGCCATGTGCTGAAAAGCTGATCTGCTGTCACTGTTGCCTGCCTCCATATTGCCTTTACAAAGTGACAAGTAAAAAGTGACAAGCTGTATCTGGTATTTTTTGGTGACAGGCAACAGTGGGAAGCTTCAGCTGGTGGCAAGATAGTGACAATCCTCATCTGATGGCAGGTGACGTGGCAAGTGACAAGCTGCATCTGGAGGCAGGTGTCATGGCAAGTGGCAAGCTGCGTCTGGTGGCAGGTGACGTAGCAAGTGACAAGCTGCAACTGGTGGCAGGCGATGGTGGCAATTGACATGCTCAGGGCTCCCACTGATTCTCCATTATGGTGAGTTGAACTATTTAATTTTATATTACAATGTAATAATAGAAATAATGCACTTCAAACATCCTGACAGCATATCAACCAAGGTGCTTTGATGCTTGAAGCGCCAACACCTGCCATTACTCCAACAAATTGCCCACTAAAAAAAGTGTATGAGGGATTACACATGGAACCTTACAAGACTATGGACAGTCTGAATGGATAGAGAGACATTGACAGTATTTGTATATATGTTTGCCTAATAAATCTAGAGGTTTGTAAAAAGAACTCTGGTAAGCACTATTTACATCTATTCTGACAATAACATGTAACCCCATTGCAATTTCAGAAAAACACTTTTTTTTTGTGAAATAAACATGATGTCACAATGCCTCTAGCAGTCATACACATGTGGAAGAAATAAGTACTGATCTCTAATAATCTTAAAAAGGCATCTATACAGAATAATTCAAAGTGGCTATACGGGGTTTGCTGCAGGTACCTTAAGGAGCCGGGTTGTGAATAAGAAGATAATGTCTCTCGCTGCTTCAGCAACCAAAATACCTGTATACGTATAGACTTTATGAAAGCCGAAGGTAGTATGGGACTAAAGCCCCGTACACACGTACCGATGGTCGGCATACAAATGTTCCTCTTTTCTCCCCGGGATGTCGGTGTCTGCTGAAAAGTGCAAAGACAGCACAAGGACAGCACAAGAATTTTGTCCGCCGACTGCAGAAGTGATGTCATGTAATGGTTAACTTTCCCTGTGTTTTCTATTTTCTGAGCATGCCCAGTCTTGCAAATCTGCGGTCTGTCGGCCGAATTGTGTACTGACAGGCGAACAATCGTCCGTTCTGGTGTCGGCATACAAATATTTTCATGTTTGCAAGAAAGACTTTTGTCCGCGGATTGTGCGCAGACATCTGTCGGAGGCACCATACTAACACGCGTACAATCGGCAGATCCTTCGTCCACCGACGTTTGTATGCCGACGATCGGTACGTGTGTACGGGCCTTCAGAATATTGGTCCCCCAGCCCATTAGACAGTACTCTGGCACTGAACAGCAATAGGCTGCAGCAGCAGAAGTGTGTATTGCAGTCATGTGTAGATACTTTCTTATTTTTTTGTGGGGTAAATGGTTATGAAGATAGCATGTTTTCAATGAAGTTCTGACATTTCATGCATTTCAAGCTACAGCTTTATAAATATCCATGTGGTTATTGGATATGTAGTTTGTACATGCTCTTGGTTTACAGTAGTAAAATAAATAAGGCTTTAATTTTAAAAGATTGATGACGTGGGTGGCCGGCAAGCACCATTTGGCAGATAATTTTATACCCAACTCAGTGGATTTTGTAAAATCGACTTACAGTGAGCCATGTGGAAATATATCAGCCAAACAGTGACTGCATCCTAGCAGATTGAGTAACTGTTTGGCAGCGTCACTGTATTGAGACAGCCACTGGTCCCATGGCTACTGAATACAACAGTCAGCAGTGAAAATCTCACCATCCATGCTGCAGGCTGAAAATAAAGTATGTAGGTATGATGTATGGCTAGCTTTACAGAGTCAGATCTTCAGCCATGTATGGCTAGCTTTACTAAGTTAGATCTCCAGCCATGTATGGCTAGCTTTACTAAGTTAGATCTCCAGCCATGTATGGCTAGCTTTACTAAGTTAGATCTCCAGCCATGTATGGCTAGCTTTACTAAGTTAGATCTCCAGCCATGTATGGCTAGCTTTACTAAGTTAGATCTCCAGCCATGTATTGCTAGCTTTACCGAGTCAGATCTCCAGCCACATTTGGCTAGCTTTACTGAGTTAGATCTCCAGCCATGTATGGCTAGATTTACTAAGTTAGATCTCCAGCCATGTATGGCTAGCTTTACTAAGTTAGATCTCCAGCCATGTATGGCTAGCTTTACTGAGTCAGATCTCCAGCCATGTATGGCTAGCTTTACTGAGGCAAATCCCCAGCCACATTTGGCTAGCTTTACTGAGTTAGATCCCCAGCCATGTATGGCTAGCTTTATCAAGTCAGATCTCCAGCCATGTATGGTTAGCTTTACTAAGTTAGATCTCAAGCCATGTATGGCTAGCTTTATTAAGTTAGATCTCCAGCCATGTATGGCTAGCTTTATTAAGTTAGATCTCCAGCCATGTATGGCTAGCTTTACTAAGTCAGATCTCCAGCCATGTATGGCTAGCTTTATCAAGTTAGATCTCCAGCCATGTATGGCTAGCTTTATTAAGTTAGATCTCCAGCCATGTTTGGCTAGCTTTACTGAGTCAGATCTCCAGCCATGTATGACTAGCTTTACCGAGTCAGATCTCCAGTCATGTATGACTAGCTTTACCAAGTCAGATCTCCAGTCATGTATGACTAGCTTTACCGAGTCAGATCTCCAGCCATGTATGGCTAGCTTTACCGAGTCAGATCTCCAGCCATGTATGACTAGCTTTACCGAGTCAGATCTCCAGTCATGTATGACTAGCTTTACCGAGTCAGATCTCCAGTCATGTATGACTAGCTTTACCGAGTCAGATCTCCAGTCATGTATGACTAGCTTTACCGAGTCAGATCTCCAGTCATGTATGACTAGCTTTACCGAGTTAGATCTCCAGCCATGTATGACTAGCTTTACGGAGTCAGATCTCCAGTCATGTATGACTAGCTTTACAGAGTCAGATCTCCAGTCATGTATGACTAGCTTTACGGAGTCAGATCTCCAGCCATGTATGACTAGCTTTACCGAGTCAGATCTCCAGTCATGTATGGCTAGCTTTACTAAGTTAGATCTCCAGCCGTGTATGGCTAGCTTTACTAAGTCAGATCTCCAGCCATGTATGGCTAGCTTTCCTGAGTCAGATCTAGCAATTTAAAAAACAAAGTCAGTTATGTACTACACTCAGAATTCGAGATTCTTCCTGGCTGCCCAGAGATTTTGCAAGTAGCAAAGGTCTGTACACATCATTACATCCAGCAGTGCTCACTAGGGCTTTAATGTTAACAAAATCAAGCCTCCTTGTGATGTTACTGACCTGGTCAGAGAAATCCTCCGGGAACTTCCACAGTAAGGAAGGGTCTGTAAATAATTGACACAAAGCATTAATCAGAGGAGTGAGGATAGAATGTAACCACTAGAGGCATTAATACTGACATTTCCCCACCAAAGAATAAAAATTCTTAGAAGCAATATTACACGTATTTCTCTAGATTCAAAGTAGGTAATAAATACAGCAAACAATTTTTTGCTGTTGCTTACATGTTCCACCTGTATGCCACCTGCAATTTTTTGTTATGGGCCTGTTTATTCAACAATAGCTTTGCCATTACTTAAGATAGCTATATATATATATATATATATATATATATGTGTGTGTACACACATATAAACACACACACACACACACACACACACACACACATATATATATATACATACATACATATACACACACACACACACACATATTTATACATATATGATACATATATATATATATCACACACACACATTTATATATACTATATTACCAAAATTATTGGGACGCCTTCCTCTACACGCACATGAACTTTAATGGCATCCGAGTCTCAGTCCCTAGGGTTCAATATTGAGTTGGCCCACCCTTTGCAGCTATAACAGCTTCAACTCTTTTGAAAAGGCTGTCGGCAATGTTTAGGAGTTTGTCTATAGGAATTTTTCAACATTCTCCCAGAAGCGCTTTTGTGAGGTCAGGCACTGATGTTGGACAAGAAGGCCTGGCATCGCAGTCTCTGCTCTAATTCATCCCAAACATGTTCTATCAGGTTGAGGACAGGACTCTGTTGAGGCTTATCAAGCTCCTCCACCCCAAACTCGCTCATCCATTTCTTTATGGACCTTGTTATGTGTCATGTTGGAACAGGAAGGGCTAACCCCAAACTGTTCCGACAAAGTTAGGAGCATGAAATTGTCCAAAAAGTCTTGGTATGCTGACGCCTTAAGAGTGCCCTTCACTGGAACTAAGGGGACAAGCCCAACCCCTGGAAAAAAAAACCCCACATCCTAACCCTCTCCTTCACCAAATGATTTGGACCAGTGCACAAAGCAAGGTCCATAGAGACATGGATGAGCAAGTATGGGGTGGAGGAACTTGACTGGCCTGCACAAAGTCCTGACCTCAACCTGATCGAACACCTTTGGGATGAATTAAAGCAGAGACTGCAAGCCAGGCTTTCTCTCCAACATCAGTGCCCGACCTCACAAATGTGCTTTTGGAAGAATGGTTAAAGATTCACATAGACACACTACTAAACCTTGTGAACAGCCTTCCCAGAGGAGTTAAAGCTGTTATAGTTGCAAAGGGTAGGCAAACTCAATATTGAACCCTATGGACTAAGACTGGGATGCCATTAACGTTTATGTGCGTGTAGAGGTAGGTGTCCCAATACTTTTGGTAATATGGTATATATATATATATATATACATACATATACACATACATACAACAGGTAAAATAAGTATTGAACACGTCACCATTTTTCTAGGTAAATAGAAAGGTGTTATTGGCATGAAATTTTCACCACATGTTGGTAACAACCCATGCAATCCATACATACAAAGAAACCAAAACAAATAAGTTCAGAAATTAGGTTGTGTAATAAAATGGAACGACACAGGGGAAAAGTATTGAACTCATGAAGAAAGGGAGGGGCAATCCTGCCCATTGTCAGTGCAAATTAATTTCAGCTGGTTCAGTCTCAACTGATGGCCTAAAAAAAGGGGTCTCATTACCAAGGTTTCTCAAAAGAAACATTTTATGATGGACAAAAGCAAAAAGCTCTCTCAAGACCTTTGCAACCTTATTGTTTCAAAAAAAATACTGAAGGCATTGGTTACAGAAAGATTTCTAAACTTCTGAATGTTTCAATGAGCAGTGTTGAGGCCATAATACGGAAGTGGGAAGAACATAATTTTATTATTATTATTCAGGATTTATATAGCGCCAGCAGTTTACGCAGTGCTTTACATCACCATAAACTAGCCACGACCAAGTGCTCCTCGCAAGATTTCTGACAGAGGAGTGAAAAGAATTATCAGAAGAGTTGTCCAAGAACCAAGGACCACTTGTGGAGAGCTTCAGAGAGACTCGGAACTAGCAGGTACAATTGTTTCAAAGAAAACAATAAGTCGTGCACTCAACCGCCATGTCCTGTATGCACGCTAACCACGCAAGACTCCATTGCTGAAGAAAAAGCATGTTGAAGCCTGTTTAAAGTTTGCTACACAAAATTTAGACAAGCCTGTGAATCACTGGGATAATATAGTCTGGTCAGATGAGACCGAAATTGAACACTTTGGATCCCATATTACACACCATGTTTGGAAGTCAAATGGCAATGCACAACACCCCAAAAACACCATACAAACAGTGAAGTTTGGAAGTGGGAACACCATTGTTTTTCAGCATACGGTACTGGCAAACTTCATGTCATTGTAGGAAGGAGGAATGGAAAAATGTACCAAGGCATTCTAGATAAAAAAATCTGCTGCCATCTACCAAGATGATGAAGATGAAACAAGCGTGGACATTTCAGCAAGACAATGATCCCAAACACAAAGGCAAGGAAACTCTCAACTGGTTTCAAAGAAAGAAAATAAAGCTGCTAGAATGGCCCAGCCAATCACCGTGCTTTAATCCAATAGAAAATCTATGGAAAGAACAAAAGATCAGAGTTCATAGAAAAGGCCCATGGAACGTTTAAGATTTGAAGACAGTTTGTGTGGAAGAATGGACCAAAATCACACTTGAGTAATGCATGCGACTAGTTTCTCCATAGCTGAAGCTGTCATTACCAACAAAGGATTTTGTACAAGGTATTAACTAAATTTCAGTCAACATGTTCAATACTTTTTTCCTGTGTCATTTCATTTTAGTACACATAACTTAATTTCTGAACTTATTTATTTATTTATTTATTTTTTGTTTCTTTGCATTTATGGATTGCATGGGTTGTTACCGACCATGTGGTGACATTTTCATGTCATAAGCACCTTTAGAAATATATTTACCTAGAAAAATATTGACGTAGTCAATACTTATTTTACCCGCTGTATAAACACACGCACAAAAGGTGTGTGTATTTTTGTCTTTTTTTCATGAAAAGCAAGGTTTTCGTTTGGTAAAATTGTCTAGCAAAAGATAATGTATTTTATGCAATCATTAAACAAAAGAAAGGTGAAACAATATTAAAAAAAAATTGTGTGTGTGTGTTTTCTAATTTCATGAGTGCTTGTTTAACAAACAATTGTGTGAATTTTGAAAAAAAGCAGATATTATTTTATAATTTGACCTGTTAAGGCCCCGTTCACATACGCGCGCCGCGACCTCGGAGCGGCCGCCACGGACTTTATAACATTGAAGTCTATGGCGGTCGCCTCCTGGTCGCCCCAAAGAAGCTCCGGACCCTTTTTCTAAGTCAGAGCGAATTGTGTCGCTCCTATTAGAACGGGTCCGCAGCTTCCCTATGGGAGGCGACCTGTGAGGCGACCAGGTCGCCTCACAGGTCGCCTCACAGGTCGCCTTAGTGTGAACGGGGACTTAAAATGACAAAAAAAACATGATTCTGTTACAAAGTACAAATTAAAATAAAGACTTTTTTCATGGAAAATAAAAAAATAAAACATTACTGAACAAAACAAGAAAAGTTTATTAGTGCTGACTACAGTAAACTAAGGATTAAAAACAGTGTTAAACAGGAACACTTTTATTTAAAAAAAAAAAAACAAAAAAAAGTCAGCTTGCTTTAAACATGATAACGAACATATGCATCAGTATATAAATACAGTTTCTTGTAAACTGACATTTACCTAATGTCGTAGACATTTCCTATAAAATACCTGGTCATTCTGTCAGTTCCCCTCTCTTCATGCACTAGGACTATTTTATGCCAATATCTTGGTGCTTCCATGTGCCCTGGAAGCCGTACATGTCACAGTTTGCCATTCAAGTGAATGGCTGTACATGTATCCCAACTACTACTATGTGTAGACTCACAGACTTGCAATAAATAGCCAACAATATTAATGTATCACATGAGGTTGCTGCTTAACACCTATATGTGTTCCCACATATACTGTACCAAACTGAGAATAAAAAAATGTGAAGCGCTACCCTTCTAATAAAGAAAATTATATAAGTGTGGCAGTACTGAAAACTATTAGACTCAAAATACCTGATAACATCTAATCGTAAAACAATCGCGATGATCTCCAAATTCCAAAAAGACAAACAAATATAATCATGCAAGTGACTACCCTGTAAACATACACAGTATTTCACAAAAGTGAGTATACCTCTCAAATTTTTTCAAATATTTTATTATAGCTTTTCATGTGACAACACTGAGGAAATTATACTTTGCTAAAATGTAAAGTAGTGAGTGTACAGCTTGCACAACAGTGTCATTTGCTGTCCCCTCAACCTAACTCAACCCACAGCCATTAATGTCTAAACCGCTGGCAACAAAAGTGAGTACACTCCTAAGTGAAAATGTCCAAATTGGGCCCAAAGTGTCAATATTTTGTGTGGCCCCCATTATTTTCCAGCACTGCCTAAACCCTCTTGGGCATGGAGCTCAACAGAGCTTCACAGGTTGCCACTGGAGTCCTCTTCCACTGATGGATGTTACAGACCTTGCTCTCCTCCAACTTCCGTTGAGGATGCCCCACTGATGCTCAATAGGGTTTAGTTCTGGAGACATGCTTGGCCAGTCCACCTTTACCCTCAGCTTCTTTAGCAAGGCAGTGGTCATCTTGGAGGTGTGCTTGGGGTCATTATTAGCTGGAATACTGCCGTGCGGCACAGTCTCTGAAGGGAGGGGATCATGCTCTGCATCAGTATGTCACAGTACATGTTGGCATTCATGGTTCCCTCAATTAACTGTAGCTCCCCAGTGCCAGCAGCACTCATGCAGCCCCAGACCATGACATTCTCAAAACCATGCTTGACTGTAGGCAAGACACACTTGTCTTTGTACTCCTAACCTGGTTGCCGCCAAACACGCCTAACACCATCTGAACCAAATAAGTTTATCTTGGTCTCATTAGACCACAGGACATGGTTCCAGTAATCCATGACCTTAGTCTGCTTGTCTTCAGCAAACTGTTTGCGGGCTTACTTGTGCCTCATCTTTAGAAGAGGCTTCCTTCTGGGACAACAGCCATGCAGACCAATTTGATGCAGTGTGCGGCGTATAGTCTGAGCACTGACAGGCTGACCCCCCCACACCTTCAACCTCTGCAGCAATGCTGGCAGCACTCATACGTCTATTTCCCAAAGACAAGCTCTGGATGTGATGCTGAACATGTGCACTCAACCTCTTTGGTTGACCATGGCGAGGCCTGTTCTGAGTGGAACCTGTCCTGTTAAACAGCTGTATGGTCTTGGCCATCGTGCTGCAGCTTGGTTTCAGGGTCTTGGCAATCTTATTATAGCCTAGGCCATCTTTATGTAAAGCAACAATTCTTTTTTTTTCAGATCCTCAGAAAGTTCTTTGCCATGAGGTGCCATGTTGAACTTTCAGTGACCAGTATGAGAGAGTGAGTGATAACACCAAATTTAACACACCTGCTCCCCATTCACACCTGAGACCTTGCAACACTAATGAGTCACATGACACCGGGGAGGGAAAATTGATAATTGGGCCCAATTTGGACATTTTCACTTAGGGGTGTACTCACTTTTGTTGCCAGCGGTTTAGACATTATTGGCTGTGTGTTGAGTTATTTTGAGGGGACAGCAAATGTACACTGTTATACAAGCTGTACACTCACTACTTTACATTGTAGCAAAGTGTCATTTCTTCAGTGTTGTCACATGAAAAGATATAATACAATATTAACAAAAATGTGAAGGGTGTACTCACTTTTGTGAGATACTGTAAATATATTCATTATGTGGCAATAATTAAGCAAATAAATATATACAAGAAGGCAAGAGTGGTGTATAACCCCACTGATGATACCACTCTGTGTGACAAATACTTTATAAAGCAAATAATCAATGTGAACAAATCCTTAAAGTGAGCATGAACAAATTGCGATCAAAGTCTTTAGAATAAGCACACTTCTGTGGATGCTGTGCTTTTTAAAGTCAAATAACTTGTGCCCCTCCACCATTCTAAGCATGCGCTCACCTCATATAAAGACCTTATACAGGTCCATATAAGCCTTCCTCTTAGGGGTATAAGCCCAATAGCTGAAGGCTCTGCTCCTGTTCCTGGGACACTTGCTTCAGTGTGCAGTAGTCTTCATGCAATCAGTGCTCAGAAAATTTGAGAAACTGACAAATCGCTGAATGGTGTAAAATTGGTACTTTATTAAAATACTAAAAAGAACACCCGCATTCGTGAATGCATTTCCTCCAGTGCCCTGGAGCAAAATCGATAGACACATTGGGGTGGGGTGCGTAGCCCCTTAACAATTACGAAGCTCTGCCCCACATCATCACACACCGAAAGGAAGCAATTTGTATCTCCCAGAACCAAGTCGCTTTGGATATCCACATGAGTTGCACTTTACCATCAAATAAATATTTAGTGCTAAATCTAGTGTATAAATACTAAACAGATTTCACTATAAAAATGGTTTTCTTATTTTTGTCCAAAACATAGAAAAGGTGTTAAGACCACTGCAAATGTCCACAGCTCTACAGTTCAATAATTTGAGCTTTATTAAAACATGCAGAATGGATTTTTCGATGTTTAAGCACAACAATGAACAGCACACAATAAAAGCCACTTCAATTAAATGAATTCCCTGCATTCAAAATTACAATAGGAAAATGCTAGGTAGTGTGTTCTATTGGTTGAACTAGGTCGACTTGTGTCTTTGTTTAGCCAGACTAACTATGTGACTATTCGTTTAATGAGGCTTATACACTGGACAGCCATAACTTTATCACCACTGCTAGGTTAAGGGAATAACATTGATTATCTTGATTATTACAATGGCATCTGAAAGTGGGTGGGATATATTAGGCAGCGAGTAAACATGTTGTCCTTGAAGCTGATGTGTTGAAAGCAGAAAAAATGTGGATCGCAGTTTGTTGTATGTGAAGCTTCGCAGCCGCAGACTGACCGGGGTGCCGACGCTGACCCGTATCCACAGCCAAAAGCATCTACAATGGAATATGAGCATTGGAACTGGACAACAAAGAAATGTGGGAAGGTGGCCTAGTCTGATGAATCAACGTTGTCTTTTACATCATGTGAATGTGTCCCTTACCAGTGGAAGAGATGGCACCAGGATGCAGTAAGGGAAGGTGGCAAGGTGGCAGAGGCAGTGTGATGCTTTGGACAATGTTCGAATGGAAAACCTTGAGTCCTGCCATTCATGTGGATGTTACTTGACATGGACCACCTACCTAAAGATTGTTGCTGACCAAATACACCTCTTCATGGAAATGGTATTCCCTGATGCAGTGGTCTCATGCAGCAGGATAATGTGCCCTGCCACACTTCAAAAATGGCTCAAGAATGGTTTGAAGAACACAACGAGTTGTTGACCTTCAAATTCTCCAGATTTCAATCCAATTGAGTATCTGTGAGAGGTGCTGAAAAAACAAGTCTGACTCATGAAGGCCCTACCTTACAGGACTTAAAAAAAGGATCTGCCACTGATGGCTTGGTGCCAGATATCACAATATACTTTCAGAGCTCCAATGGCTTCCATGCCTTCAAAGGTCAGGGTTGTTTTTGCAGCAAAAAGCAGCTGTTTTGGTGGCAAAAGGGTACCTTTTCAATATTAAGTGGGTGGTCATGAAGTTATAGCTGATCTGTGTATTTTCAATATTTTTTTTTATACATGCGGTATATAGATTAAAGGATTAAAGGGTAACTCCACTTTTGTGGGGAAAACAAAATAGTAAATAAAGAAAAAATAATATAGCGCAGCCCTCAAATTTTCCACTCGCGAAGGGCGAGCTCCGGGAGCCGCTCAGGGGAAGAGAGGAGAGGAAAGCCGGTGGATAATGACAGAACGCGGATCATCCAACTGTAACCGCTTTAATTGTAATTGCCAGGCGCTCGCCGACACACACAGTCCCGCCTCCCAGTCCGGCTTCTTTGATAGACAGAAAACATGGCCAACCAGGACGTGTGACGTCTATCAAAGAAGCCGGGCTAGGAGGCGAGACTGTGTGTGTCGGCGAGCGCCCGGCAATTACAATTAAAGCTGTTACAGTGGGATGATCCATGCTCTGTCATTATCCGGCCAGCAGTGGCATACCAATGTGGGGTGTCAAGCCGGTACTCGCGCCGATCATCTCCTCATGTTAAGGCAGCTGCTCCCTCGATCTGTTCTGTGCTGCGCTGCTGTTTGCGAGGGCTGGAAGAAGGTGAGTGCCCAAGGATTGAGCAGCCTCCCTGTGTGACTGGATAGGTGGAGCGGCTGCATATAGAGGAATTGATCTTTCCATATTCCTCTGGCAGCCGCTGGATGCCTGATTCTCCTCTCTGCAGGCATTCAGCGGTTGCAGGGGGAATATGGAAAGATCAATTCCTCTATATGCAGCCCCCCATCCCCCTCCTATACAACTTCTTTTTTCCTTTTGCTGCCCCCCCCGTGCTGTACAGCCCCCCCTCTCCAGCCCCTTAGTGATCTTCAGCCCCCCCCCTCTTCAGCCCTCCCAGTGCTCTTCAGCCCCCCCCTCCACTAATGCTCTTCAGCCCTCCCAGTGCTCTTCAGCCCCCCCCCCCTCTAGCCCCCCTAATGCTCTTAAGCCTTCCCAGTGCTCTTCAGCCCCCCTCTCTAGCCCCCCCCCATTGCTCTTCAGCACCCCCTCCAGCCCCCCCAGTGTCCTTCAGCCCCCCTCCAGCCCCTTAGTACTCTTCAGCCCCCCCTTCAGCCCCCCCCCCCCAGTGCTCTTCAGCTCCCCCCCCTGCAGACCCTTGATGGGCACTGATGAGGCTGCACTGATGGGCACTGAAAACTTTGTTATTCATTATTTTTGTAACTTCTGCATTAATGAAAAAACATTTAACAGTGTAATTTTATGAGATAATTTATGAGGGCGTGTTTAGGGGTGGAATTAGGGGCGGGGCAGGGTAGGAGTTGGGTGGGGCAACTGGTGGCGAGTAACCCTTAAGGTCTGGCTAGTAGCTCAGGACTTTAAATTTTGAGCCCTGATATAGCGTATACAATTGCGACACAAATCATATTGTAATTGAATGTTTTAAAAAAATTGCCTTTCCTTTTCAATCTGCAGCTGTTGTCATTTTCTGAAAATGCAATATAATATGGATACCTGGAGGTGTTCTGTACACAGAATGTGTTCTGACAACACCCCAGAAACATAATTTCCTGCTTGTGTGATTGGCTCACTGATTTTACCAGAAGTCTGCCTAAGATACAAGTCAGATTTCTGGCATCCCCTGCACCAAAAATGTCATTTTTGGTAATAAATAGGAACACAAGTAAAGCGATGCAGGCCCAGCAGCTTTCCTCATCCACAGCTGATAGATAATTATTCAACTTCTCCCATTAGATCCACTCAGCACAGAGGAACAAACAGCGATTTCTTCAGAATAACAAAAAGGTAGGAATCTGCACCAAAGGTTGTTATAATTCTTGCAATGTACAGAGATCACACAGAGGGAAAAAAAAATTTTGCAACAAAAGTGGAGTTACGCTTTAATATCTGCTCTGATGTTTATGCAATAAAATGTATATTCAATACAGTTTTGTTTTGCCCAGAAAATTAGGAGATTCCTTTAAGCCAAGTGGTTGAACAAATGTATCCAGCAGCCATTTCTGCGAATATGAATGGCTGGCTTCTTTGAATTTTATTCTGGATATCCCACCATCAGAATATTGATTTTTTTCAGTTTTCTTACATTGGTACTGACAAACTTGATGGACCTACTTATAGACATTTTATATCTATCACAGCAGAAGCAGTATGCGGTTTAATAAATAGAAATTCTTTCCTTTTAAAAATATGAATGAGAAGTGAGGCTGTATGAATGTGGAATAGCCAGATCAGGTAAGCATGACTTCACATGCAAGATAAAGATCTGGCTCACAATATTAGCAATAGATTTGATGTCAACAACACTTTACTGTGTCAGACGAGTGTCCATTAAACCAGTGATTTTTGCTAGCGGCTATAGCAGCAGCTAGTGACAATTGCAAGAGAAACCGGCTGGCTGGTTGTACCCAAGTTGATCGATCAATCAACTTGGTACATTCAGCCTGCCCATTAACAGTTCTAATCTTGGCCAGTTCCTGTTGAACCCCACCAGGAGCAGACAATTGTTCGGCAGGAGGGATTCCCCTGTTAGTACTGTCTGTGTTGAATTGAGCGACTTTCTTTCTTGCAACCTATGGTTGCAGAGAAGAAATTCACACCATGTATGGCCAGCCTTAAGCCCCGTACACAGGCATCGAAAATTGGCAGGGAATTTTCGGCCAACGTCCGATCTGCTGATTTTCGGCTTGTTAGTATGATGCTTCCGACAACCAACTCCGACTTTTCGGCCGAAAAAAAATCTGGTGTGCATGCTATAAAATTTTTGTTGGCCGTCAACACAACGGCCGATTTTCTGTCAGTCAGTACAGATTTCGACAGGGAAAAATCTGATGAGCAAGTCTGGGCATGCTCAGTGAAGAAAAAACACAAAGAAAACAAACCAACACATGACATCACTTCGGAAGTAGAATTTTGTTGGCCGAGAAAATTCCTGTGCAGTCTAGGCAAATTCCAACCAACAAAACACAACTTGGAGAAAAGTCGGACGATCGGTCGGCTGATAATCGTTGCGTGTGTACGAGGCTTTAGCCTTAGTAGTATCTCAAGAATGCGAATGTAAATCTTTCTGTGCTAAATTACAACCTGGGCAAAGTTCAAAACTGATAGAATACAGTAAACTTCAGTTATAAATGTGAAAAAAGGCCAGAATACTTCCATATATCCCCAACGGACCTCATCTGTACTGGATCTCAATGTTGGATCATATTGCTAAATCCAATATTTGGCAATGCTGACATTACTGGTGGATACTACCAAATAGTGCATAATTTATTTTTACTTATGTAAGTAAAAAGTAAATAATATGCTTACTTCACGTTACTGTTCAGATAGCACATTTTGTGAAGTCCTGGTCACCTTCTCAGATCATGCAGTATACAGATCACTCACAGCATTCTTTTTTCAGTGTGCTGTGGTTATTGTTTTAACAACTGTGATAATCTTCTGCCAAGTTCTATGCATACTGATATATCTGAGGTTGTTACCTGGACGTCACAGATAAGTGCTATTTGAGTATGCTGCAAACATGTAGCAATTTGTGCAGGCTTTTCGTACGTCTTTTAAAAAGACCAGCAGTCTTTAGCAGACACCCACCTAATAGGTTCTGGCAGAAAAGCCTAGTGCCTGGATTGGACTATTTTCAGCTAAAAGAAATTATTTTGTGATGAGAACAGTACTGGGGTGTCTGGACAGGCAAAAAAAAAAAAAGGATTTCAGAATCACTCTAAAGAATTGGGCCAAACGGGAGTTAACTCATTACCAGGCACTTTCCACACTTGAGTGCTCTTATTGCACACAGACATTTTCAACCTGTTCATGCTTTACCAGGCTTAAAGCAGACCTTCACCAAAAAAATAAACAATAGGGTAAAAAAAAAAAAATAAAAACAGTACTGCTGCCCACTGGAATGTCGGAGTCCCATTCCAAGACGCAGTGTTGAAGTGCTCCAGTACACGATCCTGGGGTCAGTATATGGGTACCGGCAGAGACCCGTAGCACTTCTGCGCATGTGCAGGATCTCATATATAGTCTGAAAAACGTTTTTCAGACTGTTCTATTCACCAAAAAACGCACAGTGATTTTACAGTATCATATCTAAACAAAGCAAATTAAAGTGATAAGGCAATTTAAAAAAAAATTAAATAAACAGATCATACTTAACTTCTCTGTATAATGGTTTTGCACAGAGCAGCCCCGATCCTCCTCGTCTCGGGTCCCCACAGGAGCTCCTGGCCCTTCCCTCCTGCCGAGAGCCCCAGGGGTAAGCAGCTTGCTATGGGGGCGCCCAAGCACGCTTGTTCCCGAACCGCTGCGCGTCCATTTACACACAGAGCAGCAGCTCAGCCCCACACCCATTCTCTTCTCATTGGCTCACTGGTTGTGATTGACCACACCCAATGTGAAGGGAGAGTCCCGGGAGAGCAGAGTTTCTCGTGCACATCGTTGGATTGCAATGGGGCTCGGATACGTATTGGGGGGGCTGATGCACAGAGAAGGTTTTTTATCCTCATGCATAGAATGCATGAAGGTAAAAACCTTGAGCCTTTAGAACCACTTTAATTCAACTTTCAGGATCTGTAGTGGAAAACTATTTGAACCTCTAGCTTGCCATACACTGCTAGAGCTTTTTTAAAAAAAAATGCTTGTATAAAAAAATCATGTCAGTGCAATGGATAATTCAATGAAAATTCATCAGAGACTTGAAAAATGTTGTGTAAAAGTAGTTCAAAATGTATTTTCCTGAAAGAAGGCCACAATCATCTACAAAAATGTGCTCACTTGAGAACACTACGGTCAAAAAACGATTGTCAATTTGATTCCATTAGCTGTTGGAATATCAAAAGAACATTCCAAAAACAGATTTTTTTTCTTCGAATAATATTCTTCCAATGCATGACCATCTTTAGTAACAAGTGGAACCTTCTTTAACCTCTGTCAAACACTTTCTGCTGTTACTGATCAAACCTAAACAATGCTCAGGAAGTATTTTTGCTCATTTGTGTTTAAAAAAAAAAAAGATCAGGTCACACCATAGTCTGATTGAGTAGTCTTTACAAAGTGAAGCTTTTAAAAACTGCATAAAAAAATCTAACAACAGGGAGGTACGTTTTTGGTGCGTTTTTTTTTAACTGACCAAAAATGCAGCAAACAGGATTTTTAACACCACAACGGAAGCATAACGGACCAGTGTGAAGACATAACTTAAAGGGATACACTTATCTTGCGCTAAAGGTGCTAATAATTGCCTAAAATAAATTCACATTTAAATTCATGATAATAATTAAAAATTGAAAATAAAACAATTAGATTTAAAAATATATATTTTTTTAAAAAACTGTCATTTGTTTTTGGTTTCAGTTTTCGGCCAAGTGCAAAATTTTCATTCGGCGCACCTGTATTATAACCTCATCGATACAAGCCACTGGACATATACAGACATCTTAATATGCCATTTATATTTTTTAAATATTAAAATAACATTTGCTGGTATTAAAACTTATTTTTTATTAACACTGTAAGCTACTTGTAGGAATTTTTTTCGACTGCAGAGGAAGTCTATACAATATAATTAAATGATTGTAAAAAAAAAAATATATATATATATATATATATATATATATATATATATATATATATATATATATATATATTTATACAGTATCTCACAAGTGAGTACACCCCTCACTTTTTTGTAAGTATTTTGTTATATCTTTTCATGTGACAATACTGAAGAAATTACACTTTGCTACAATGTAAAGTAGTGAGTGTACAGCTTGTATAACAGTGTAAATTTACTGTCCCCTCAAAATACCTCAACACATAGCCATTAATGTCTAAACCGCTGGCAACAAAAGTGAGTACACCCCTAAGTGTAAATGTCCACATTGGACCCAAAGTGTCAATATTTTGTGTAGCCACCATTATTTTCCAGCACTGCCTTAACCGTTTTGGGCATGGAGCTCACCAGAGCTTCACAGGTTGCCACTGGAGTCCTCTTCCATTCCTCCCTGATGACATCACAAAGCTGGTGGATGTTAGAGACCTTGCGCTCCTCCACCTTCCATTTGAGAATGCCCCAAAGATGCTCAATAGGGTTTAGGTCTGGAGACATGCTTGGCCAGTCCATCACCTTTTTATAAATATCTCAATGGGGATCTCAGCATAGAAAAAAAAGCTATTCAGTCGAAAGGATTGCATGAGGACGGACTCGAGGGCATACAATGCGATTAGAGGAGAAGTGTTTTAACCTCAGGCAACGCAGGGGGTTCTTTACTGTTAGGGCTAAAGGATTGCGGAATTCTCTACCACAAGAGGTGGTTTCTGCGGGAAGTATGGTTGCTTTTAAAAGGCTCTTGGACAAACATCTCAATGATCAGAACATTCAGGGCTACGAGAGATGATTACGGCCACACACACCTACACAGGTTGAACTGGATGGACTATTGTCTTTATTCAACCTCAACTACTATGTAACCTTTACCCTTAGCTTCTTTAGCAAGGCAGTGGTCATCATGGAGGTGTGTTCGGGGTCATTATGTTGGAATACTGCCCAGTCTCCAAAGGGAGGGGATCATGCTCTGCTTCAGTATGTCACAGTGCATGTTGGCCTTCATGGTTTCCTCAATGAACTGTAGCTCCCCAGTGCCGGCAGCACTCCTGCAGCCCCAGACCATGACACTCCCACCACCATGCTTGACTGTAGGCAAGACACACTTGTCTTTGTACTCCTCACCTGGCTGCCACCATACATGCTTGACACCATCTGAACCAAATAAGTTTATCTTGGTCTCATCAGACCACAGGACATGGTTCCAGTAATCCATGTCCTTAGTCTGCTTGTCTTCAGCAAACTGTTTGCGGGCTTTCTTTTGCATCATCTTTAGAAGAGGCTTCCTTCTGGGATGACAGCCATGCAGACCAATTTGATGCAGTGTGTGGCGTATGGTCTGAGCACTGACAGACTGACCCCCCACCCCTTCACCCTCTGCAGCAATGCTGGCAGCACTCATACATCTATTTCCCAAAGACAACCTCTGGATATGATGATGCACATGTGGACTCGACTTCTTTGTGCGACCATGGCGAGGCCTGTTCTGAGTGAAACCTGTCCTGGTAAACCGCTGTGTGGTCTTAGCCAACATGCTGCAGGTCAGTTTCAGGGTCTTGGCAATCGTCTTCTAGTCTAGGCCATCATTATGTAGAGTTACAATTCTTTTTTTTCAGATCCTCAGAGAGTTCTTTGCCATGAGGTGCCATGTTGAACTTCCAGTGACCAGTATGAGAGATTGAGAGTGATAACACCAAAATTTAACACACCTGCTACCCATTCACACCTGAGACCTTGTAACACTAACGAGTCACATGACACCGGGGAGAGAAAATGGCTAATTAGGCCCAATCTGGACATTTTCACTTAGGGGTGTACTCCCTATTGTTGCCAGCAGTTTAGACATTAATGGCTGTGTGTTGAGGTATTTTGAGGGGACAACAAATTTACACTTATATAAGCTGTACACTTACTACTTTACATTGTAGCAAAGTGTCATTTCTTCAGTGTTGTCACATGAAAAGATATAATAAAATATTTACAAAAATGTGAGGGGTGTGCTCACTTTTGTGAGATACTGTACTGTTCATAAATATATACAGTACATTTTCATTAATGTATATAATTAGAGTTAGATCACAATGCCGATAGGCCTGTAGACCAACTACATGAAATAAACTGCTCCTCCCAAAGAACAAACCTAATATCACAGAGACTCCATGAATGTTACTGATCAGGAGCAGTGCGAGTTCGTGCATGACAACACGCACAATCTTGTTTATTAAAAACTGCTTATATGGCTGACCAAACAGAAAAACTTTCTAAGAAAATCGTTTGACTGCAGGCAGTTTTAGCAAACAAGTGACATAAATTATCTGTGCAGTTTAAAACGAAGTTGTTACTTTTTTTTTTTTTAACATTAACATCAATATAAAACAATTACATACTACGTTTTATACAAAAAAAATCTATTTTTAAAGCTATATGCCCTCACTGAAGACAAACTCCTCCAACTACTCTACCCATGTATTAACATTAAAGAATACAGTAAGTACACTTTCAAACAGACAGCCCTCCTCCCCCCCCCCCCCCCCGGCAGATGTAAACTTACCGAGATCCGATGGCCACCGCCTCCATTGTTTACATCCAATGGCGAAAACTCCCCCTACTGGTCACTTTTGTATTCCTATTAAATGTAGTATAGTACTATACCCTTTAATTGTACTTTCTATTATTCTTTTAGTTCCTACTTGCAGGGTTCTCCTACCGATTTTGTCTGCTTTATTTTACTCTTCTACTTATGCTTCTGTATTTATTTCTAATACCTAAAAAATTGTATCCAAAGGAAGATTTATTGTCAGGCTCAGAGTGAGTCATGCAAAACAGCACAAATATGCTGCTTATACAAGTACATCTGCACAATTATAATTAAGACTGAATATACAGATTTTCACGTACATATATGTGGTCTTCTATACAAGCCTACAAAAATCATTACTTGCACAGAAGCTTCAGTTGCCGTAACAAAATGTTGGTACAGTGAGCTTACGTTTTTTTTTTATAATATGTATGTGTATGCAAAATTTTGTGAGAAGAGGACAGATTCACTCTGAGTAGGAAGTGTAGAACTGAATTATCCAGCAACCAGTGAATGAGAGGTGTGAAGAGAAGGCTGATGAAGTGACCGTCTGGTGCCTGAAGGAGTGGTGTGTGTATCCCGGCATCACTGAGAGCCCATCCTGCTGATTCAGAAAGCTCAAACAATACACAAGGGAGCCATAGCTAATCTGCTTTATAGATGCTGTGTTCTTGAACATGACACTTCAAGTGGTTACAATGTGACAAAGGAGCATGAGCAGGCATTTGACTTGTCAGACCATGTCTGCAGTGCTAGAACACAGCACTAGGAAATGATATTCAACATATACATGGCCCTTTTTTAAATCATATTATCCATTTACACAAGAGGCTTACAAAGCAATTTATTCTGCATAGGGTTTATGCTTGTACTCGCTGTGTAATATGCTTGTATGTCACAATCCGAGATAAGGACTGTGCTTCCGTGTGCCTGCTTTCTCTGAATGTGGAATTTAAAATAAAGCTGGTGTTCCATCAGGGAACCCTTTACAGGCGTTTGGGCTTAGGTAACTCAGATGACCAGGGCCAAAGTAGGTGTAAAGTAAAGATGAACTTCAGATGTGTGGGGCAGTGAAACGTCTGCCATATGTACCATATTTATGAATAACGGTATGACTAAACATCCCTCATCATTGGTATTAGATGGAGAACTAGTGCCCCATTATTGGTACTAGTGGGAAGAAAAGTGTCCTATCATTGGTATTAGTGGAAGGAATAGTGCCCCATCATTGGTACTAGTGGGAAGAATAGTGCTCCATAATTGGTATTAGTGGGAGGAATCTTGCCCCATTGTTGGTATCAGGGAAGGAATAGTGCCCCTTCATTGGTGTCAGTGGAAATAATATTGCCCTATCATTGGTATCAGGGGAAGGAATAGTGCCCCATCAATGGTGCCAGTGGGAAAAAACAGTGCCCCGCTGTTGATGTCAGTGAGAGAAATAGTGACCCATAGCTGGGGTCATTGGTAGGATTAGAGCCCTACTGTTAGTGTCAGTGACAGGAATAATGCCCCAATGTTGATGTCAGTGCAAAGAATTTTGCCTCATTTAGGTGGGAGTATTAATGCTCCAAGGGCCAGATAAAAGCAAGCAAAGGGCCACATCCACCCCCCCCCCCCCCACAGCCACAGTTTGGAGACCACTGTTCTAGACCAATGCAACAAAACTCCCCACCCTGGACCTATGTAGCAGAGAAACGAATCCCCTGGGCCAATTATTTCATTATTTATACTCGAACAAACACTTTTTTTTAAATATGCTGTAGTTATAGAGTGTTACGCATTTCTAGTGATTTAACATATGTAAATAGTGGCACAGTATTAGCTATTAAAATCAAATTACTAACATTTAAATAGACAATTTACCTGTCAGAAGTATGGGTTTTAAAAATATAATAAACATTTATACTAATCTAGGTGGATGCAACATTAGTCGTGCATGTCCTTTGCAGCTTCTAAGACTGAGGAATGGGCAATCAAGGACCACTGATCGCTCAGTTCTCAGCCTTCAGTGAGCAGAGAGCTGGTGACCAGCTCTCTGCTCTGCTCCTTCTACGCTCACTGGAGCACCAAGCTGTAGAGGGGGCGGGAGTTGCTGTCTCAGTCTCCCAGTGGCTCAGTGGGAGGCTGAGCCAGCTGCCGGTCCAGGCATTTGGGTGGATCCCAACTGTCCAGAGCCTGGGCCAACTGAATGACATCAAAGGGGTGAACTGAACTGTTGTGATCCGCAGGAGAAGTAAATAGATTTGGCTATACTTCTTCTTCAATGTAAAATTAAGCTCCTGCTGTATATTTTTACTGGCTTACAAAAAAGAGGTTGTGTGGCTGAGGAGAACAAATGTTTCCTTTTGAATCACATCTTTATCTTACATATCTGCAGCCCAGCCTCCGAAGGGCGGCACAGTGGTGTAGTGGTTAGCACTTTCACCTAGCAGCAAGAGGGTCGCTGGTTCGAATCCCAACCACGACACTACCTGCCTGGAGCTGGCATGTTCTCCCTGTGCGGGTTTCCTCCGGGTACTCCGGTTTCCTCCCATACTCCAAAGACATGCTGGTAGGTTAATTGGATCCTGTATAAAAAAAAAATTGGCCCTACTATGTATGTATGAATGTGAGTTAGGGACCTTAGGTTGTAAGCTCCTTGAGGGCAGGGACTGATGTGAATGTGCAATGTATACGTAAAGCGCTGCGTAAATTGACAGCGCTATACAAGAACCTGAAATAAATAATAAATAATATCTGCAGTCCTGGTAAATCCTGAAACGTACTGCAAATTTATGACCATTAAACCGAAGCTCAATTTTCATGAAGTTTACAAATAAAACCTTTATAGTTATAAAATACACAAAACTATATATAGATGCTGGGGGAAAGTCTATATGGGTTACCTGCTCTTCTGAACTAGGGCTCCAGAGAATGGCCTTCTGGCTCTAATGACCTTCCTTTACCAACATCATGATTGAAAGTAAAAGGTTTTCCAATCCAAAGATTTTAACACGCCAGTTCCACTGCATTGCTTTCACTATGGTATCCACTGCAGTTCATTGGGCTACAATTAAGAGCACAAATGCTGAATTCAAGAAAACACTGAGGTGCCAAAGATGTGGAGAGTTCCATATTTTCCTGCTAAGCCCTGTGTAATTCTTGATGCTGTGCTGGTGTAAAAGCTGCAACCTCTCTAAATGCAAAAACATTCATTCCTGTTCACATTTCTGATTATTTGGATCAATAGAATACACTTTAGTTATAATCTATATTGATTTATGCAACTGCAGCTCCTAGTCTCTTCACACTATACCATGCATCACAAGGAAATTCATATTACTCATATTGTACTTTTATCATGTAACAAAAAATGATCTATGAAAATCTTATCTTAGCATACATGGATTCTAAGACAAGGCTCTTGGTTACAACTAAAAACTATAGTAAATATGTCTGCGCCAATAGACAGTATCTCACAAAAGTGAGTACACCCCTCACATTTTTGTAAATATTTTATTATATCTTCTCATGTGATAACACTGAAGAAATTACACTTTGCTACAAGTGTACGGCTTGTATAACATTGTAAATTTGCTGTCCCTTCAAAATAACTCAACACAGCCATTAATGTCTAAACCGCTGGCAACAAAAGTGAGTATACCCCTAAGTGAAAATGTCCAAATTGGGCCCAAAGTGTCAATATTTTGTGTGGCCACCATTATTTTCCAGCACTGCCTAAACCTTCTTGGGCATGGAGTTCACCAGAGCTTCACAGGTTGCCACTGGAATCCTCTTCCACTCTTCCATGACTACATCACAGAGCTGGTGGATCTTAGAGACCTGGCTCTCCTCCACCTTCTGTTTGAGGATGCCCCACAGATGCTCAATAGGGTATAGGTCTGGAGACATGCTTAGCCAGTCCATCACCTTTACCCTCAGCTTCTTTAGCAAGGCAGTAGTCGTCTTGGGGGTGTGTTTGGGGTCGATATGTTGGAATACTGCCCTGCGGCCAAGTCTCCGAAGGGAGGAGATCATGCTCTGCTTCAGTATGTCACAGTACATGTTGGCATTCATGGTTCCCTCAGTGAACTGTAGCTACCCAGTGTCACAGCAGCACTCATGCAGCCCCAGACCATGACACTCCCACCACAATGCTTGACTGTAGGCAAAACACACTTGTCTTTGTACTCCTCACCTGGTTGCCGCCACACACGCTTGACACCATCTGAACCAAATAAGTTTATCTTGGTCTCATCAGACCACAGGACATGGTTCCAGTAATCCATGTCCTTAGTCTGCTTGTCTTCAGCAAACTGTTTGTGGGCTTTCTTGTGCATCATCTTTAGAAGAGGCTTCCCTCTGGGATGACAGCCAGGCAGACCAATTTTATACAGTGTGTGGCATATGGTCCGAGCACTGAAAAGGCTGACCCTTCACCCTCTGCAGCAATGCTGGCAGCACTTATACGTCTATTTCCCAAAAACAACCTCTGGATATGATGCTGAGCACGTGCACTCAACTTCCTTTGTCAACCTTGACGAGGCCTGTTTTGAGTGGAACCTGTCCTCGTTAACCATTGTATGGTCTTAGCCACCATGCTGCAGCTCAGTTTCAGGGTCTTGGCAATCTTCTTATAGTCTAGGCCATTATTATGTAGAACTATTTTTTTTTCAGATCCTCAGAGAGTTCTTCACCATGAGATGCCATGTTGAATTTCCAGTGACCAGTATGGGAGAGAGAGCAATAACACCAAATTTAAAACACCTGCACCCCATTCACACCTGAGACCTTGTAATGAGTCACATGACACCGGGGAGGGAAAATGGCTAATTGGGGCCAATTTGGAGGTTTTCACTTAGAGGTGGATTCACTTTCAGGCACTAATTTAGAAGCATCCACATATGTGGGGTAAGATGCTGCTCAAAACCGACCCAGTGCTTCAGATGTGGATATTGCTATGTATGGCCTCAGCCAGCGCTGCTCCGGCCACACTTCCCGACATGTTTTTCCCCACCTACTGGGGCTTGTTCACAGTCGGTGTCCACCTCTGTGATAAACCCCTACTAGGTAGGACGAAACACTTCAGGGGCGGTGGCCACAGTAGCGCTGGCTGAGGCCATATACAGCCATATCCACATCTGAAGCACTGGATTGGTTTTGAGGAGCATCTTACTCCACAGTTTATCCCAGCAGCTATATTTAAAATACCTAATGGGATTTCAACTTATATAATTAGGGCTATACCTCGCTAGTGTGGTTTCTTAATCTACCCAATATCTTATTAAACAGATATCAACTCAAAAAGTCCCAAAATGTGCTTTGTAAATAAATTCTTGAAAGCTGCTATCCTTAAATCGCTACAACCTTGTGCAAACATATTTTCCATAAATAGTACAGTAAATATTCCATTCAATTCAATTCATGTGTAATGAATCTGTCCAAACAATTTCCATTAATACATACATGTTCTGTGTTTACTACTGCAAAAATCCATGCAACAATTAATTTACCCCACATTTCATGCATATAAAGTGTCCAGTGCATCAAATCTACTACGGGGGAGCTTTGCTAAAACTGGTGCAGCTGGGCTTAGTAACCAAATGAGATTCTAGGATTTATTGTCAAAGCCTAATTGGACAAGCTGAAGTTAAAAGCTGATTGGTTACTGCATAACTGCACCAGATGTACTAAATCTGCCCCCAGTGTCCTTCCAAACAATGGTTTTCAATCTCCAAATAAATCTCCAATCTTCACTTAAGGTACTGTGTTAAATACCACTTTACAGTGCTTTACAAAGCCATCCATTTTGTCCCCTTCACCAATACTCACGTTTACTCGCCAGCAGAACAGACAGTGTATTGCTATGGGTCATACATGTATTTATTAGAAATCTCCTTCTGTCTCTCCCAAGTATCCGAGCAGCATAACCATCATTCAAAAGGCAAAATAAAACCAAAAACTCTTCATTGCGCAGTGCATTTAGTAAAAATGTATTCCATTAAATTTAAAATCATTACATTCACATTTATTGGTGCCTTCTTTGGCACACTAATTTTAGCAATTCAAAACCGCAGTATACTCAGCTATTTGCCGGTGGATCCTTCCATGTTGAAAGGCATCATATCACGTGCCCAACAAGCACAGCCCTTTGTGTTTTGTCATATAGATGTAATCAGTGGATGGATTGGTGCTCTGGTGACACCTAACTTTTTAATTAATGTGTGGCACAATGAAGAGTTTTTGGTTTTTGTGATGTTTGTGAAGGAACTTTGACCTTTCCCCTTTTCTCCTGATGCATGATGGGGAAGGGGCTGTACCAGGAAGTCAGACACAGTGTGTGTGGAGCCTGGAAGCAGCAGGATCAAATGGTTGAATAAACCCTATGAAGGCCATGTGTGCTAAAATCCACAATCCTCGTCGCCACTGTTATGTCCCTTGGTAGGTGGTCTCCAAGTGGCAATCTTGAAAAGGCATCTGCATTGCCATGGGTATCATGGGAGCGGTATCTGATAGAATAAGGATAAGCTCCCAAAAATAAAGCGTACCTTTGTAAGCGAGATGCTGTTGTAGAAATTCCTTTCTGAGGGTTCAGGATCGACAACAGAGGTTTGTGGTCAGTGATAAACGTGAACTCCCGACCATAGATGTACGTGTGAAATTTTTTTGTGGCCCATACAATGGCCAAAGCTTCCTTGTCTATCTGGGAGTAGTTTTGTTCTGCTGAGGTTAAAGACCTGGAGGCAAAAGAAATGGGGCGCTCTGTGCCATCTGGCATGACATGGGAAAGCATGGCACCCAGTCCATAAGGCGAGGCGTCACAAGCCATGGTGACGGGTTTCTTTAAATCATAGTGGACCAGAACTCGAGAAGACAGAATGAGTTCTTTCGAAAGCCGAAAGGCTTCTTCACATTTTTCTGTCCAAATCCATTTAGCTTTTGCATCCAGTAAGCGATGTAATGGGTAGAGCTGGTGTGCTAGGTTTGGCAAGAAACGGTGGTAGTAATTTAGGAGGCCAACTTGCTACCGTTGTGGTAACACTACTCACAAAGCACCTGCTTGCAAGTTCAAGGATGTCGTTTGTTTTCTCTGTGGAAAGACTGGTCATATTGGGCGTGTTTGCCGCAGCTCCCGCTCCCTGAATGGTACCACAAGAGGTAGACGTACACAGACGTTTCGTGTGGATGCGGATAATAATGGCTTCAGCTCTGATGAGGAGACCTGTGTCCAGCATGTTGGACTGTTTCGAGTAGCTGGGAGTACTCCTGCGATAACAGTGGATGTCACACTCAATGGCTGTCCTGTCTCCATGGATGTTGATACAGGGGCGGCTGTGTCTGTCATTTCCTGGTCTGATTTAAAGGCATCGGGCCTGTCCCTACCGCTCCAACCTACAAATCTCAAACTACAAACCTACAGCAAGGAACTACTACAACCCTTGGGTTATGTAAACCCCTTGTTACATTGGGCAACCGCAGTCAAACTCTGCGCCTTTATGTTGTACGTGAAGGAGGTCCTCCGTTGTATGGTAGAGACTGGATCAAAGCCCTGGGCATGCCTCCTTTTACCATTGCCCAATGTACATTGCTTTCTGACACAGACCATTGGGTGGAATCCCTGAAGTCTCGCTTTAAGGAGGTTTTTGAGGACTCTTTGGGCACCGTAAAAGGGACATAACAGTGGCGACGAGGATGGGATGGCAGAACGGTTTGTGCAGACGTTTAAGAAGCACTTATAGTCCACTGTGAACCAAGTTGGAATGTCAGAGGAGAAGCTGCTGGAGTTCTTGACCATGTACTGAAACACGAATCACGCTACTACTGGGCTGTCCCCAGCTTTTCTTATGTTTGGCAGGCATCTCCGCACCAAACTTGATTTACTTCGTCCACAGGAACAGTCATCACACCTCCTCTCTTGTCTGTTTGTGAAGGAACTGTGACCTTTCCCCTTTTCTCCTGATGCATGATGGGGAAGGGGCTGTACCAGGAAGTCAGACACAGTGTGTGTGGAGCCTGGAAGCAGCAGCATGGTACAGAGAAGAGATTACATCTGTTAGGAACAGAAGCTGTTAAATTATGACTCCTCATGTCAGCATGTCTCTGAGTGAGTAATAAAGCTCCATGGTTAAGAAGTAAATCCAGCCTGTGTGTAACTTGCTGAGCAGATACTGGCAGCATTACTAACCAACCACCAGAGTCTACTCTGAGCTCTGCTGGTGACATATGGCATGGTGTCGGCATGATCCCACAAGTTAACAACCAACCCCTGAAACGGTTGGTGACCATATTCCTGAGAAGCCCAGCCATGTGCCTGGAGTTAGAGACTGATTTGTCTGGACACCCACAAACATCTCCAGAACCTTTGACCGACTCTATCCCTCCCAGTGCTGTGCCACTTCGTAAGTCTACCTGCCAAAGACTTCAAACTCCTCGTTGGCAAAGCGCAGAAGTCTTACGGGACACATTGGAGGTCAGGAAACACAGACAAAGGGCTCATGAAGTGCTGCGGAAATCACAGAACTGAGTTGGAGATGCTACTTGCTGAACTGATCCAGTTTGCCTTTTTAGGTTATGTGTTGAACATTTTGTTCTCTTTTTTTGTTGTTTTTTTTTTTTTGTTTGTTTTTTTTGGGAAGGAGAGGAGGTGTGATGTTTGTGAAGGAACTGTGACCTTTCCCCTTTTCTCCTGATGCATGATGGGGAAGGGGCTGTACCAGGAAGTCAGACACAGTGTGTGTGGAGCCTGGAAGCAGCAGCATGGTACAGAGAAGAGATTACATCTGTTAGGAACAGAAGCGGTTATATTAGGACTCCTCATGTCAGCATGTCTCTGAGTGAGTAATAAAGCTCCATGGTTAAGAAGTAAATCCAGCCTGTGTGTAACTTGCTGAGCAGATACTGGCAGCATTGCTAGCAACAACCTCGTGCCTAAGGGACATAACAATTTTATTTTTCCTTTTGAATGCCTGTTATGCTGTTGGGTGTAACACTCCTGCGTTTTCTGAAACAAGATGGATTTGCAGCTGCAGAAAAACTCCACTCAGCAGTCATGTAGAGATACGTTGAAATACCAATTCCAACTCCCAAGACTCATCACTGTGGTCTGTCTGATTCAGCATACAAATATACACACTCAATAAGATGTTCCTGGAGTGATAGATGTATATAGCAGTATAGTGGTGATGAGCTGAAGAGACAGGTATGAACAGTGACAATAGGTGAACAGCACTTGAGAGAAATGTTCATGAGAGTATAGATGGTAACAGGTAGGATGCAGATAGGTTAGCAATCATGTATGGTAGTAAGTGGTAGGACAGCAGATGACTTACAGGAGAGACTAACCCAGTGCAAGGATAGATGTTTAGTAGGCTCAAGAGCTAGCAATCTAAACAACAGTGCAGATGATAGTTACAGTCCTTAATATGCAGAGCTAGATAGTGTAAGCTTAGTAGGAAGGTTATGGAGGATTCCCCTGCGGGGTACTTATCACTAATAGCAAGCAGTAGTAGAGAGGTTCGGCATGAGCGAGTGATCCGGTAGCGGGATACAGGGATCAGCAGCGAGGTTCCGACAGCGAGGTACGCTTGTAAGCATATGAGCTTCAAGGCAGGTTGAACGAACATGTGAGTGAGAACGCCGGCGGTTGAAATAGCCGCTCTGCGGCGCTCAGTGATGACAGCATCGGTCTTAAAGGTGTATGCGCACCTACCAGAAGAGAATGGTGGGACGCATACACTGAATTGGAAAGTGGAATAAGGGTACCAGAGGTACCAGAACATTACATTGGGATACTCAGGAGAGGAGGAAAGCGAATAAATATGCATATGACCTGTAGTAAGGTAGGGTCTGTTTGTCTGGAAGAAGACCGCTTATAAATGTGAGTATGACCGGCAGCAATACAGAATCTGTTTCTCTGGTGAGTAGGCTTGACTGCTGGTGGAGGAGACACAAAATGAAGGGATTTGTAAAGCCCCGTGAATGGTATTTAACACAGCGACATAAGTGAAAACTGAAGATTTATTGGGAGATTAAAACTTGTTTAGAAGGACACATAGTAGAGTTGATGCACTGGACTATGCATGAAATGTGTTCAATTAATTGTTGCATGGAGCTGATTCACAAAGAATATATACAAATTTTTGGGAAATTCTGTTGTTTGCACAAATTAATTTACTATATTAGTTTATGGAAAGTATGTTTGCACAGATTTATCATATACAAGTTATAGTGATTTCAAAATAACTACTTATAAGAGCACAGTTTGGGATTTTTTGAGTTGATATTCATTTAATAAGATATTGGATAGATTAAGGAACCACACTAGCACTGTACAGCTCTAATTATATAGGGTTCTTGATTAGTATCCTGTCAAATGACCAGTAGCCAGAGACACTACATGCTCACCCAAACTTTCAGCATTTTAAAAACGGTCTACATCAGTATAGTTGAAAGCAAATCAATAAAGCTCTCCATGCTTTCAAGATCCGTTGGAAAAACATTTTAACTGAAAGACTCCTAAAAAGGAACCGGTCAAGATAGAAATATGGGAGCTGCCATTGCTGAGTAATCAAAGGGTCAGATGTCACCTGAAGTCTGAAAGTTGCTGGCTTATCAATTGCCTAATTTTGAACCATGTCTCCTATTTGATGTGTAAAGGTCAGGCAGTTAAACACAAAATTTCAAATTTTTGACAATCCAGAGAGTGTAAAGTGAAGAGCAAGGAAGGCATAAAGTGTAACTAAACCCACCGGTTTAACGGTTTCCCAAACATTGAACATCCAAGACACACGCCTTATATGTAGGGGTGGCCCAAGACATTGTGCTGCCTGGGTCCAAGAATAAAATGCTGCCCCCCACCACCCAAGAAAAAAAATAAAAAATTACGCCCACCAAAAGGCCCCCCACATCCATTATTTTATATCACAATAATTAAAACTAATATTAAATGTATCAGGAAGTCAGATTTACATGCAACAGCTCCTTGTCTATATGCAAAATCATATGACATATAATTATGGTTAATTGCAAACCACAAACTCCAGTTTTATTTTGTTTGTCTGAATGTCTGACGTCATTGCGCACACCACAATCATGTGAGGGACGTTCCCCGGAGGAAACGCTCTGCCTCCTCATATTTATCAGTTTGCACTAAAGGCGGCGGTATGAGATGGGTAAATGCCGCCCGTAAGGCGCCGCAAACTGATGACACGCACAACTGCTGGAAAAAAAATCTTGGGCGTCAATTTGCTGCCCCTCTCAAAGTGCTGCCTGGGTCCAATGGACCCAGTGGGACCCATGGTAGGGCCGGCCCTGCTTATATGATAACTGCTACAGTTACTAGTGTGCTTATATCAGCTCTTCACTAAACTGTCAATCCATCAAATGGCTGGTATCATAGCTGATCACGTGCAGCGCCATGGCAACTGTAGATGAAACAGAGGCTAAGATGACAGCTTCTTTTGGCAGTTAATGACAAGAGGGTTTAGTTTCACTAAGAATTTGATGTATAAATCAGCACAGTTATAATAAATTAAGACTGAACATTCAGATTCCTGAAGAAGCCCTGTTGTGACTTTTTCAAACCGCCTTCAAGACACGTACTCCAATGCACTGCAACACAGTGCCTGTTCTGTGTCCTGCAATCATATAAAATAAATACTGTCCCAAATGCATTGGGGTGTTTAAAAGTGGTTAGAAAGTCAAAGGTTTTTTTTTTATCCTAAAGCATTTTATGCATTAAGGCAAAAAAAAACACCTTTCAGTAGCCGTTTTTCCCTTCCCCCCTCAAATACTTTCCTGAGTCTTGTATTGATCCAGCGCTTTTCCCGTCTGCAGGCCTTTTCTCCCTGCTCTTACAGGCTTGGCTGAGAGCAAAGAGAGCCATTGGTTCCTGCCACTGTCAATCAAATCCTGTGGGGAGGGAGTGGGGGGAAGGGCCAAGCCACGCTGTGTGTATTTATGGACGTAAACAGCTCAGCTCAGGAGAAAGCCCACAGGTGTGCCAAATGGAGAAGAGGAGCAGCATAGAGCACCAGTGGGGGACCCCAGAAGAGAAGGTTTGGGGCTGCTCTGTGCAATACCCTAGCACAGAGCAGGTAAATATGACATATTTTTTATTTTAGTAAAATAAAAAATGAGACTTTACAACTGCTTTAAAGCAATGTGTTACAACACATGGCTACACTTTTTGTTATACCACTTGCGTGGTATAACCTGTTTTTGTTATACCACATGCGTGGACACTTTGAGTGCCTAAATACATCTGTATAGTCACAAAGACACAAGAGATGACCACACTGCCCAAACGACTCTATAATCTTATAGACTTGGTCAAACAGCCTCTGTCTTTCTTAGCATTGTAAGTCTGCATGAGTATGTTTGTAACAAGGGGTTTTGCCATTACTGATCTTTTACAATCATATCCTCCTTTTCAACCAAACATCCAGGACAGAAACCAAAGCCTTCATGATTAACTAGCAGTTCAAGGAGTAGGAAGAGAAATGACAAAATGTACTGAAGTAGAACAATCTAAAACATAGAAGGATATGGTACTCCCTAATAATTGTTGAAGGTAAACTATAATGGTTTAGGTCCATTCTGTGTTGCTTTTCAAGATTATGTATTTTTTAGGTATTCTATACGATTTTGTTACAGGAAACTAATGGGAGCCTAAAAATATGTGAGAAGGAACTTCAGCCCTACTTGTTGGCTCAAACGAAGAGTGAACAATATTATTATGTACTAATTTACATTTGCCTAAATAGAAAAAAAAATGTTTTCCAGACCAGGCCCTATTTTGCGATTCGGCACTGCGTGATTTTAACGGACAATTGCGCGGTATATGAAATTCTCAAAAAAATGTAAAAATCAAAATTTTTTTGGCCAATTTGTTTTCTGCTACATATTTTTGGTAAAAAAAAAAAAAAAAAAAATCGCAATAAGCGTATTTTGATTGGTTTGCGCAAAAGTTATTGCGTTTACTAAATAGGGGAAAGATTTATGTCATTTTTATTGTTTTTTTTTTAAACTAGTAATGTCGGCGATCTGCGATTTTTTTTTGCGGGACGGCGACATTGTGGTGGACAGATCGGACCCTTGACTGACATTTTTTACACTTTTGGGGGTACCAGTGACATTACTACAGTAATCAGTGCTAGAAACATGCACTGTTACTGTAAAAATGACACTGGCAGGAAAGGGGTTAACGTTATTAGGGATCAAGGGGTTAAGTGTGTCCTTAGGGGCGTGATTCTAACTGTCAAGGGGAGTGGCCTGTTAGATCATAAGAGACATACGATCCTATATAGGAGGATCGCATAGCCTCTGTCATGATCTAAGTGAGAATGACAGACGGCTGTGTTTACATCAGCCATCTGCCTTTCTCCCTCTCCTGCGGGAGATTGCGAGTGACCGGCGGACATCAGAGCCGCCGGTCACACGCGAGGGGATGTCAGGGAACAAGCGGTGGACGGGAGCGCGCCTCCAGGGGCGCACGCTCACCCCCTAGAGGCTCGTGGGCGAGTGATGTACCCCTACGTCACTTTGCCCAGGAGGGGCTGACCGCCGCCGTATATAGTCGTGCGGCAGTCGGCAAGTGGTTAAAGAATAACTCCACTTTTATTGAGAAAAAAAAAAAAACATCCCCCTCTCGGTGAATTTGTACTTTGCAAGGATTTTAACAAATTTTGTGGCACATTTCTATCTTTTGTTATTCTGAAGAAATAGCCGTTTGTCTGTGTCCATACTCAAAGTGAATCTAATGGGTGTGTTTTTATAATTATCAATCAGCTGCTGCACCTGCAGGGCTCTAATGAGGAAAATGGCAGGGTCTGCATCCCTTTAAATGAGATTTCCTTTTGGGAGTATCTCATCAAAAACTACATTTTTTTGCAGGGGATGCCCGAAATCTATCTTCGCGCAGACTTCTGGGAAAATCAGTAAGCCAAACACAAGCAGGAAATTACATTTCTTGGGGGGGGGGGGGGGAGGGGGTCATTCTGTACATCAATTATGTACAGAATGCCTCCAGGTTGTCATATTGCATTGTATTTTATAGAAGAATTACAGCATTGCAGATTGAAAAGCAAAGATAATTTTTATTAACATTCAATTACAATGTTACAGTATGACTTATGTAACAATTGTATATGCTACATTTTTTTTTTATTTGCTATTTTTTTCCCCCCACGACAGCGGACTTAAGGTCCTTTCACACGGAGCGGATCGTATTTTCCTCCGCTCCGGCGCTTTTTCTTTTTTTTTTTTTACGGACATGGATGACACTTGTATCATCCGGTCCGTATGTCCGTTTATCATCCCATCCGTTTGCGGATGATAAACGGAGATAATGTATGTCAATGGGATTGCGGATGTCAGCGGATGACACTGCTGACATCCGTTTTTGCGTCTGTTCCGTTTTTTTAAACAAAAGAAAAATAGGGTTCTCTTCCGTTCCAAAAAAACGGAACTGATCGGAAAGGACGCAAATCAGATAACCATCCGCTGACATTCACAATCCCATTGACATGCATTATGTCCGTTTTTCATCCGCAAAAAAATGGGATGAAAAACGGATATACGGACCGCCCGTGTGAAAGGACCCTTACTCTTTAGGAGGATACAGAATTTATGGTGGTTTGCTTTATCATTCATTTGGGAAAACACGAGGCACAAAAAAAACATCTTGAGGATGTCCAAAAGCAGTGATAAAAAGGTAGGGTGCTTTACAAAAAAAAAATTGCAAATCCCTGACACGAAGAGAATAGCCTGGGACAGTGTTTCTCAACTAGGGTTCCTCCTGAGGTTGCTAGGGGTTCCTTGAGCTTTGAGCAATGGTGAATTGATGGCTCACCTTCACTAATCACCAATGCAAGGGGGTCATTTTCCACTACTTCTAAATGTTAACTTGGACCCTAGTACACCACACTACTTATTCTTATATTTAAAACGTTATTTGATCTATTAATCATGATAATGTTTAATGAGCTGTTGCAATAATTATTTTTGGCAGGGGTTCCCCAAGAACCTGAAAATTATTTTAAGGGTTCCTCAGGGGTACAAAGGTTAATAAAGGCTGGCCTAAGACAGCCTAAATCAGACTTTGCAAATATGTAACATAAAAGCCTGGTGCCGGAGTAAGCAGTTAATCAAGGACTTTGGTTACAATGCAACTTAAGACCAAGTTTTTAGTCTTACATGTAAAAATCTGTATTATCATGTATGTGTCACTACAACCGAACATCAACAGTGCTTTCATGAGGCACTAAAGATCTCTCGCATGAATTTAATAGAAATATGTGACCTACTCTTGAATGACGAGTTGGACCAGAAATACACATGGAGAAGCCGCAGCAGAGCGGTATAAAGCAAACCCTCCTGGGCATTAGACTGACAGACATGCTGCTATTAATGTCATAGATAACTCAAAGTGAGAATTAAGTGTTATCACATACACAGTGAAGGTATTATCACATTTTATCACACCACTTGAAACTTTACCACAAAATACAGTGTTTTGCTAGAAAAAAAAACATCACATACCCAAGACACTTTACCTGTGTTATGATACTGAAGATTTTATAACAAAAATACTGCTGGCAACATAAAAAGGATAACAAACAATATTTAATTTGCATGTATGCTCATTTCTAACCAATATAAGGTTTCAGTCTAGGTTCATATTGAAGTGAAAGTGAGGCATTGGGAGTAATGTGTTATCCAGAGCAAACTTTCTTGACACAGGTATCCCGTGGGAATATGTAAAAATTAAAACTGAGTTTAAAAAGTAATTCCATGATCAAATGCATATAAATGATAGCAAGCTAGCTATTAGAAATGCAACTTCAATATCTACTGAATGGTTTGGGTCCTTGCCAATACCCATGCAATCCTGAAAACTTTCAATTGAAGAAAAAAAAAAAAAAAAACTTCTACTTGGGCTGGCTATACATTATACTTTTTATTTTAAACAATTTTCCTATACAATGATCAAAAATCATATAATAGGTGGTCAAACCTAAACACTTTCAATTTATATGCAATCAGGCATTACATAGCTGAAGGTAAATCTAAAGGAAGGGAATTATTCAAAACTGGAGCAGTTGTGCATGGCAACTAATTACCTTCTATCTTTCGTATTCAAATCTTAAAGCTGATTTCCATGTTTTCTTTCACTTTAAATTGTTCTTTTGGACCGAGCTGGTCCACTCCAGACAACCTATTTCCTTCACTATACCTTCACAAGTGCTGCAGCAGCTCTAAGCAATGTATGTACTGCATGTAGCTTCAGCAGCAATACACAGTGCTGGGTTCCCATCTTGCACCCAAACAATATCGAGTCAGTCTGAGTGGCGCTCAACTATTCAAAGCCAGCTTTGTTTTCTGTAAATTAATTCTTCTGTCAGAGATTGTGACATCAGTAGCCCGCCTCTCAGCCTTAGCCAATCAGAGGAAGCTTTGTATTTGTTCACAGAATACAAAGCTGCCTAAGAATGGCTGAGCACCTGACAAACTCTGAATTGTTCCGGGTAAGAGACGGAAAGTTTCTGTCCCACAGCGGGAACCCAACACTGTGTACTGTATGAAGCTACATGCAGTACATACAGGGCTTACAGCCAGTGCAGCTTATTGAGGAAAAATTGGATTTTTGACTTACCGTAAAATCCCTTTCTCTGATGTTCATTGACAGACACAGCTTCTGATCTCCATAATCATTGGGTTATACTGCCCCTACAGGAGTAGGGCACTAGGCAGAAAAAAAGTCTGGCTACGCCTATGGGCAGTCCCAGGAGGTATATTCCCTCTTTCTGCTATAGGCACTCAGTAAGGGACAATGCAGTGTAAAACATGAGGGGTGGGAACAGCAAAAAAAATTCCCAAGGCTAAACAGTAGCAAACCAGGCAACATGAGCTCAACTAAAACAACTGGAGCCCACCTGAAAAAAAACAATACAATCTCAAAGAGGATCAGGTCCTCTTAACAGCAGCCTGCAAAACCTTGCAGCTAAAAGAAGCATCCGCAGATGCCAACACATCGACTTTGTAAAACTTTGTGAAAGTGTGCACCGAAGACCAGGTGGCCGTCTTGCAAACCTGCATCACCGACACCTTATGGCAGAAGGCCCAGGAGGTACTAAGTGCCCTAGTAGAGTGCGCCTTAACAGGGAAAGGAGGAATCTGACCTTTGATGGAATAGGCTTGAATCACTGTCTGTCTATCTCATTCAACTGGAAATGGCTGCAGGGGAAGTGGACAACCCTTTACGAGGCCCATCCATGAGACTGACTTTCTGAAAGACTCCACAGCTGCCAGGTACATCCTAATTGCCCGGACCACATCCAAGGCATGCAAGAAAATTGCCTTCGGATGTTTAGGCCTGGGACACAGGGATGGCAACACAATGTATTCATTCAAATGAAAATCAGAGACAATCTTTGGAAGGAATGACGGACAGGGTCAAAGATCCACTTTATCTCTGTGAATCACCAGGTAAAGTGAACGACAGGATAACGCCTCCAGCTCCGACACCCTGCGCGCAGAGGTGATAGCCACCAAAAATATTACCTTATGGTAAATCGTGGGCAGCGGAATCTCCCGAAGATTCTCAAAGGGAGGCTTCTGGAGGGCCGAAAGCACCAAATTGAGGTCCCAAGGCGACAACGGAGACCACACTGGAAGAACTAAATGTCGGACACCCTGAAGAAAGGTACGTACCAGGCAAAGGACGTTGGAAGAAGCCTGCCAAAGAAGTGACCTGGCCCTTGATGGTACTCAAGGCAAATTTCTGATCCCTCCCCCTTTAAAGGAAAGTCAAGATCGGAGCCACTGAGACGGAGTGAGGATGAACCCTAAAAGACTCAGTCCACGCAATGTACGTCTTCCACGTAGAGTGATAGATCTTCCTAGAAGTAGATTTCCTAGCTTTTAACAGTGTAGGAATCACCGACTCAGAAAAACCTCTATCCTACAGCACCTGGCATCCAACAGCCAAGCTGTCAAAGCCAACGACTGCAAAGCAGGATGGAAGATCGTCCTTGTGACAGCAGATCCTTCCTGAGAGGAAGCTTCAAAAGAACCTCGGCGACCAGCCGCACAAGATCGGCGTACCAAGCCCAGCGACGCCAGTCCGGAGCCATTAAGATGACCGAAATCCCTTCTGCCTTAAACTCGCGTAGAATTTTTGGCAAAAGCTTGAGGAGGGAAGGTGTAAATCAGACGATGGGGGACAGCCAGGGGACAAGAGCAAAACTCAATCTTGTAGCCAGATTACCCAACGGTTATGGAGATCAGAAGCTGTGACTGTCAATGAACAAAAGAGAAGTGCTTCTTTAAGCCCAAACAATTTAATGAAAGTAAACAAACATGTAAATCAGTTTCAATTGAACAAACTGAAGATAGAAGTTGATCGGTTGCTATGCTCTGAATTCTGTTGGCTCCAGCTTTAAGGCTTTAAGAAATCCCCCCCCCCCCCCAAATTTGTGTAAAGCATAACCCAGAGAGTTTTCTCTGTATAATGTTGCAACGAACACAGTGATAAGCGGAGAGGTTAATCGCATGATTTTGACAACAAACTGAGCTTCCAAAATTTTGTGAATAGTAATATGTAAGGCACAATACTTTGCTTTTTAAGAGCTAAGGCAATGCAGCTCTGACACACATGAAGCGCAATGCACCCCAACACACTGTAACACACTGTGGTATGATGCATCCAAAAAATGTAGCATTTTTTTTTTGCTTGCGTGTTCTTGTGTGTTGGCAGCTCATTCAAAATGCGTTATGGGGGAATCCCTCCAAAGCAAGAACAGTGTCAGCAAACCACCCTCCCCTGCCTACAGTTATTGACTGTTCTATAGTGAACAAACTGCATGGAACCTGGACTGGACACTAAAGCATAAGATATGCAGTACACCCATAGAATTATTCTTAAAAGGCATGTTATAGAAATGGAAGGTTATTTTTCCTTGTTACCTATGACACACCTGGCTGGCTGCTGTACAGATATGCTAAATTAGAGTTTCTTCCCTCCAAGTTTTGAAATATTCTAGCATTCACACAATTGAGTTTATTTTATCAATGGACACGTTAGCAGCCCAGACATGAGAGGACATCTGTCTATGGTAGCAAAACATGATTGGTGACAAAGAACTCTACAGAGGGGGAATCCTTGACTGGGAAAGCTAGAAAATCTGCCTGGATTGCTTTTCTCCCCTGAGAAACTCAGTGCTGGTAGCATCTAGGCATCGATACCAGTTTTTTATTGAGTACCGATTGAGTATGAGTAACGATACCATTTACTGATATACAATTTTAATGTCATATGTTTTTTAGGGCTCATTCACATCATACATGCATGAAAACTGATGGGAAAACTGCACAGATTTCACTTGCAGAGACATTCGTTTTGTATCAGTTTTCATGTGCGTTGGTGGGTTTTCACAGCCTGTTCACATATGTGCGGGCCGGCCGAAGTGTGATTTGAAAAAGAGTCCTGTGCCATTCTAGTCCAGTTCAGGTGTGATTTCTAATCTCAAACACTACAATTGATATTGGCATCGCACCGGACCAGGCTTTGAAATCGCACTGCAAACCGGCCAAAACATAAGTGAAACGAGTCTGAAGGTATCGGTTTTAGTATCGGAGCATTTGCACGAGTACAAGTACTCATGCAAATGCTTAGTATAAGTAACAATGCGCTATAAACATCTATCTACACTATTCTTCTCCCAATCTCCAATCTGTAGACATACAATTACTAGGGAGGCAGAAGAGTGCATGGCAGTGCTCTGAAGGTCTGCAACCGAAAGCCCAGATGGATTGTGCCTGCATGTCTGACCATCATAGGTGTGCGCACAAGGTGTGCCAGGTGTGCCCAGGCACACCCTAATCACCCTGTGCAGCACAGGTTCCCCCTACTGCCCTGGCTCCCCTTCCCCTTACCCCAACAGCTCTTCTGGGTTCCCTCCTCTCCTTTCCAGCCGGCTGTTGCTGTGGGGATGTTTTAGGATGAGTGGGGAAAGGGGCCGATAAATATACAGTTTGCCGGCCCGCTCCCTTTCTGAATGAACATCGTGAGGAATCGGTAGTGTGTGTTTGAGCTTTGGTGTGCACACCCTAATGCATTAGGCTGCGCACACCTATGCTGACCATCCTCTTATGTTTAAAGGCAGCTTTTGAATAAACAGTACAAGCAATTTAAAGCCTTTTTGCCTTAATAAAAATTGCAGTTAGGACATATAATTGCATACTAGTAATAAGATGTTTATTACTTCAGCAAACACGGTTTTATAGGTTTTGGTTCATTGTAAATAGAAGCAGCAAGTTCACTGCTCTGGATAAGGCTGAAGCGGTACGATGCCCCACACAGTCTGGCCTTTCTGTGATAAGACTCTGCCATTGTGTCACACTTGTTGTGCCTTTGTTGAGCCAAACAAAGGAGAGACTTTTGTGCTGCTTGTCTGAGCATGGCAAAGTAGCCCGCTCTCACAATGCCTATGCAGTAGGGGAGCTTGGACTGGCGGCGTCTCCTCAATCACCCTGTTGAGGGGGGTCAAGAGAATCCGCTCATCCACTGGAGTGGAAATGTGGAAAAGACCCTGCAGTGTGCCTGATCATCTCTGCACTGGGGCATATTTTAGGACTGGCCATTGTTCTTCTGACTGGATAAAGACTTTAAACAGTCATGAGTCATGGGACTCTGGAGTCATGGCCGTAGCACGCTAACTAGCCCAATATATGCACAGTTACGCAGACTGTCAAGCCAAGCAAAAGCACAGTAAAATAAAAAAATCGATATCATGTTTGCGTGATTTCTCTAAACAGAAGGTACTGCGTATCATCAATATTACTCATTTTGTACCAGAGAACAACATTTTTGTTGGGAAGAAAACAGAACTGAAATAAATATGTACTTCAGACCCTTGAGTACCAGGAAGTCACAGAGTGAGGAATTACCAAGCTTTAAAAGGCCCATGTGAATGGGGATTAGCACTGACACCCTGCGGAGAGTCAAGGATGGGTCAAAATAAAGCCTCAAGGATTAACTTGGCATAGTGCTGCCTTATTCTTGCAGTCATTTCCAAACAAACTTTTCTTGGCAAAAATCCCAATATAGCAATATTAAAATAATGCATTTTATTCACAACAAATGGCAGAATTGTAAAACTGGTCCCTTCGGTGTGGCATGCAACCCCAGCAAGTCAACAAATCTAGCCCTTGTCTGTTTAAATAAGGTAAAGAGAATAGTAAAATAAAAACTGGATGGACCACCATGAGTTCACATTAATATTAATATACCTAAAGCTATTAGCATTTATTCAGAACTGGAGTGCTTCCAGGTATACACCAACCTCTTTGCAAATGCAAAACAACAAAATTCAAAGAAGATTTTACATTTTCCGGCATTACATACACATATTAGTACTGCCTACTGATTCTGCCATCCAGGAGAACCTGTAATACAAACTGTTATGTTCCAACAAGTTCAGTCCCTTGGTATGGCTGGACAGCAAGATAACTTTTTAATATGGTTCACACCACAATTTCAGTGTTCCAAATGCGTTTCTGCATGCACATTTTTTATGTGTTTTTGATGCGTTCCAGTGCGTTTTTTCTCCTCTTTTTCTTAATTTTAATTGGAGGACATGTAAATTCCAGTGCGTTTTTGAGGCGTTTTGCAGCGTTCCATACATAAAAATGCACCATATTCTACTTTTGTTGATTGCACTGGTATGAACCAAAGCCATTGTAATCCATGGTAAACACGGTCTATGCATTTTTTGATGCAGAATAAAAACACACTGGACTGTATCTGGTGGGAACTAGCCCTTAGGATTGGCCGAGTAGAGGTATAACGCATCTGTCTCCATGATACAGACAACATGAAAAGCAGCCTCAAGTTTGCACTCATCATGTTGCAGAGGGAGAAGTTTTATTTTATTTTTTTTTTTAATCTTTAGCAAACCAAAAAAGATTATTGGTGATTCAAGCTGAACAATCCTTTGCCCATGTAGGGCAAAGGAACAGGCGTGTTTTTTTTTTACTCCTTCTGCAACAGCACATACTCACATTACCTTCCTTTACCCACTAATCAGTTCAAACAGTGGGAGCAAATAAACTAGCCAGTTACCCACTCCATATGGCAGTGCTGGTGCCTGGCCGTAGACCCAGAGCTGTCACATGGGGCCCTGTGTAAGTTCAGACCTTACATGGGGCTTTCTTTATTTGCTCCCAGTGGCTGAAACCGCAGAGGAGATGAAGAAAAGTAAAAATATGCAGCAGGCAAAGGGGCAATAAAGTAAGCTTTCACTACCTGAGCAAAGCCAAGGTTCACCATCAATTTTAAATCAGCCTACTCTGATTCATGATTCTTGTGCAGCTATAACACCACCACATCTTAGTACTGTAACAGTTTATGTATTGTAATATGAAGTACCATTTAGCGGCTGAGCACACAAGCTATTCCTTCCATAAACTGCTAATGCTTAACTGTAGCTAAATCATATAGCAATGCAATGTAATTATGTTACCGTACCGTACCTACAGCCAAGAAGTTAGACCAGGGGTCTCCAAACTGTGGCACACAGTCAACATGCGGCCTGCTACAAGATTTTACATGGTCCACATCTAATGTGCATAGTCTCCACTTTTGGGGACAGTGATGTAGGGATAGACTCTGTTGTAGGGAGGGGCTTTGTTGGGGATGCTGACGTAGGGGAGGACTGTGATGCAAGGTGGACTTTGATGGGGGCACTTATGTAGTGAGGGGGACTCTGATAGGAACACTGATGTAAAGTGAACTCTCATAGGGACACTAATGTAAGATGAGTCTGCTTTGTCTTACTAAAATTCCTTCTCTTTTGTTCTTAATCACATCTTGAGGATTAGAAAAAAAGATGCAAAGAAAAGCATTCATCCATTTGAATTTCGTTAATTTATTTATATAACTGACTTTTTCAGCCCTAGAAAAAACTTGTAAAATAAATGATGTGGCTCTTGTACTGAAAAGTTTGTAGACCACTGAGCTAGACTACAGAGCATGATGTGGACTACTGTGCTTTTGACACATATTTGGTACTGACAGGACTAAGACCTTAACAAGGGGCATCGATTTTCTGTAAGGCCCCTTTCACACGAGAAAACCAATCTGCTCCGCCTGTCAGTTTTTCAGGCAGACCTGATCGGACCCTCCATTGTCCTCTATAGAGCGGCGGTTGTAAACAGACTTGTCCGTTTACACCCGTCGACATCCAATCCGATAAAAACAGACAGATGTGGATCTGTTCCCCTACCATCTAGCAGATCGGATTAGATGGCATTCAGGTGTAAACGGTCCGTTTACATCCAACCATCCATATAAAGCCCCGTACACACGATCAGATTATCGAAAGATCTGTCGTCCGTTTTTTGTGGCATGCTAGTCTGATGTGGAAAGTGAAGAGGGTATTTTCATACGAATTTTCCCGTACGACAGAATTCTACTTCAGAAGTGTTGTCAAGTGTTGGATTTCTTTATATGTGTTCTTTCGTATCTGAGCATGCCTAGTAATGCTCTTAAGAATTTTTTCCGTCTAAATCTGTACTAATGAGACGAAAATCGGACGTTGTATTATGGACAACAAACATTTTATAGCCTGCACATCAGGATTTTGTCAGCCGAAAAGTCGGAGTTGGCTGTCGAAAGCACCATACTAACAATCCGAAAATCGGCAGATCGGTAGTCGGACGAATTTTCCCTTCAGATTTTCTTATCGTGTGTACGGGCCTTGAGATAAAGGACTGTGTCTTTGTCTGCTGTGCATTAGCGGAGCAGCCACGAACCAGTCATCCACCTGCTCAGTGGGGATCAGCGGACAGATGCCCTTCTGAGCAAGCAGACTCTTAGCAGAACCCGTCCATGTGGAAGGGGCCTAATAGATAAAGTGCCCCCTGCCAGTTGTTGATCAGACACAAGTTAAGACTCGGTTGTAATTTCTACTGCACTTTGTGCAGTGTGCACACATTGAGGGAGTTCTACTAAAACTGGTGCACAAAGAATCTGGTGCAGCTGTGCATAGCAATCAGCTTCTAGGTTTTATTTTCAATGCTTAATTGTACAAGCTGAAGTTAGAAGCTGATTGGTTACTATGCACAGCTGCACAAGATTCAGTGTGCACCAATTTTAGTAAATCTCCTTCACTGCATTCAGCAGGCAGCTTAAGAAAGATACCGTATTTTCCGGCCTATAAGACAACTGGGCGTATAAGACGACCCCCCTAATTTTCAAGTTAAAACATAGGTTTTGGGCTATACTCGCTGTATAAGACTACCCCCCTCTCGAAGCAAGGCAACACCATTGAAAAACATCAGATTTCTCATAGATCTCCAAGGTACCCTAGTACTGTAATACATGTAATCTCTCATAATATCTCCAAGGTACCCTAAGTATTACCAGTAGATGTAATCTCAAGACGCTGGCTGTGCAGGAATCCTGTACCGGTATACCGTATGTACCGTAACTTTGGCTACATGCAGTATACCGAGCTGAGCCAATCACAGTGAGCGATGTATTCTATTATTGATGCAAAGCCTGCTTGGATTGGCAGAGTCAGAGAGGCGGGCTGATGTTACTCCGCCAATCCGAGCAGGCTTTGCATTCAATAATAGAATACATCACTCTCCCTGATTGGCTCAGTGCGGTACACTGTATGTAGCCGAAGCTACGGTACATACGGTATACCGGTACAGGATTCCCACACAGCCAGCGTCTTGAGAGATTAAATCTACCGGTAATACTTATACTTAGGTTACCTTTGAGATATTATACTCGGCGTATAAGACTACCCCCCATTTTTGGGAGATTTTTTTGAGGTTCAAAAGTAGTCTTATACGCCAGAAAATACAGTACTTTTTAAATAGATTTTACAGAGAGATGCCAGTCTAAGTGTAAAGCAGGAAATTGTAAATTGCCAAGCTGATGAAAACACAAAGTATAGTCAATCAGCACTTATATCTCCTAACTTTGCAATGGAAGAACCAACTTTGTGTTGTCAATGATCCTATCACAGCTGACAGCACAGCAGAATAGGGGAATCGCTTAGTTTATTATGATGGAATTTTTTTTCCCCGTTTTAGACTAAGCTGCAGAAAAATAAGTAGAATGACAGGCAAAGTAAACAAATGTTTGCATGTGTTCAATAAAAGGTGGATATGATAAAAGTAATATTTCTATATGGATTATTTGGAGTGGAGTATATGGAATATCACTTATACAACAGAATAATAATGTAATAATTATGTTATAAGGCTGTTTTAGTTTTACTCTGCATTCCAAAAGCTGTTTTTTTTTTTTTTATTTTAAACATGTGACCAGCGGCAAAGGACTAGAAGCTCCTCATGCCATTGTTTCCCTACAGACAGGCTGGAAAAGAGCTGGGTCATGTGACAGTTGTATATAGGTTAGGGAAAAAGGTACTTAGAGTTTTTATTACAATAATTACATCTGCATACAGAAAGAAAAGGAATAATGTAAATTTTTTTTTAGTATGACCTAAGCCATGCCTTTGCACCTTCTGTTTGCCAGATTATTATGCTCCCTCCAGTCAATATCTTGCTCTTGTCTGTATCTTCGCTATCACTCGTTACCAACTCTGGCTTGTTCCTCGACTACGCTTCGGCTTGATCCCAACCTACAACCATCCCTTACCGACCTTTGCATTATTTACTGACTAAGCTTCTGCTTATTACCTACCTGCTTATCTGCTACCCCGGCTTGCTCACCTTCTTGGTGGGGCAATCCTGATGACCGCGACCTGGGACTAACACGCATAAAAATGAATCTCCATTATTAACAGCTCTGGTGTACACTGGTTAGTACTTAGACACCACATCTCAGATGAGCCCGTGTCATCCCACAGAATTGCTCCTGAAGAAGCGTGTGGTGCGAAACGGCCGTAGAGCAGGGTTATATGCCAGAGGTCCATAAGCCACCATTCTTAATCCAAGTCTGGTGGCTTTCTATGCAAGTGCTTTATATGCCATTGCACTGTATGGATCTTTATTTGTTTTATATCGGATATTGTTTTAGCTCTATTTTTTAATACATACTACACTGAGTTGATTTCCTCTCTCTTTTTTGCTTGGTAATGCAATATACCGGTTTTTCGGATTCAACATCTGAGGAAACTCTATCCTTTGGAGGGATAAGAAGATCATTACCCGCCTGACCTCTATTTGGCTTCATTAAACACGCAGTAGCTGTCTTGATATGACAGCATGTGGGTCTGGTGAGTTTTCACTTTTTACTTCGGTGGACACAGAATATTTCATTCGTATGGTTTTGCTGCCTTTAGACTTTTTTAGTTATTGATGGACTGAATTTTACATATATTACATCATATTTTATCACTTACCTAGCGCTGCAACCTTTATTATTTGTATTCACTGGTGTTTGTATATTCTCACTGCTTGCAAGCTGCTTTTCTGTTGATTATTAGGCGCTGACATTTTTCTTTTATTTGCATCCCACAGTATTACCTGCTTCTGTATGACTCAGTAGTGTTCATTTTGAAATAAACTATATGCTATCAAAGAGGTTTTAATTTACTGCTTTGAAATCAAATGTGCAGCCCCCTATGATCCTCTTCCTCGTGTGCCATGTTTGTGTTTTCATTTTTTAGTATAATTAACATGTGTAATAATAGAAATACATTTTGCACCTTTAGCCCCCGTTCACATTAGGTCGCTCCGACTTCGGGGGGTGACCTGTGAAGTCGTGTGCACCGCGACTTCGGCGCGACTTGCACGGACTTCATATAATGAATGTCTATGCAAGTCGCCTCCTGGTCGCCCCGAAGTAGTACAGGACCCTTTTTCTAAGTCGGAGTGACTTGTGTTGCTCCTATTAGAACCGGTCATGTACTACTCAATGGACCCGACGGTGCGCGACTTGCCAGGCTGACCAAGTCGCCTGGCAAGTCGTAATAGTGTGAACCGGCTCTTAAAGTGTTAAATATGTTGTTAAAAGCAAATGGTACATTTCTCAATTACCGTAAATAACAACATGATGAAAGTCCAAAAGGGTAAATAATTATGCAAAGCAATTTATTTCTCTTAGTGCAGGTTTCCTATAAAAGCCACATCAAACTAATGTACTTGCCAAAGGTGTCCTCTCTCTACCTTATTGTACATCGTTACATTGGACCACCTTGCCATAGCTCTGCGTAATTACCAAGATATTAAAATTGCAAACTATCATTATAGATTGTCATTTTATGCAGATGACCCCCTTCTGTATGTCACAACTTAATTTGTATTACTTCTCTGAGGAGGGAGCGAAGGTCGGGCCATGCTTTATGCATCTATGCACACAGGCAGCAAGGCTTACATTGGGGAGACTTACAGAAAAGGAGGAGCCAGGAGTGCAATTGGGGGACCCAAGTAGAGGAGATTATGGGCTGCTTTGTGCATTGCATAGAGCAGCTAAGAGTAAAACTGTTTGTTATTTAGAAAAAAAAAAAAAGACTTACAATCACTTTGTCAATAAAGCCATTTGCAACTTCACATGACAATATTAGAAGTCCAAAATCAAACATACCATTTTGTCGCTGCCCAAGAGTAAAGGGGGGGTCGCATTACCTACTATATCCCTTTACGTTCATGTAGCCTCACTCCTTAGGATTCTAGACCAGTACCATGAAAGTTCTACCAAATTATGTACCAACTTGGAGGTCGTTCTTTTTGCCCCAGACTTACTTCTCTACCTTGGATGAATTCCACACACAGATCCTCTAAGGGCTCCTTACCTTTACCAATTTTTGGCACTTTGGAACACATATATTTGCAGAAGCCTAACTTTACTCTAGTCCCAGTACCATAACCCCCCCCCCCCCCATTTGGTAATAACTTGTTTCCATGGACCCTTTACCAACCACACTTTCTCTCCTGGAAAAGAGAGACGAGACACTTTTATGCCACACCTTACATAAGAGAAGAAAACTTCCCTTTCCACAGATACTTCCCACTTGCCATAACCCCTGCAGAGCTTGGTTTGAGTACTCCCAATTGGAACTTTATCTTGGGATCATGCTCCCTACAAATTTTTTTACAGATCACACATAGACACTGAGTCATTACATACCCAGTCCACTAGCCCAGAACATTCTCTATCCCTAATATACCCAATTCTATTGAAGGAATTCTACCCAAGAACCAAAGACTTTATATCTAAATAGGAACATAAATTAGGGCCCTTTCACACGGGCGTTCCGTATGTCCGCAAATCATCCTATTTTTTTGCGGATGATTTACGGACATAATGTAAGTCAATGGCATTGCGGATGTCAGCGGAATACCATCCGCTGACATCCGATTTTCTTCCTTTCAGTTCGGTTCCGTGTTTTGGAACGGAACAGAACCCTATTTTTCCTCCGTTCAAAAAACGGAAAGGAAGCAAAATCGGATGTCAGCGGTGTCATCCGCTGACATCCGCAATGCCCATAGACATACATTATGTTCGTATATCATCTGCAAACGGATGGGACGATATGCGGACATACGGAGTGTCATCCGCTCCAAGAAAAAAAAAAAAAAGTCCCGCAGCAGAGCAAAAAACTGGAGCGGCCGTGTGAAAGAGGCCTTAGGCATTACTCCTGATGAGCTGGATTAGGACAAGACAGTGACATTTATTTACAGGATCTCTATCTATTCACTAGCACAATAGAGTAATTATAAAATTTTATCCAGATGGTTTAGATGTCCTACAGGTTTACATAATATAGAGCCAACCATCCCTAACACTTGTTGGAGGTGTTTACCCCTGGTACCATGACTCGTATATGAGGCACTTGTCCCTGGATCGCTCCTTTTTGGGATAAAATACTACAGCTTATTATAGGCTCGTGGGTGATAAGATCCCAAACAATCACTTAAATCACATTGCTTTCTATGCTACCCTGATCCTATAAAAAAATAAAAATAAATACTCGTTACATTTTTTGACAAAGTGTTACTAAACCCAGGACCCTGCATCCATTATATCTGGTCTACCACAGTACACAGAACATGGAAATGCAATTATTTTAGTAAATATAAAACTGCTGAATACCTTTTCTCATTAGCAGTATATAGCAGCCTTGTGACTTCTATCAGTGTCTGGTTAAAGCTTGAAGGAAGAGTTTTCATTTTACTCTGACTGTCCTACGATGCTGCAGGACCCCCGACCCTCTGTCTTAACAGTGCTGATTGGCCCTGTGCCGATCACATGCATCCTCCCAAAAAGAAAAAAAAACTCTAGCAATATACGCCAAACTGATCCTGTGCAGAGTGACTCCAAAGGCTCTGTCTTATCAGGAGATGGATTGGGGACAGTGGAAGAAAAGAAGTATCAGGGAAGATATGATCAAACTGCATTTTTACACAATGCAGAGGATTAACCCCTTGGTTTAGTAAAACTTTAAGCAGACACAGTATTAGCCAGATATTGGTGAGGATTTGACATGTCGCCACTTGCTGAATGGGCATGCAAAATGGCAAAATGGATTCCATCTGCCATGAGGAGTGACTGATCTCATGGGAAAATTTTAAGTCTGATACTTACAAGATCACATAGGCTGTGTGGACTCATTTCAGACACTTCAATTTTGAAATCTTTTCTGCGATGGATCACTTATTGGCTTCATTTTTATGTGTTGTTTTTTTCTTACTTGGTTGTCCAGGCTCTCTGGAGTTGATGTTGGGTCCTATTCTCTCCGTTTACTCCTCTTCCCTCTCATGTTTCCCTTTCTTCTTTCCCTGTAACCATTTTTTTTTCCTTTTGATCTCCTTTTTTCCTCCCGTTTGCCTTAAGCTATCCTCAGGTTATAGCTTTATTTAATGATTCGTGAACGCTCCAAACTTATAATATTGGATATGTTTACTGCTATTAATAGAGTGGTTATTATCCTATTTTTTCCTTACCATTTCCTATCTATTCCAGTTACTTTTCACTGATGTTACATGTATCGTTAAAATAATCACTCTCCACACTTTAAGTATATGACAAATTTCTCATTTTCATTCTTATTGTGCCTGTACTGTCCTCACATGTACATTGTACACATGTACATTGTTTCTTTAACTTCTGTATTCCTGATACATCTGGATTGTATCCTTTTATTCTCTGTTTTTAAAACTTAAACTGAGATTAAGTGCCGGTTCACAGTAGGTCGCTCCGACTTCGGGGGCGACCTGTGAAGTCACGTGCACCGTGACTTCGGCACGACTTGCACGGTTTTCATATAATGAATGTCTATGCAAGTCGCTCCGAGGTCGCCCCGAAGTAGTACAGGACCCTTTTTCTAAGTCGGAGCGACTTGTGTCCCTACTATTAGAACGGGTCCTGTAGCACTGCATGGACCGCGATGGACCGTGACTTGTCAAGCTGACAAGTCGCCTGACAAGTCGCGGTAGTGTGAATGGACACTTAACATAAAAGCCACATCAATATTTTGACATGAGCCATAGAACCAAAAGTTGGTTTATTGAAGGTTTCTAAAACAGCCTTAGGGCTCTTTCACACGGGCATTCCTTTTTTTTTGCCCGATCAGGTCCTTTTTTTTTTTTTGTAACGGACACGGATGACACTTGTGTCATCCGGTCCGTATGTCCGTTTTTCATCCCATCCGTTTGCGGATGAAAAACTGACATAATGCATGTCTATGTAAATACGGATGTCTGCGGATGACACCACTGACATCCGTTTTTGCTTCAGTTCCGTTTTTTGAAAGGAAGAAAAAATAGGGTTCTCCTCCGTTCAAAAAAACTGAACTGAACTGAACTGACAAAAAACGGATGTCAGAGGATGATCATCCGATGACATCCGTATTTACATAGAGATACATTAATGTCAGTTTTTCATCCGCAAATGGATGGGATGAAAAACGGACATACGGAACGCCCGTGTGAAAGAGCCCTTAAAGAGCAGAGGGGAGCAGAATACAGACACTGTTACATGACTTATAGAAGAGACACTACTCCTCGATCTCTGCTAGCAGAATCAGATCCATCAATTAATACAGTTTTTTCAAATAAAGGTTGCCATCAGTTTAATAGATACACCTTTTGACAAAAAGGTATAAGGAAAATTAAACCTCCATGTTTCCTTTCAAGGGCCAGCATGGTTCTATTAAACGCTTACTATTACAGAACAGTCCGACCGCTGTGGAGGTTGTAATACATGGCAGCAGCTTGTGCTGCATTTAAGTGATTGTAAAGGTAAAAAAAAAAAAAGAAAAAATAACAAACAAATAAAATTGCACAGAGCAGCCGCGAACCACCTCTTTTCGAGTCCCCTGCAAACGCTCCTGGCCCCTCTCCTCTGTCCAGTGCCCCCATTGGAAGTGGCTTCCCATGAGGGCACTCATGCATGCTCGCACCCGAGCCCTTCTGCTGCATCCATTGAGCCTTGCCACCCGCTCCCTCGTTACTGTCTTTGATTGACAGCACCGGGAGCTGATGGTTCCTGGTGCCCCAGCAAATGCATAGAGACCTGGAAGTGAGGGGAGAGAAGAGCTGCAGATGTGTACGGTGTTGGATCGAATGAGGGCTCAGGTAAATAAAAGGGGGGGGGGGGGAATGCTGACACCTAAACATTTTTTACACAAATGCAAGGAATGCATTAAGGTAAAAAAAAAAATGTAGGCTTTACAACCACTTTAAGTAAGCTGTGCTGCTTTTTGTACCTGAAAGGAAAGTCGGCCTGCCTTTCTCACCATAAATCAGAGGATCTATGAAGTTTTCTGCAGTGAAGAAGAGGAGGGATGATGTCACAATCTCCACCTCAGCCAAAGTATGCCTGGTTTTTACTGATAAACATACAAGGCTGTTCCTCAATGGCTGAGATGCCATAGGACCAATTGGTTCTTTCATGGCGTGTAAGAGAAGCATGTAGGACTGTAAACAACTGAGCTATTACAGCCTCAACAGCAATTGGACCATTCTGTAACTATTAAGGCCCTGTTCACACATACTGTAGTGACCTGTATTTTACCAAACTGGAAGAATGCAGGTCACTGTATAGACACATAGAAAAGAACAGTTTTCTATGTGTCCTGTTCACACCACAATGCTAGTGTCCCATGCAGGGCTGCTGTTAGAAATCATGGGGCCCCCGTACAACCTACTGGCAGGGTTCCCCCTAAAATCATTATTAGCGGACACAAACATAACAGAGAACCTGGGCTAATTAGTACTTTTATAATTGTTTTTTACTTTTTTAAAACTATTTTATTTTATAATTTTTAAAAATTATTGATTGCAATGTTTAAAAGTCTGGGAGTGTCAGGCTGACAGGGGGGCACATGGGGGATCAGAAAGCGACAGAACTGGGAAGGGGCAATTACAGGAACCATGCCCTGTGTCTGTTTCTCCCTGCAGCAGCTGAAAGCCGGCAGGAGGGAGAGAAACAGGCTTTCAGCTGCTGCAGAGAGCCGCGCAGGGCATCCTTCTGTAAGTGCCCCTCCGCCAGACCACACCAATTTCCCCTGCTGTTTGGGCCCCCCTATAAGCCCGGGCCCCCTACAGGAGAACTGATGGTCCCCCCTATCAGCGGCCCTGGTCACATGCGTAGCATTGTGCTAAAACGCTACGTAATTTAAGCGCACATAAACGCACATTAAAGCAACAAGTCTATTGAGGGGAAAAAAAATTATTTTGTACCTTACAAAGACCCATACAGCAGCCATCTTAGGGGGAAAAGCAGAAAATATACAGTGGAAAGCTGGCTAGTGGGGCACAGTTTATAGATATAGATGAATGGCATTGTAAATCTAGACATAAAGAACACAACTGCCATTTACTCTCACATTGTGTGAGCTATAGATTTGCCATTTCGCTTGTGTCAATCCCCTCATCCACTTCCTAGCACAATCACAACGATTAGGGCTGTTACACTAGACATCCTCTTTGCCAATGGCTCTTAAACAAAAATGTCCTCCTTCTCGCTCTCTTTTTCTTCCTTTCTCCTTCGCTCTTTCTCTCAACCCACAAACAGGAAACAATGTGATATGAAAGGAAATAATCTGCAAAATGCATGGCAACTTAATAAACATAAAAACCTGGTTTCAATGCACTTTAAAAGCACACAATCAGGCATAAAAATGTGAATCAACATATGTAAGTAGAAGGCAATGCACATACATTTTCAAGCTTTTTTGTATGCATTTTATGTGTGCCCTAAAAGAAAAAAAAAAAAACTGAATTGTGGTTCAAGATTTTATTTAAAATAAATTTGCATAAAATGTGTAAAAAACAAATTAAAATGATCAACTTTACATTTTTTTTTTTTTTTAACAGAGGTAACAAACTGTCCTCATAACCTAGCCCACAAACCACACATAGAAGGAACTCCTCCAAATCTTAGTCCTTATTTTGTCTTAAATTGGTCTCATAAAGTTGTTCCCAGCCTTTAATTTCATTCCCAATGCCTCCATGATTGAAACACAGAATCAATCCCAAGCAGATGGTACACACACCATTCCCAAATGGTCCCATTTGCAAACATGCAACTACATACAGGCATACCCCGCTTTTAAGTACACAATGGGACCAGAGCATGTATGTAAAACGAAAATGTACTTAAAGTGAAGCAATACCTTTTTTCATTTCCTAGGCAAGCTGGCTGTCCACAAATAGGATATGTTGTAGTCCTGGGTCCCCTCACATTGCTCCCTAAGTTTGGTATCCCTGTCACTTATGGTTTGGGAGTAGTGCCATGTCAAGCTGACCACGATTTCCCATAGACGCCAATGTTAAAAACTGGGAGTAATGCCATGCCAAGCTGACCAGGCTGTGTCCGTACTCGCGAGTGTACGTAAAGTGAGTGTACTTAAAACGGTGTATGCCTGTATTAAACAGTCAATCCAAATGGTGCATACTGCTATCACTGACATCATTTGTAGGCCTGTTTTTATTTTTGCAAAGCAGGCACCCAGAACCTGGCATGCAAACGTGCCTTTATACATGAGCTTATGGGATCCCCAGAAAAATGATTCTCTAAATTCAAAGTACCAAAGGGATCTACCAATGTACTTTACAGACCAACAATGGGAAATAATTTGCAGCCTGTCGCACAAATGCTCAGGTAAAAATCCAAGAGGTTTCCATTAAATTACTCATTCTCAGATATAAAACACCAGATAGGGGTTTTCCCAATGAAGCAAACCTTCCATTTGTTGGACTTGCTCAGCAATTCAAAATCTTTTTGGGTTAAATTTACCATTTATTCATCCATATGACTAAAACTAAAGACACTCTATAAAGAAACACTCTTATTGCACCTTCCAAAGATCTCCCATAAAATGTCTCTGATTTGGACCGTGCTGAATATTGCCAAAACAGTGTTCTCATTACACTGGAAGCACAACCCTTAGAGCCCATTCACAGTGCCGCGACTTGTCAGGCGACTTGTCAGCCTTACAAGTCGCGGTCAGTCGCGGTCCATTGAGTAGTACAGGACCCGTTCTAATAGGAGCGACACAAGTCACTCCCACTTAGAAAAAGGGTCCTGTACTACTTTGGGGCGACCTCGGAGCGACTTGTGAAGTCCCTGCAAGTCGCGCCGAAGTCGCGGTACACGCGACTTCACAGGTCGCCCCCGAAGTCGTGTTGCCTCAGTGTGAACCGGCTCTAACCATCTGTTTTGAAGTTGTTTAACAACATCAAACTTATCTTCAAAACAGAAGATCAGATCTAAAGTTCTTAAAGACAAGAGGTTATTTTATTTATTACAGTTACTTTTATAGCGCCGCCAATTTACGCAGTGCTTTACATCTATATATATATATTGTACATTTGCATCAGCCCCTGCCCTCAAGGTGCGTACAATCTAAGGTTCCTAACTCACATTCATACATACTACGGCCAATTCAGACAGGAACCAATGAACCTACCAGCATCTTTAGAGCAGTGTTTCTCAACTTCGGTCCTCAGGGCACACTAACAGGCCAGATTTTAAGTATTACCTTGGGGAGATGCAGACTAGAATACTGCAATCCCTGAGCAGCAAATGATATCACCTGTGATATATTTCAGTCTTCTTGCAAACCTGGCCTGTTAGTGTGCCCTGAGGACCGGAGTTGAGAAACACTGCTTTAGAGTGTTGGAGACTGGAGTACCCGGAAGAAACCCATGCAGACACTTGTATTCTCCCTTGTATAGGGAGAATATACAAACTCTAGGCAGGTAGTGCTGTGGTTGATATGAACATCTAAACTAATAAACTCAACAACTTTTTGTGTAAAACATTTTTTACCAAGACTGTCATTTCTCCAATGCATAGTTTCCTTAACGGAAGGAGGTGCTGGCACCATTCGATTTCACTTTATGTACTTTATTTATCTTCTTTGCAATATTATTCCATGCGATTGATTTACTACAATTGGAGAGTGCAAAATCTGGTGCAGCTCTGCATAGAAACCAATCGGCTAAAGTTAGAAGTGGATTGGGTACCATGCACAGCTGCACCCAATTTGGCACTCTCCAGTTCTACTAAATCAACCCCCTAGTCGGGTGTTTATTGTGAGGAGGTATAAATATGTCTTTCTGCTAAATAAAGGTTTCTTCTAAAATAAAAAATTGAGCAAAACACAGTAGCTGTTATTGCTATGCTCCAACCCCAATTGTCAGTTTTAGCAGCAGAAGTTTAGCGCTTATGTTGCTGTCAGGAGGTGCAAGAATCTAAGGCCCCTTTCACACTGTCCGCTCCATCGGTGGACTCCATTTTTCTCAGCGGTGGATCGATCCGCTGATCCCCCGCTGAGTAAGCGGATGGCAGCCCTGTCTCCACTCTGTGTGCGGAGACAGAGCTGTCAGGTCCCCGCTGTCCTCTATGGGTAATCGGATGAGAACGGACCGCCTGTGCGTTCTCATTCGATCCCATCTGATCCAATGCACCAGACGGATGGAAAATAGGGTTTCAAGCCATCCAGATTTGACAGACTGGATCGGATCGGATGTCAGCGGACATGTCTCCACTGACATCCGCTGCCCCATAGAGGTACATGGGGCATTCGTTCAGATCCGCCTAAAAAACTGACAGGCGGATCTGAATGGTCCGCATGTGTAAAAGGGGCCTAACAGTTTTCAGGAAGGAAGTAGCAGCCATGAGTGGGGCACACATCATTAGAAGTATGTTACTGGTACCTAGTTAATGCCCCAATATTGTTTTAGGCATTAGAACACACTTCAGATGATGAACACTGAATTGGGTTTTCTTTTGTCACAAGACCAGAGGGAATGATCAAAATATTTCTACCCATGTAGATCAACTATTTTGAACACTTTTTGCTTTATACAATGTTTATCTGCTTTGGTTAATTACGCCTCCATACAGATCATATAGAAATTATCATACAAACACATCAGACTTGTATAATAAACTATATGTTTGTAATCACTGCGCTCCCGTTCCGTGGTAATAAACCACACCCCCTTAAACCCTCCCACTGTTAGCACAATTTGGCCATACCCAACATTTGGTGTGGTTTGCTTTGCATGCGATAATATCCCCACCCCCTGCTCCACCCCCAATAAAAGCAGGCTGTCATTAGAGTGTCTCCAGATCTCATTTTGAAAATCTTTGTACCTTCTAATACAATGCTGATGTTAAAAAATGATAATATATGCTATGACTATATTTCTCTTTTAAGCATAAAAGAGAGCCATCAAAAATCTTCCTCTGCATTTTTGTTGATTTAATGACTGCGGCAATGAATTCAGTCAATACCTTCTTTTACAAAAAATGTATTCACTTATACATTTGCAGATAGGGTATAAAAGACATGCGAATAATACAATCACAAAGGAAACACTGCAGAGTCTGAAAGCCATCCATGCATTCAGAACTGTAGTATTTCTTGGTATATAAAACGAATACAAGCTATTTTTTCCATTAGTCAGCGGTGCCGCTCTAGTGTAAAATTTTAAATGGATCCCAACGACTGCCGATGAGTTCCTGTGTTTGTGGTTTAAGCTGTGCTTTCTTTTGAAGCCCTGCCAAGGCTCTGGTGTTAATGACACTAGCAGGAAATCATAAGGCAGGGGGCAGCTGTGTATTATTTCTGATTTAGCTGTGAACACATCACACAGAAAACATGCAGATCCACTGGGAGTCTGAGATGTGTTAGTCCTGAGGATCATGCTGATAATGTTGGAAGAACTACTAGTTTTTAATGTATGAATTCAAGAAAAATGCATCCGGAAACAATGAATGCCAGGACAGAGGGTCATGTTCTTCAGGTGGAGGAAAGCCAGCAAGAAAGGTCTATTCAGTATTGCTTCCAAAGATAACCTCAAACTTAGGGGTCATTACATTGGTTATGGCAAAAATGACATGGGGTGAGCCTCAAATGATAATGCTAGTTATATGTATAAATTCTACTTCTTTCCTCTTTCAGTTCCCAAAACAAGACAGACTCCTGAAGGTCAAAGATGCACTGATCTTACCTGGATTTTTTTTTCCTACTTTAAAGCGTAACTCCACTTTTGTTGAGAAAAATACATTCCCTTCTGGGTGATATATGTACATTGCAAAGATTTTAACAAACCTTGTTGCAGATTCCTACCTTTTGTTATTCTGAAGAAATCATTGTTTGTTCCTCTGTGGATCAATTGGGAGTGGTTTCATAATTATCTCATATATATCATATTTCATATATATCAGCTGTGGCAGCTGCAGAGCTTTGAGGGAAGGTGCTGGGCCTGCATCCCTTTAGATGTGTTCCTATTGGAATTATCTCACCAAAAATGACATTTTTGTTACAGGGGACAGCAGAAATCTGACTTCAACTTAGGCAGACTTTTGGGAAAATTGGTGAGCCAATCACACAAGCAGGAAATTATATTTCTGGGATGTGGTCAGTATACAGTACATTCTGTGTACAAAACAATTCCAGGTAGCCATAAAAATTACAACAGCTGCAGACTGAAAAAGAAAGGTAATTTTTAATAACATTCAATTACAATATGATTTGTGTCGCAATTGAATACGCTATATTTATTTTTTTTTTTGTTTGCTATTTATTTCCCCCACAAAAGTGGAGTTACCCTTTATGTTTATGTACACAGGCAGTTTGGTTCATACAACATAAAAATCCAGTTTTGGGGTGCAAGAGAGGTACAGAAGCAGTGTACAGCCAGCCGCCTGTCAAAATCAGTACTGTCGTTTAGGGCTGTAAAAAAATTACGTATTTGGGGCATACAGCACATATGGCCCTAAATGCGTGTACCACTCAGATTAGCAACCAACCACCCACAGCTGCCACATACTTTATCCAGTCACTGATTTTGATAGGCTGCTGGTGGTAGGCTATACATTGTACCTGTCCCTTCCTTGCACTCAAAAAAGCCAAATATTTTCACTGTATAAACCAAACCACCCATGTGCATGAGCCCAAAGAGTCTAGCTATACAAAATGTTATGTACTTAAAGTGGACCTTTCAGTAACTTTAAAGTCACCATGAATTAACTCCTGTCAAAAAAAACAAAGCAAAAAAAAAAAAAAATAAAGTATTATTAGCGTTAAAAAGTAGTTCTTGATCCTGAGTCAAGGGACTTTGCTTGAGATGCTGTCATCAGTCCCTCACAGGAAGAAGAATTTCCTCAGTCTCCTCCAGTGATCAGACTGCAACACTGTAATTTTGCAGGTTGGGAGGCTGCAGCTGGGGCTGATATGTGTCATACAAATCTGAACAAAGCCAAGACTGCAAAGGCACCAGAATTTACATAGTTGTGCCATCTCTGTGCCAGTATTTCAGTCTAAAAAGTAGATTCTGACTAAACCAGATGGCTCCATCCATATGGAAAGTTAAGCACATGAAGGCATTGTCAGGGGAAGTACTGCGATCTATGTAGGTGATAATAAATATCTGTTACATTGCATTTTAAACAATACTTGTCATGCATGCACTAAATTTAAAGTATATCATTTAAATATAGAATATTTCAATTAGGCAAAATAAAATGGGAGTCACATAGGAGTTTGCACTTATCTATACGTTAGCCATGTCCGTTATCGAAGTCTAGAATGTGAAATTGGATCACAATCAGGAGGCACAGTGCAAGAAGCTACTTGCACATTAACCATTTAGAACACGTCAACCACAAGGCTCTCAGGCCAAATCTGGACCACCAGGCCATTTTTATGGGGTCCTTGCACCTCTCCTGCAGCTGTGGCACCCCCCTCGTCTCCACCCCCATCTTGTCTCAACAGTCAGCTGCAGAGAGGAGGACAGAACTCCTCCACCAGATCCTGTGCTTCTCCACCTTTATCTTCATCTCCACCTCCCCTGGCCTCAAGAATAAGCAGACTATTGCAGCTGACTCCAGCCCTCCTCCAAACCCTGCACTTTCTGCCTCCCCTCTCTTCCCCTAGCAGCAGCACAAGGTAAGAGTGGTGCACTATGATGTAAGGAATGTTTGGGGAATCTTGACTTCTGATGGTGAGGTGCTGCGGACATCTTGTCTTACACATACAACCGGCCCTTTGAGAGAAAACATAATTCTGATGTGGCGTGCAATGAAATCGAGTATGACACCCTTGATTTAGAGCATCTGAAGATGGCTACTATGGTTAATAAAACTCCTGAGAGTAATTTGTCAACTAAGCAATAGACAGGTATGGGAAGCACTATGTATAAGAGACTGGAGTCTGGTTTGTAAACTGACCCACAAAGCAAGAGATTTTAGGAATGGTTTTTAGAACAGGGAAAGAGTAGCTATCCTATTTGTATACTAAAAAAGTGATCTTGTCAGTTTTGGTTTTATCTTTGGGGATTTGTCTTCAATAAATAGAACAAAACAGAAACATTAGAATATATAACGTGGAGAGAAAAGTAAAGTACAAAATCATATTAGAGGTACCCTGTAGTGGAAATTCAAAGCTAATGCATACTCCAGCTTCTCAGTATTGCTCAACTTGCCATCCAAGTACAGATGTAGTCCACTATACCCTTTTGGTAAGAGGCGCATACAAAACTGACTGTAGGCTCCCTGCCATCTCCCATATACAGTATAATTGATACATCAAAGTAATGCAAAAGTTTTCCATTATCACAACAAACAATACAATTTGAAGGCTGAATCTACTCTTGCAGCCCAGATTCAAGAAGCATAAGTGCCCGCCCTGCATGAGAGGATCTCTCTGAAGCGGATTAGCAAGAGTTCAGGTTAAAGTGGTACCCAAAACCAAAAAGGCAATATATTGCATTTTACAAATCATTAGATGTAGTGGCTGCATTGGTTTTCCTTTTTTAGGCCACTCATGCTAGTACAGGTCATTTCTCCGAATGCAAAAGTGGTGCATTGGAGGCAATACACCATACACACATGTGCAGGTAAAAAGAGATGCAGAAGCGATTGGCATTTAAATGGGTATGGCTGTATATGGCCATTCACTTGTATTGGTTGCTGCACGCATTAACTGCAGGTCCCTGGTGCGCAAAAGCACATGGGATTTTACTCTTGAAGACTTGTCAGCTTGTAAACATTTATGTGGCCAAAGTTACACTGAGGGCTTGTTCACACCAGCGAGCTGATCAAAGGGCCGGTAATGTGTGTGCTGTAAGAAGCAGTGCCGATGCATCAATCCCAGAGCATCACACTGTTTACAGTTTCCTTTTTTTGCACAGAACTTTACTGAAATGTCCCAATTGGTCTGTTCCATTGAGTTCTATCCACCATAGTGGCATTGATATCTCTTCCAGGTCTTCAAACTGAAAGCCCATACACAGGTACGGGCATAGACCTGGTGGCACAGTTTACAACCAAAACCCACTGACCGTGGGTGTAATGCTCTGCAGGCTCCTGCGCAAAAAAATATTATTAAATGCACTTTTTTCCTGCAAAAATATGTGCATTTATTTATGATCTATTTTTTTATTAGGTGTATACAACACACATCTGTAGGAGATTTTGTTCTCTTATTTTGTATTATTTTGTTGCTCTGTGAGTTGGGCCTGTTAGTCTAGAGCCCTCTCTCTCTCTTTTAAATAACTTTAATGTTCTAGAGGATTGTTCAATAAAATTCTATTTTACTAAAACGTACCCTCTAATATATGTCTTATGTTGTACCCTAAGGCCCCTTTCACACAGGGGAGTCAGTCGGCGGACTCCATTTTTCTCAGCGGGGGATCGATACGCCGATCCCCCGCTGAGCAGGTGGATGGCTGCTCTGTCTCTGCGCTGTGTGCGGAGACAGAGCTGTCAGGTCCCTGCTGTTCTCTATGGGGGAATCGGATGGTAACGGACCGTCTGTCCGTTCTCATCCGATCCGATCTGCTGGACGGATGGAAAATATGGTTTCTATCCGTCCAGATTTGATGGATCAGATGTTAGCGGACATGTCTCCGCTAACATCCGATGCCCTAAAGAGATGCATGGGGCATCCGTTCACATCCGCCTGAAAAACGGACAGGCGGATCTGGACGGTCCGCCTGTGTGAAAGGGGCCTTAAATTCCACATTTTTATTTCAGAGGCTCTTGTTTAAGAGCACCTGTTATTCCTTCGGATTATCTGCATGTATTGTTTGTTTTTTTTTTTTCTATAAAAAGGTGAACTTAGCTTTTAACTATTAGAATATCAAACTAACATTTTGAAACTGTGAATTCTGAATAAAAAACACTATTGGTATATGATCAGCTTTAGTTTTATTATGATATTTTTGCTGTGTCCTCTGTAAACCTTGGCAAAGAAAAATAATACTTTTCTGATTTGAAATACAGTATATGCCAAAAATATTTTTCACATAATTCTAAACACTAAAAACATAACAGATATTATACAATATCTTAAGTAAAAAATAAATGACTAATGTAGGAAATCGTATTTCATTATAAGGTAGTGAGAGATACCTTCATTTTCAGAGGGTGGGCACTCTACTTTCAGGACCAAATCAAAGGTTCTTTCAGGCTTTTCCCTGCAATGAAAGTAGAAAATAAGTCATTAAAAAGGCATGTCAGGATTCAAGTGTATGTTCAGCTAAAACATTCTGCCACAGCTTTACATAGAGTGGGGAAGGATTAGAACAACTGTCATGTTTTTACTGCTATCAGTGAATCAGAGAAATTTACCCTCAGGACAATGTTTTACCAGACAATAAATGAGGAGCTTTTCAACAAATAAAAAATGCTTTATTTTTATGTAGTTGAGGAAAGCTAGAACCCCCGTCAATATTTTACTCATTTGCTGCCTATTTTCCAAAGAAAGGGAGGCGCTAACGAAGTCCCGAATAACAGTGAAAACCCTACAGGAGTTCTAATCCTTTCTCATGCTATCCAAAATGAAAAAAACGGTTTTGGTTTTTCACACTTTAACTGTATTCATCTACCAAATGCTTACCACCTCTAAGGTATAGGAAATCCAGTCAAATGCAAATCTTATTGTATGTAGTTACATAGTTGGTAAGGTTGAAGGTTCATTCATTTTAACCAGTGTGTGTGTGTGAGTGTTTATGTTAATACTATGTTCCATATCCCTGTATATTGTGTTCACTAAGCTGCCCATCTAAGATTTTTTTCTTTTTCTATACTCCCCGCAGACACCACCCACTGTGAAAAGGAGTTCCTCATCCTTACCGCTCTGACAGTAAAAAACTCCTTACACAGTTTAAGGCGGGAGTGTCAAACTCAATTTCATCGCAGGCCGCATCAGCATTATGGTTGCCCTCAAAAGGCCGGTTGTATCTGTAAGATTATATAAATGTATCTACTGCAAGTCTGAAAAGAAGGGTCGCACACCACTGGTATCATCCACAAGAAACTTTACTACAGACTTCTCCGAGAGAACATGGTTCTGCCATGGTGTTCTGTCTGAAGTCTCCAGTAAAGAATCTTGTGGGTGATACCAGCGGTGTCCGACCCTCCTTTTCAACTGGCATAGAATAGTAGTATTCTCATAATACTTATAAGCAGATGTCTAGAGCACCCTCCCCCCCTTACATCAAATTTCAAGAGCCCCCCCACCACCAGAAGTCAAGGGTCCTCCACCCTACCTTACACAGTGCATCCCCTTACCTTGTGCTGCTGCCAGGAAGAAGCTGGGGGGCGAAGCTGCAGGAGAGGTGCGAGGGCCACATGAAATGACCTGGGGGGCCGCATTCGGCCCCCGGGCCTTGTGTTTGACACACGTGGTTTAAGGTTAACCACTGCTCCTCCAACTTCATTCAGTGTCCATGTGTCCTGTTAAGTGACCTGAGACTGTTTTCTTCCTATGTTAGAATCACCGAGATATTTGTATATTGCTGTCATATCTTCTCTTAACCACTTGACAACTGGTGACCTACCCAAAGCTCGTTGGACTTCAAGTGGTTATACTGGGATGCATCATTTCGGTACTGTTTTTTTAGAGCAGAGTGTTGGCTTTCTTGTAAAAGCCATACTAGCTGCTAATTAGCCACTGGATTGCTTTTATGAGCAGCAGGAGGGTACATCACACTCACACTGCCTTCTGTGGCTTTCTCAAGCTCTCCCGTCCCACCGGGAGACCCTAGTGACCAGCTAGTGCTTCCACCAGCTGACCACAGAGGTAATCAGAGACCCGGAACAGCTCTGATCACCTCTAAGGTATAGGAAACCAGAAGTGATGAGCATTCATCACTTGTGGTTTCACCAAATGTAAACAGTGCCATTTTAAATGGAGAAAGCATCTGATCACCTGTTAACAAAGAAAGTATATACTTATTTCTCTGTCCAATATGTTTCATCTACAGGGAACTCAACATTTCCAGAGTGTTGATTTCCTTGGTCCACGGTAGTGCTCAGTGGTTCTTCCTAATGACCCTCCATGTCAATATTGTGTTCTGTAATGACATGGAAGTCAGCAAGAGGAATTAGTGAGAGCCGTAGGAGACCCAGGAGAATAACACATCAAGGAGTGTCAGTTTTTCAGTGTACTGCAAGTGAGAAGAATTAGTACATAAAGCAGTATTTGGCAGCACGGGCACTGGAAAATATATTTACTGTCTTTTTTACGGGTAAAAGGGATTTTTATAAATCTATTATTCAACAGGTTCAGAATTAACATTCTACCTCTGCAAGCTGTTTAAAGTGACAATAAAGCACTATAATGTGCGGTAAAAGAGATACAATCTCACTTGTGAGTCGTAGTGGTATATAGAATGCAGAATGTGTGAAAATCAATGACAGTCCTGAGGTTCTAGAAGTCTAAGTCTAGTCATAGATATCTTCCAAAAAAAACAAAACAATAGACAGGAAAACATTTGCCTGCCCTCTCTGACACCAGAACCCATTGCACCTTCATGTAACTAGCTCAACAGACTGAAAATGTGTGGTAAATGTGTGGTTTATACCTTCCTTCCCTTTTGGCTTTGCCCTGCATGTGACAGTGAACACTTATGAACCACTCATTGTCTTGTAAGGATTTTTTCAAATTGCCTACCCCATGTGTTTCATTGGGCAGTTGGATGATGGGAGGACCACACAATTTATGAGCAATCCAATTAAAGTGATTCTATAGCATAAACATTTTTTTACCTTAATACATTCCTTGCAGTGTGGTGCTGCAGCCAGGAAAGTACTAGATTGGTGATAAAAGTCAGGCAAGTGTAAGAAGGGGGGGTGGGTAGTGGGGCGTTTTTTATCTTTTTATCTAAAGGATAAGTTCACCTTTTAAAAAAAATATTGAATGCACATCTCTATGCAGGTAAAAAATGTGCATTTATATATATTTTTTTTTAATTGGAGCCTGGAAAGTATTGCACCCACCATCAGTAGATCGTGGGTGCCATGCAGGACTCCTGCTGACTTCTCAGTGTGTCCGTCTGCTTGTACAGGCAGACAGATACACACTGACAGGAAGCATGAATGAACTATCAGAGCGCTCAACAGCGCCAGGGTAGTTTCCTATAAACTACAAGCCGACAGCTGCAAAGGATGTCGGTACTTGTAGTTCCCCATTCACATAGGACTGTGAATGTCAAACAGTGACAGCGGAGAAGAAGCCAGCCTGCTTTCACTGGGGAAAGAGGGAGGGAGGGGGGGGAGAGGCTGCAGCTGCTGGAACATATTAGATATTCCACCCTAAACATGGGTGGAACATGTAACATGTTCCAAAAGGTGAACTTATCCTTTAGGCTGGGTTCACACTGATGCAAATTGGATGCGCATCCAATTCGCATGACAGGAGAGTGTGACCAGCTTTAAATCGAGCCAGTTAATACAGCTCCGGAGTGGCCGCAGGCCGCATTGCAGAAGGGTTCTGTGCGTCTGGCTCTATTTCGAATTCAGGCAAAAATTCGGACCGGATTAGCACCTGAAACGGTGAAAAGGGATGCACTGGACCACCTGCTCTGACCCGCGGCCACAGCAAGTTTGAACCCCGCAATAGAGCATTCATACGCAATGGTATAGTTGACCTGACCTCCTACAGATTCCTCAGATTCAAAGCAACTGCTGGTGATGCCAAATTGGACTGGTTACGTTGTCTAACATTTTCTGAGAATTTTCCGTCCTATGTTCTTTCTGTTCTTCTGAGGTACGTAAACTAAACCTTTGGCTTACCTCTGAGGACTTATGCCCCATACACACGTGCAGATTATCTGCAGACTTTTGTCTGCAGACTTACCTTTTCTATGTAGTGCAAGGGCCTGCCGGATTGCATACAAATTGAAAGTGTTTAGGTTTGACCTCATATTATATGGTTTTGGTAAGTCTGCAGACAAAAGTCTGCAGATAATCTGCACGTGTGTATGGGGCATTAGGGTCGAATACTATCAGCTACCTCCTCCACATTAATGACATTAAACTGAAACCTTACAAAACTTCACTTACAGAACAACTACTTACAGTGGAAGGCAAGTCAAAACCTAACAAAGCTTAAATCTACTCCCGCTCCCATTCTAAGCCTATTCTATCTACCCTGTAAAAGGAAAGATGTCTATAATTACCTATTCTCTAGTCCCTCTGGTCTAGTCATATGATCTCTCCAGCGTCGGCCTTAGTGCAGAGGCGTAATCACCGGCTATTTTTTTTTTTTCAAATACTTTTTTTAATAAATAACAAACATGTTATACTTACCTGCTCTGTGCAGTGGTTTTGCATAGAGTGGCCCGGATCTTCCTCTTGTCAGGTCCTCTTTCTGTGCTCCTGGCCCCCCTCCCTCCTGTTGAGTGCCCCCACCGCAAGCAGCTTGCTATGGGGGCACCCAAGTCCCTGTGTACCCTCTCTCTCCTGATTGGCTGACTGACTTTAAACTGACAGCAGCGGGGGGCCAATCGCGCCACGCTGCTGTCTCAGCCAATGAGGAGGGGAGTCCAGGACAGCTGAGACACTCCTGCAACATTGCTCACTTAAGTATTAGGAGGGCTGAGGGGGGCTGAGTTTTTTTTATCTTAATCCATAGAATGCCTTTACAATCCCTTCAATATTAAGTATTTGTCCCTGCCTGATTGCTTCATTTTTTTTAATTCATGTTTTCAACCAAAGTATTAGATAAAGGACAATGCAATTAAAGAATACATATACAGTATGTTTAACTTCTATCATCATTTTGGAAAATTACCAAAATAAGCTAATAACTGATAGCACTTCCTTTGGCTGCAATTACTGCAGCCCAGCACATCACTAAAAATTCAATATTGCTCAATATAAATAGTGGTTTGAACCACGACACATCAAACATATTTTTTGGTATGATGTGCCATGCTATAAGGAACATCCAGAAATGTTAATTGTGCACCTTAGCAGCACCCTGAAAATTCTATGTGTCCATTTCCTTAAAAATAGCCGTGCACTTCCTGTACCTAACATATCTGCACAGTAAGATCACGTACTAGTCATCTGTACACTCAAATCTAGCCAGTTTCTTTTTATCATTTGGAAAAAGAAGAAGAACCAGATCTTTTTTTTCCCAAGTATGACTAAATACAATTTAATTTTATAAGTTCACATACATGCTTTTTTTTTTTTTAATTAAAACAGGAGCACATTCAAAAAATAAAAATGTTCCCAACAAAGATGCTATCAATAATGTAATGTTTTGTATTGCACGTGTGAATGAGAAGGCACTGTACAGAGTGCAAGTAAAATAGCCAAATACAGACAAATGCAGTACTGCATACTAAGCATATAGTGCAAAATGATCTCTGAATATTAGCAGATGGAAAGCTGTTATATGCAAAGCATACCTTTTCCTGTACTAATCAGCTACCTCTGATATCCCAAGCCTCCCCTAAAAGTCAGTGAAGTCACCAATTACATTAAAGTGATTGTAAAGTCTCTTTTTTTTCCTATTAAAATAACAAAATGTTACCCTTACCTCCTCTGTGCAGTGGTTTTGCACAAGGCAGCCCGGATCCTCCTGACTCCTCCCTTCTGTTGAGTGCCCCCACATCAAGCAGCTTGCTATGGGGCACCTGAGCCGAGATGCAACTCCGTGTATCCATTCAGACACGGAGCTGTCATTCGGCCCCACCCCTCTCTCTCCTGATTGGCTGAGTTTGATTTACAGCAGCGGGAGTCAATGGCGCCGCTGCTGTGTCTCAGCCAATCAGAAGAGAGAGTCACAGATGGCTGGGACTTTTGTGGACATTGCTTGATAGAGATGAGGCTCAGGTAAGTATTAGGGGGGCTGAGGGGGGGGGGTGGCTTCTGCACACAGAAGACTTTTATCTAGATATAAGATAAAAAAACCTTCTGACCTTATAACCCCTTTAAAGAACAGCTACACACTGAGTTTTTTTACATTCAACCCAGCGAGTTGATCCTACGTTAGTACAGCACTCTCAGCCGCTGGGCTGTTGCGTGCTGACAGGGGGACAGCTGGAACTCTCTGATCAGCACTCTCAGTCATTGGCTAAGAGCGCTGATCGGGAGTCGGTCGGCTGCTGGTTTTTCAGCATGCTGGTCCGATAGAAGCTGGCCAAAATGATCGGCGTCTGTCAGACCAGTTGCCATACACACAGGCAGAATGTCCGCCGTTTTTTATTGAAACAGCCGATGTTGCCTGGCATTCGGCCTGCGTGTATTGGGCTTAAGAGGCTTCAGGATATCGGGAGGGGTGGGGCCAAGTATGATTTTACAGGAAAAGGTAACATTAGCAAATAAATTAAATTGCTTATATGGCTGGGTCTTCACATTAGTCTGGGATGTTGTTTGGACTTCTGGTGAAATGTCTGGTGAAAAAAGCATATGCAGGGCATCTCTACAAATTCTCTTCAGTTGAACTACAGAGGGAGGTGTTTTAGGCCTCATGGACACACCAGCTGCTCCTAGGGGTGTCTGGGTTTTTTTTTTTTTTTTACCCTGCTTTAACCACCTCAACACAGGGCACTTTTACCCCCCTTCATGCCAATTTTCAGCTTTCAGTGCTCTCACATTTTGAATGAGAATTATGCAACACTGTACCCAAATTACATTTTTATCAATTTGTTCTCTTGGTGGTATTTAATCACCACTGGGGTTTTTATTTTTTGCGCTACAAATTTAAAAAAATATTGTTTTTCTTAGTTTCAGTTATAACATTTTGCGAATAAGTAATTTCTCTTCATAATTTTTGACCAAAATTAATACTGCTACATTTCTTTGATAGAAACAACCCAAATCAGTGTATATTATTTGGTCTGTGTGAAAGTTATAGAGTCCACAAGCTATGGCACCAATTATTGAAAACTGATTACACCTGATGTACTGTCTAATTTCTGGAGGGCCTAACAGGTCAAGACAGTACAAATATTCCCCCAAATTACCCCTTTTTGAAAAGTGGACAGTCTAATAAATTTAGTAAGAGGCATGACAAGTTTTCTGAATTTGTTATTTTTTCCCCACAATTCTTTGGAATATTAAGAAATTGTTTTTTTTTTCTCCACAAAAATGTAATATTAACAAGTTATTTCTCACACACGGCATAGGCATACTTGCAACTACACCCCAAAACATATTTTGCTACTTGTCCCGAGTATGGCGATACCATACGTGTGAGATTTTTTCACAGCCTTGCCACATAGAGAAGCGCAACATCCAAGTAGCCCCTTCAGCCATTATACACTTTAAGACCAAGCCTTCCTACACTTTTTGTTTACAGGACAAAATCTGTATTTTTGCTAGAAAAGATCCCTCAAACATTATATATTTTGTAGCAGAGGCCCTAGAGAATAAAATGGTAGGTTTTGAAAATTTTATGCCACATGGTATTTGCGCAGCAGTTTTTCAAATGCAATTTTACACACTAAAGCATTAATACATTTTAATGAATTTCAATGGACGCAGAAACAATATAATATTCCAACTTTTGGTAAAATATAAAATACGGTGTTGCGCCGTGTAAAAAGATACCAAATATATCACGCTTTAAAATTGCGCACGCATGTGAAATGGCACCAAACTTCGGTATTTGAAAATCTCCATAGGCAGCTTTTTATAAGCCTTTATTGGTTACCAGTTTAGAGTTACACAGGCGGTCTGGTGCTAGAATTATTGCTCTCTCTGGCGTTCGCTGTGATAACTCAGATGTGTGGTACTATCGCTGTTTATGTATGCGTACAGGACCAACGTGTGTGTTCACCTTCGCACGCGAGCATGCTTATTGGTGGGACACGGGTACACTAACAGATGTTGATCAACCCCCGGTGGACACTGACAGATGTTGATGTCACAATGGTAGACTATTGCAGATGTTTTGTGCACAGGTACAGATGTGATGGGGGACTGTGGCAGATGTTTTGTGCACTGGTACAGATATTTATAGGGGCACTGTGACAGATATGTATGGGGACAGTGGTGCTTGGTGTACTTTTGGCTGTTTATGTACAGTGGCCAGATGGGAAGAAGTTAAACTCCCCTTCATTTTAGCCTATGTTACCATTCACACATAGGCTTTCAGCAGCCTTTAGTGGAAGGATAGTTCAGAGGCAGGGAAAAAAAATCCACTTCCATGGAGTCCAGGAGCAGCAGAGTCTGGGCAGAAAAAACTCTTGACGCTTTAAAACGTGTCTTAACTAGGCGCATTTAGCGCTTAAGCATTAATTCATTCCAATGGCCAGAATAAATTATTTATTCTGGCCAATGAAATTAATTAACGCCCAAGCACTTGATGACTGGAAATGCGGTTTCTTTCCAAAACTCTGCTGGCTTCTAGGAGAGTTAAAAAAAAAAAACATCCAGTGTGCATGAGGCCTTTCAGTTGATCGAAAGAAAATTCTAGCAGGGTGACATCACTATTTGGGATTTCAGTGTAGCTGAAAGTGTTGACAGCTCACTACAGGAAGTTAGGAGCTTCACTAGATTTCTGGAAGGATCACTAGATATTTTTTTGTGTACGTGCATACATTGCAGCATTAAAAGCTCCTAGTGAGTTTCCCTTATAACCCACTACTACCATCATCTTTCTCACCCCCAATGACGGCATCTATTCAGGCCTTGCTTGCAGTACTGTCAACACAATCTACTCATCCTCCAGCAATTTCCCCTCCTATCCCTGTGGATCTTCTTGCTATCTTGATTCCTGACATCTCCTTCACTGATTGGAAGTCCCATGGTATTTTCACCTTACAACATTTATTCCAGAATGAGGGCATTAAGCCCTTCACGACACTACAACAGGAATACCTTCTTCCCTCCTCGGCTTTATTCACTTTTATCTGAGAATAACCCATTGTCTCTCCACTATCCCACATTCGCTATATAGAGTACCTAGCCGCATTTGGAACTTTCTTACTGACATTGCTCCTACCTCCAAGGGCATTTCGAAAATATACTTGACCCTACAGGACAAGACGACCCTATCCAAGTCAAAACCCTTTTATCAATGGGAGGCGGACTTGAAACAATCCTACACGACACACCAATGGTCCATGGCACTTAAATATGCATACAAACATATAATCATCTGTTCCGCACTATGGGAACAGGAACAGACGATCAAAATTACGCTTAGATGGCATTTGACGCCCACTAAATTAGCTTTGTTTTACCGTCACTCATCCCCTTTATGCTGGAGGAATTGTGGTCATGTGGGAGATATACACCATATTCTATGGGAATGTCCAAAACTCAGATCTTACTGGCATGGGATATTTAAAACTTTATCCAAAATCACACGACTACACATTAGCCCATCTCCGGCACTTGCCCTCTTGAACTTGACGATTGATGACTATCCCCCTGAATCGAGACACCTTATAGTTCATGTTCTATTGGCGGCGAGGCTAACTCTTACTAGGAACTGGAAAAAGTAAACACCCCCTACTGCTAGGGATGCTTTGAATTTGACTCAAGATCATTGTTCCCATGAACTCATGTTTGCCTCCAGCAGAGGGAACTATCAGAAGTCCCTCTCTTGGTGGAAACCTTGAACAAAGTGGTTCAGTCGACATGACAAATCTACTCATGTATCGTCCACAAAAAATTCTGTTTGAAATGGCTGTTGGTGTACCCATGTTAGTATTCACTTGATGGCCTTGTTGTTACGTTCATTGGCTGTGAAAGTGAGTTTGTTCTTTGACTACTGTTTCGTTAGAAGTTGTAATATGTTCAGTCATTATTCTGCATTTTCTGTAATGTGAAAATTTCTCAATAAAAAAAATATAGAAATTAAAATCTCCTAGTGAAGTGAGAATAATGGCTGAACAGGACAGCATGCACTGACTGTTGTTCTCTATGGCTGTTTCCTGGCACTGTAACTTTGTCATCTGTGTCCTGTTGTGAGTTCTCCCTTAAAGTGGAACTTAGCTAGGAAAGCATATTATATTTACTTGTTTTAAACTTTTTTTGTGTACATTTCTTCAGTTACCTGGTTTCCAGTATTAGGAAAAAGATGTAATATGTCCCTTCAGGGAGCCTTCTCAGCTAAGTACACTCTGTCTGCATGTCTGAGTGAAGGGGGAGGACACAGTGGGGGGTGCAAAGCACACTACTGTGTGGTGGTCGGGTAAATTACTGTGGGGGGATGATGTGAAGGTGGGCAGAGGACACTAACGTGTGACAATATGCGTTCTTCATGCCTCCTTTGAGCTTTGATTTCCTCCATGTTGTCCAGGTAGATCCACACCTCTGAAAGGTTGCCTACCCCTGGATCAAAAGTTTTTAACCTGTTCCGGACCACCCACCGCATATATACTGCGGCATGGCGGCCCGGCTGCACAAAATCACGTACATGTATATAATCTTGTGGAAGTGATGTAGGGGGCACGCCCACCATTCCTGCTTTGATTGGACACAGCAGGAGCCAATCAGCGGGTCTGGCAGCCATGATGGCCGCCAGGACCCGCTGATCTTTCGGAGGAATGACAGAACGGCGGTCTGCTTATATAAACAGGGCAGAACGCAGTTCTGTCAGGGAGTAGAAGAGAGATCTGGTGTTTCAGCTAAGTTGAAACACAGATCTCTCTTTTCTTCCAGTGCATTCACACCCCCACAGTTATAAAGCACTGCTTAGGGGCACACTTAACCCTTTGATCGCCCCTGGTGGTAACCCCTTCTCTGCCAGTGTCATGCAGTCCCTGCATTTCTCCTAATTTGGGTTTTCGCTACATTTAGGTGTTCTTAAATATGCTGGTTACATTGCAAAGATTATTACATTATGTTTTTTTAATTTAAGTTGCTAAAAATTTCTGTTTTTCTTTTTTAAACAAGACTGGCCTGCTGGACCTGACATGACCAGGTGCATGAACTCATAGCAGCTATTTGAGTAGCTAGGAAATGTGAAATGTGGCACCTGTTTGAAGTACCCAGAGCACCTGTCGTGTCAGCTGCCTAAATATTACACACTCGCATAGCAGTGAAAATGAGATACCTGCTCAGCTGTGCTCACAGTTATACTGCTTTCCAGAAAAGCTGCTCCGCTGCTTCATATAGCTAGACTTACCAGATCAACCAAACAGATCTGGATGCCTATGAACATTATGTGCAGGTTACACTAGAACAGCAATTTCAACCACCTCCTCTAGAGGTTCCTTGAGCTGTGGCTGATTGACCTCCCATCTGATGGTACCTCCATAGTTTTAGTTCCAGCGTCCCTTGGCAGAGCCAGCAGCATGACATAAACTATCTTTTTCATATTCCACAATGGTGGCATTTTGACCACCCCTGTAAAGGGAGCATTCTTTGCACTGACCACCAAATGGTAATTTTAGCAGGGGGTTCCCTGAGACCTGAAAATTATTTAAAGGGTTATTTTGGGGTAAAAAGACTAAGAAAGAGTTCAACTATTCTGTTCAAAATAATGCAAAGTCCCTGAAACCAAAAGTAAAAAGCTGAAGAAGAGCAATCTGCTGTGATGTACTACTTTGATGAGGGTTTGGGAAAACATAGAATTAGATCCCTAAAATGAAAACTGTCCTAAAAGTAATAATGTGGCTTCCAATGAATATATTCTTCTGAAAATGTTAGTTACCTGGATGAAATCTGGCTTTTAAAAAAGGAACCTCCCCCCATAAATGTAGAATTGTAAAATGTGTTAAAATATGGGCATGGACATGTGAAAGTGCCAGTTATGCTGTCCTCTTGGCCCTTAATAACTTTTGAGTAACTGAGCCAGAACCAGCGGGCAGCAAGTAAAGTTTGATCAAAGTCAGACCTCTAGTTTTGTATATGGGCCATGGCTTACAAAGCATTAAAGAGGAACTTTATCTGGGAGAGGTCCACCCACCCCGCTTCTTATCTGCACTGCAATCTTTAGCTTTCTCGCAAGTATGCAGATGTGCAGAGAGTCTTCGGGAACTAATAATATATACAAAACAATAAGTGCGGATACAGACAAGACATTCTTGTGAAAATAAAGTCCACTGTCCTTAAAATGAAGTGAAACAATAAATCCATTCAAATATAAAAAGGTTAATATAGAATTTCAGCCTTCCACCAGAAGAATGCAAGATTCTTGAAAACAGAAACACCTGTGCCCTCCACCATACGAATAAGCCTCTTATGGCGCTTTTCCACTGCATGGAACCGAACGGTTCGGCTCGCTTTTGTGCTTTTCCACTGCTGGTACCGCATGGTACGGTTTAGGAACGGTTCGGTACGGTACGGCGGCGCTTTTCCACTACATGGAACCGAACGGTACGGCTCTCTAAAACAGTACCAACTCGATTGTGGTTCCAAGAGGTACCATACCGGTACCATATCCCACAATCCTTTGCATGCAGTCACTACTAGCCACTGATTGGTCAGAGAATCGTTGTTATCCCACCCACTTAACTATACCAAACCGTCCCGAACCGTTCCAACACCATACCATGCGGTACCAGCAGTGGAAAAGCAAACTGGGCCAAGCTGGGCCGAGTAGAGCAGAGCACGTACTTGCAGTGGAAAAGTGCCATTACTGGACTGCTTTGATCGCCAATCACAGAGATAAACAATGCATCTTCCAAAATAGGTGATTCCACACTTATAGCATGATTCCACACCAAACCGCCAGCATCAGCATCATTCCTAGACTTTCAGATGACTTCAGAAGCGGTCAGCTCGGCTAGGTGTCACCATACAAGATTTTATGCAAAGAAACAAAAGGTCACAAATAGTGTAAAACTATATATCACAGTTCACTTTAAATACGTAGACAGGTACTTACACTTAAAAGCAAATTACCACATAAGTAAATAGCTGCACAGGCTAGCACAGGATGGGTTAAGTTTAGCCCCTTCCAACGCAGTTTGCGTCAATACGCGCCATCAGGGGAGCAGAAGCAACAGTCTTTGGGAACTGGCAGAAGCCTGCAGCACATCTGCTTAGTGCAGGGGGTATTCCCACATAATGTGGGTTTCTGTATCTTGAAGTGATGTGTGAATATGCTCAGATGCCCTCAACAAAAATTGCCTCTTGAGATGTGTGACCCGGACATCTCAGCAGGCAAACGGAGTGCCCCTTGTCATTATTTATTGGGCAAGAAAACAGGAAGTGCTGTGGAGTAGCATAAAGATGTTACAAAGCCTCTTAATAATTAGGAGCCATTTTCCAATTGTGTAAAGGGGGGGGGGGGGATTGGGCAAGAAAAAGATATTGTCAAACATATGGCTGTTCTATCCTGTTGGAGGAACTGCTTAGAACACTTGTCTGAAAGTGATCTACCACCAAAAATCCGACAGCTCCAATGTCTGCTACCAACGCACACAAGTTGCTTGTAATCTTCATAACTCTTCCAATTACAGTAGGGTAAGCAAAATCCCCATGAATATCGGAAACTATTGTGCTGCTATCAACAATCTGAAAAAAAATATATTTGGCTCAATTCACAAAGCTCACACATCAAATTGGCAGTTATTCTTAATAAGATCTGAAAATTCTAATATTAGGGTTGAAAGTAAATATACTCATCCTAGTGTAAACTTTTGTGAACTGAATCTACAGTATGCGCATTGCCAATTAAAACCAAAGTTTACTTTCAGTTTCTAACATATGGTAAGAACATAAAAACTTGAGTCTGACATTTCAAATACCCTACTTTCACAATGAGGGTTTGAATCTTGTCCTGCAAATTTATCCATGTCCATCTTGGTTCTTTATTATCAAAAGGTCGTCATCAAGTCCTGTAGGATTCGGGCTTCCATGTTATCACTTCGCGTAGCCCCTGCAAGTGGTAATGCTTTTCTTTGTTATCACCTCCTGTCATTTCCCCCTTCCCACAGTGCCTGTGTGCAATTAGAATCTTATATACTTCGATTGGTCTGGGAGGAGACCTAAACATCTCCTGGCCCTTGCAAAAGTCTATTGAGTTATACTGTGCACAGTAGGGCAGCGGAAGAGGAACATGGGTCAGCTACAGGTAGACCTGTGACAGGACCCTGACAGGCTTAAGCATAGCTCAACTCAAAAGGGAAAGCTCTGCATGTTTGCATCCTCCCCCCCCCCCCTCCACATGTGGCACTTTCTGGGGGGGGGGGGAGTGGGTACCTGGTTTTGACAGGCACTGGCTGCCACTTAAGGCTCAGATTGCCGCAGCTTCCCACAAGGCTTCACATCCTGTTTCCTATACTAGAGATGCCAATGCCTGCACTCAAAGCCGATTGAAGAATTGGCACGGGTGAGGGCATCACAGGATCCCTGGACAGGTAAGTTTTCCTATATTAAAAGTCAGCAGCTACAGTATCTGTTGACTTTTAATTTTTTCTGAAGGAGCCTTGAGCTCCTCTTTAGTAGTAAGGTCAGCAGGGAAGTGAGTCCAGTAGGGGGGAGAGATTAAACTTTCTACAAAAGCGGTTTGAAAATGTCCTCATCCTTTAAAAACGGCACACACATTTGAATTAGGCTTCAAGTTTACTTTTCAATATAGTGTGCCTGTCAGGGAATCCCTGTGAGATGTCTGCCGCATAGATATGCTCATGCGCAGAGTATTTCCAGAAAAATGGCTAACAGGCGCACGCATGCGTGCAAGAATTTGCGAATGTGCATGCGCACAAGCACAATTACTCTTGGCGCCAGACGGGCTATTTAAAAAAGGAGCTCCTTCCCATTTCCTTTGATGACTGATCTTCAGCTGTGCCCTGAGATGTCTGCCGCATAGATATGCGCATGCGCAGAGTATTTCCAGAAAAATGGCTAACAGGCGCACGCATGCGTGCAAGAATTTGCGAATGTGCATGCGCACAAGCACAATTACTCTTGGCGCCAGACGGGCAATTTAAAAAAGGAGCTCCTTCCCATTTCCTTTGATGACTGATCTTCAGCTGTGCCCTGAGATGTCTGCCGCATAGATATGCGCATGCGCAGAGTATTTCCAGAAAAATGGCTAACAGGCGCACGCATGAGTGCAAGAATTTGCGAATGTGCATGCGCACAAGCACAATTACTCTTGGCGCCAGACGGGCTATTTAAAAAAGGGAGCTCCTTACCATTTCCTTTGATGACTGATCTTCAGCTTTGCCCTCGCTCCTGATTGTTCCTGCATGCTTTCCCCGCTGCTGACCTGGCATGTTCTTGACCTGATTTTGGATTTCGCTCCTGCCTTTCTGTTAACCTTGACCCGGCTCCGTTCCTGACTTTGGCTCTGCACATGACTTGGTACCTCGCTGCCCGCCTGTTGAGGACGCCGACTATTCATGAGACTCTGTTCCTGCCTCTGATCCTGGCTCTCAGTGCTACTCCAGTGCTTGCCTTGCTGTCTTCTGCACCAGCCCCATACACTGCTGTATGTTTCAGCCTCCGGAATCCTGACAAGCGGCCTATCCAGAACCATCAGCATAAGCGGAGTGCGCCTTTTGTCTGGACCAGTCCTCCGAACATAACTGCTGTTCCTGCTTCTCTGGTTTCACAGCCTCCTCTGAGTCGCATTCCCTGCTGCAGGTTCACCAATCAACACCCACAGGCACTCGTGTCCCTCCTGTCCCTAAGCACTATTGGTCTCATCCTCAGTGGGGCCTGGGCAGGAGATACAAGAGGCCGACCTCGTCAATTCAGTCTCCTTTCAGGTACGTGACAGTATCAGTCAGCCAGTTATGGAGTCTGAAAGGGAGGCCTCTCCACTGAAGGACGTATGCTGATCAATCTCTGCACTATCCTACATTGTGCAAAGCATGCAAGCAAAAATTGATCGCATAGAAGATCGATTATCGGCCCGTAAAGATGACTTGTCACTTCTGAGTCCTCCTGCTGTCACAGATGAAGTCACTCAGAGTTCAGCACATCCCCCCCCCCCCCCCCGGAACCTCAGGTTCCTATCCCTGAACGCTTTTCCAGAGATCGCAGGAAACTTCTGACTTTTCCTAACTTTTGCAAAATGTACTTTTCCCTGTTGCCCCGAACCTTCTCTTTGCAAGATACTAGGGTGGGGTTCATCATCGCGCTTCTTCTGGATGAGCTTTAATACTGGGCTTATCACCTCCGGGAACAACACGATCCAGCTCTGACAACCATGGATTCTTTTTTCTCTGGCAGAAGTCCTTTGGTCCACCCAGGGTCTGAGGTTACTGCTCCTTTCATTGCTGTTAGCATGCCCGATGCACCTCATGTCTCATCACAAAAGAGTTTCCGGAGATCCCCTCTGTTTACTACTGAACGCCTTCGGCTACATCGTTCCAACCTCTGCCTCAATTGTGGTGATGCTGGTCACCATATTCAGACTTGTCCAGTGGAACCTTGTAGGTCCTCCACTAACTGAATTCATATGATGAATCCATCAAAGACTAAACAAGCAGAAAATGAGGTTCCTCTGAAAGGAATTACGATGTGGGGAACTGTTAGCCATAAAAGCTGCCCTTGAGGAATAGCACTACCTACTGGAGGGGGCTGCACACCCTATCACTTTTACAGACCATAAGAATCTGGAATATTTAGGAACTGCAAGACAACTAAGACCTCGACAGGCTAGATGGGCACTTGTTTTTTTCACGTTTTGTGTTCCATATAACTTTTCGTCCAGGTTCCAAAAACTGCAAACCAGATGCACTTTCGCGCATGTTTCCTGAATCAGTTTAACCTTCTGAACCGGACACTATTTTGACAGCTAAGAAGTTCCTGCGCCTGCAAGCAGACTTGATGTCACAAGTCAAGGAGGCAGTTGCCACCTCCTCTGGATTTGCATCTTCAACAGAGGAATGGACTGTATTTCCACAAGGAACAAATTTTCATTCCCGAACAATTGAGGGTTACCATTCTTAAGAAGTGTCATGACTATCCTCTGGCCAGAAACTTTGGTATCCACAAGACCTCTGATTTGGTCTCCCGTTCCTTTTGGTGGCCAGATTTCTTAAAACACTGCAAAGACTATGTCAGATTCTGCTCTGTGTGCCTCAGAAACAAATCTGATCGGGCCAAGACTTGGGGCCTGTTGGAATCTCTCCCTGTACCTGAAAAGTATGATTTCCATGGATTTTATTGTGGAATTTTCTCCATCTGAAGGGTTCACCACTTTTTTTTTTTTTCAAATGTTTTATTTATGTAGTTCAGGAACAGGCAAATCCAAACCATACAACAATAGTGCTAAACAGCAATACATATGTATAATATCAGAACAAGTTGAGGTAATGAAGCATCATCGAAGTTACAGAAAACCAACATGTTACATTCATCATAACCTTCAAATACCAACATGAAACATCACATAGTACATTGTAGGGGATGAACCACGCTAAGAGCGGTGAGGAGTTGCCCACTCCTACAACTATTTTTATTTTTTTCTTTAATGTAAGAGCAGAAAGCAAGTGAGAAGATAGAGAATACCAGGAGGGAAAGAAGGAGTGGAGGAAAAGACAAGAAGAAAACAAAAAAACAAAAGGGGGGGGGTGGGGACAAGGCAGAGGGTAAGGGAAGAAGAGGGTATTGCAGCAAGGGGAACAGCCCAGGCCATGAGTCAAAAAAAGACAGTCACACACAGAGGGAGGGGAAAGGCGGTAATGTGTGTGAGAGGCATCGAGGAGGGGGGTACACCCAGGCCCGGCCGGCCAGGTGGTCCCTTCCCCCCACCCCCCAAGCTATCAGTGCAACAATGCCATGCCCTCATCCGAGAGAATGAAGATATTCTACAAATCCCAGGTTTTATGGTACAGCTCTCTTTTATGTTGCGCTGTAAGGACCAGATCCTCCATCTTGTTAATATCTCCCACGCGGCATAACCATTGTACAATGGTAGGTGGACGTGGGTCTTTCCAAAGGGGTGGAATGCAGGCTTTAGCGGCATTCAGTAAGTGCCTAAGGATGTACTTCTTGTAGTGTCATACAGGTATCTTACATCAGGGCTTGACAAATTTTCTTTGAATCTAGGAGCCAGCTAAAAAAGTTAGGAGCCAGTTTTTTTTTTGTTAGGACTCTGTGACAATCCTACTCACGGGAACTGTCAGATTCAACATCTGTGGTCATATATTGTCCTTGTGGAGAAGGCTGCACATAGGTGCGGGCGGTGGCAATGGGTGGGTGGTGGCACATTTTGGGGGGGAGGGAGAGACGTTTTCTTTCAGACCTGCCAAGAATCCGTATCGGACAATTTATGTACAGGGCTGTATGCCACGCTGTTATACATGGAGCTAACATTGTGTTAAAAGACAGGAAAACGTGCACTACTGGAATATACTGGGTGTCAACAGCCCCGTGAAAATATACATGAATTCAAAAGTAAAAAACAGGATAAGGGAAAAGCTGCTATGCTGTTTTTGATGCATTAAAAAAATCTTAGAATGAAAAAAAAAAAAAAAAGAGGGGGGGGGTTTGCGGGGCTTGATATTTTTTGGCATGATAAAGTTGTACTTTATAATTTGACAGTTTTTTATATATGCACTTTGTTTTTTTTATTAGCACTTTATTAGAGAGTGATATTTTGTTTTTTTATTTGCACGTGAATTAAGCAATATTGTGTTGTGTATTTTCCATATATTTGATATATTGCACAGGATACAGGTGATATATGCTGTATATTTTTGTAGGTTTGTACATGGGATTGGCTCTTCCCCCCCCCCCTTTTTTTCATTATGGGGCTAAAATTAAAATGACTGTATTCACTTTGTTTGCCGCAAATGAATATATATTTGATACATTGCACAGGATACAGGTGATATATGCTGTATATTTTTGTAGGTTTGTACATGGGATTGGCTCTTCCCCCCCCCCTTTTTTCATTATGGGGCCAAAATTAAAATGACTGTATTCACTTTGTTTGCCGCAAATGAAAAATTAACAAATGAACTATGCAACAAAAAGTTTGGCGGACTACTAGGCTCAGTAAGCTATTGGAAAATATGATAAAGCAAGAAAAAAAAAAAAAAAAAGGGAAAAAAATCTAAAACAGAGATTTATAAATTCTGCATCCAACTGATAAAAAATAAATAATTTGGTGTGCCCGGGCTGGACATGTTGGCAGGCAGGGGATTACCTCCTCGCACTTCTCCCGTCTCTATGTTTCTTAGGCTTCGAGGCGTCCTTTCGCTTGCGGGTCATGCTGTCCTGCTCGTAGGGGTGCCGTTCGGGTGCAGAGCGGGCGAGATGGAAGGCTGGGGAAGCTGTAATGGTCGCTACGAGCCTAATGGAAGCGGGAGCCGGATCAGAGCGCGTCCATGCAGGTTCCCGGTCGGCCACGCTCCCCCCTCCCGTCTCTATGAACTGCTCCTGCCTCAGCACCTCTTCTCAAGAGCTCAGCCTCTGGCTGCTCACTCCTCCCGCCATGTCAGCAGTGGCTGTGCCGCTATCTTCCTGCTCCATCCCCGCCGCCGCCGCTAATCACGTTCCCAGCCAAGACCCCGTCCTGCAGCCCTGTAGCAGAGGCACCTGTCACTGACAAAAATCCAGGAGCCAGGACACATGTTCTAGTCGCAACGGCGACCTGGCGCCTGGTATTTGTCGAACCCTGTCTTACATGAAGGAGGAAAAAGGCCGGATCATCAGGTAGAGGGTGGTCAGTAAACTTCTGGGTGATGTTTCTAACCTCAGACCAATATTGTCGCAGAGTAGGGCAGTCCCAAAAGATATGAAGCAGCGTCACGCGGTCCCCTCAACATCTCCAACAGGAATCAGGGGTGTGGGGATAGTATTTGTGTAACTAATGGGGGGTGAGGTATCATCTCACCACCATCTTTGTCATGGTTGACCGATTTTTAAAGATTGCACACTTTATACCTTTGAAAGGAACCCAACCTGCTGCCGAAACTTCTTCCAAATTTTTCAAAGAAGTTGTGAGGCTACATGGCATCCCAGGCAGCATTGTTTCAAATCCGGGGGGTCAGTTCACCTCAAAATTTTGGAAGGCCCTGTGTGAAGCACTAAACATTGAACTTCGTTTGTCATCTGCCTACCACCCACAAACGAATGGACAGACCGAGAGGACAAAAACTCTCAAACAATATTTGAGATGCTTCTCGCCCTTCTCACAAGACGACTGGGTGTTCCACCTTCCTTTAGCCAAATTTGCATACAATAACTGGGTCCATTCTGCCACCAAAGCAGTTTCCCTTCTATGCCAATTATGGATATCACCCTTCCTTCCTACCTAAGGGGAACCTATGGAATCTGCTGTACCAGCTATACAAGAAAGACTGACCTTTCTCAATGCAAACAGTAAGCTCTTGCGAGAAACCATCTTGAAGGCGCAGGCAGGTAATAAAAAAAATATTTGATAAAAGAAGGAGAGGGAATTTGAATTTGCCTATCTACGGCAAACCTAAATTTGACGTGTCCCTCAAAGAAGCTCAGGCCAAGGTCCCTGGGTCCATTTTCAATTAGGAAAAGGATCAATTCTGTGGCATTTGAATTAATTTTACCAAGTAATCTGAAAATTCACCCCGTGTTTCATGTTTCGCTACTGAAACCAACAGTTCCTAACCCCTTTCCAGATCGAGGTTCTGAAGCTCCTGCTCCACTATTGATTGAAGGTAACGAGGAATATGAGGTAGAGTCTAATCTGGGCTGTAGAAGGAGGGGAGGTCAGACACAGTTCCTTATTAAATGGAAAGGCTATGGTTCAGGGGATAATTCCTAGAAACCTGCCTCTAATGTCCACGCTCCTCGGTTGATAAAAGCCTACCTTCAACTTCACCCTGAACACCGATCCCTAGTGGGCATCTGGAGGCTGCTCCTAAGGGGGGGGGGGGGGCAATGTCAGGGAATCCCTGTGAGATGTCTAGTGCATAGATATGCACAGGGTATTTCCATTAGAATGGCGAACAGGCGCACGCATGCGCGTGAGAATTTGCGAATGTGCATGTGCATAAGAACAATTACTCTTGGCGCCAGACAGGCTATTTAAAGGGAGCTCATTCCCATTTCCTTTGATGACTGATCTTCAGCTGTGCCCTGGATCCTGATTGTTCCTGCATGCTTTCCCCGTTTCTGACCTGGCATGTTCTTGACCTAACCTTGGATTCTGCTTCTGCCTTTCTGTTAACCTTTGACCCGGCTCTGTTCCTGACTTTGGCTCTGCACATGATTTGGTACCTCCCTGCCCGCCTGTTGATGACCCCGGCTATTCCTGAGACTCTGTTCCTGCCTCTTATCCTGGCTCTTGGTGCTACTCGAGTGCTTGCCTGGCTGTCTGCTGCACCAGCCCCATAGACTGATGTATGTTCCAGCCTCCGGAGTCCTGACAAGCGGCCTATCCAGAACCATCAGCATAAGCGGAGTGCGCCTTTAGTCTGGACCAGTCCTCCAAACATAACTGCTGTTCCTGCTTCTCTGGTTCCAAAGCCTCCTCTGAGTCGCATTCCCTGTTGCAGGTCCTGCAATCATCACCCACAAGCTCTTGTGTCCCTCCTGTCCCTCGGCACCCTCTGTCTCATCCTCAGTGGGGCCTGGGCGGAAGATATAAGAGAGGCCGACCTTGTCAATTCAGTCTTCTTTCAGATACGTGACAGTGCCATTACAGTATACATATATTATCACAAACAGCAATATTATGGCGCTCTACTAGTGTAGACAGTGCTGCAGGTATATACTTGGATAACTGTTATGGATGGGGCAGGTGGTAGGAAAGTCCAAGATAGTGGTCAGATAACAATGGTGGTAATAATCTAAATAATCGAGGCTGTACTTAGTGGCTGCCAGCAGGAGCGAGGAGAGGCTCTACATGAAAGGAGAAAGTAAAAAAGCAGCGCCTACTAAGTGTATCATACATAGTTTAATGAGGATAAAAAAATAGTGCACTCACAAGGGAAAACGATATGCCAGCATGGCAAGAAAAAAGGGTCATCTGCAAAGTCTCTCTAGGCTAATGACAGATGGATGCTTCTGTGAGGATGTGCTGATGGCTGTCAGCATCTTTCGGTCAGCGTTGGTCTTTCCACGGCGCCAGGGTCTGTGCAGAGGCGCAGGTGCTAAGGTCACATCCAACAGCTGAGAAGGCAGGTGAGGCGCACGTTCGGAGCATGCGTGCTGCTTCATCAGGAGCCTGATGAAGGAGCACATATCGTTTACCCTTGTGAGTGTACTATATCTGTTTATCCTCATTAACTATGTATGTTACACTTAGTAGGCACTGCTTTTTTTAGATATATTATCAAGCAGGGGAATAAAAAATGGAAGGGGCCAAAGAAAAGCCTCTAAAGAATGGCTGCATGAAGGGATGCTCAGACCAACTTTGTATGAATAATCAAAAATTCTTTACTAAGGATCAAGGTGACACATTGTCTAAAAATTAACCCCGTCATAGGGGAACAGTGTACAAAACATGAGAGGATACAGAAAATAAACTGACCACACACAAGACATAAAACCAAAAAAGAGATCACACATACAAGGCCGGCCTCACACATACACTGGAAGATCAGACCAGCAATAACCGGAGTAAGCTGCATACATTCCAGCCGGGAATGTTTGAATGCTGCTATCTCATCGGTTTGCTGGTCGGCATGCCACAATGATGTAAAATACCTGGTATGATATATAACCTGGTATGATATATAACCAATATAGCTGCACCAATGGTTCAAAAGGTTGAGAACTTCAAACTTTAAACTCTAATTTTGTCAACCCTAAAATTCAGAATATACTGTGAACTGTTGCCATGCAATGCAGATCTAAACCCATACACTTCTACTGTCATTGAGAGGCATATAGGCTCTAAATTATCAACACGATTTCACCATGAAAAGAGGGAAGCATCTAGAGGAATGTCTGCACACCGATTAATATAAACTGTAAATAGAGCCAGTCCTTGACATGGATGATGGCTAGTGTCTTGAAAAAGATGAAGTTCAAATCCTCAAATAACGTTTGGTTTGCATAATCGGGCCAACTTAGAACCCCTATGGCGGAGAGTCTCTTGCTGTAATGGTGAGTAGGGGTGCGGGAGCAAGGGAGAGACGCAGTGTATGGGGAAGACTGCGCGGGCTCACACCAAACATAAGCTGTATCCCATACTGGTCAATTGTGCCATTGGCCAGGTGACGGCCGTGAATTGATTGGCATATATCCACTGTATGGCTGGGTCAGCTTGGTGGTCACGGCCTTTTCTCTATCCCCTTTATAATAAATGCTTATGCTCACCATGCACTGGAAGTCTTGAATGAAGGGACATCTGCATAATTCCTTGGGGTAATTTTAAAGTGACGGCCCAGACATTAAAAGTTCCGCTCCGACATGCCACGAGGGGATGGCGTGTTCTGAAAATTGCAGGCGAACAACGCTCTGGACGGAGGCTGGAACGCAGCGGTGGCTCTTCCGGGTAGTGTGTTGCCGGCGTGTGACGTCAACGCGTTTCGCGTGCGTGACGCAGACCTGACTGGTTGACCTGCACTAAGTATGAGGAACAGTAAGGGCTCGCCCCATACAATGGTAGAAGTATTTTGTTTACATTTCTGTCCCAGTGCTGAGTTGTGTGTAGACAGACCATAAGTGAATGGACACACTTTGTCTGTAAGGACTCACTCGCACAACTGAGACAAGGACAGGTGCACCTAAGTCCCAGTATACTCGTGAAACTTGGCTGTGCGGGTAAGTCCATACTGCCTATGTGTGTCTATTGACTAATATGGGCTGCCTGCTCACAGCTCAGCGCTAGGACAAAAGAAAACAAAAAAGGCTGAACACCCATGTGAATTAGCCCTAAAATACAAGAAACATCACAAAAGCAGAGGGCAATGAGGCAGCATGAACTCTACGCAGAAAATTCTGTTTTAAACACACAAGAATATTTTCATTAAGCTGGGAAATTTGGCACAAACATTAAACTGTACATATATTTAAAAGATTATAGTTTCCCTTTAAATGCGGTCAGTACAGTATTGCTAAACAATAATAATTTCCTTTGTCATGTATCAAATATCAATCTAGTTTATACATTTTTTTATAATCATTTCAAAATTTATAAGTAAAATATACTGTGGCAGTGTCAATGTTCTTAAGTGAAATCTATTAAGTGGTCCTGCTGACTCAACAGTCTATTTATATCAGTTCCACTTCATGCTGTGGTTATAATTAGATAGGGCTAAAGCACATTTTTACAACTCGAAGACTAATAAACCGCCTCTGCTTTTTTTCTGAACATAATTTACAATAATGAACAAGCTCCATAGACATTAAGTTAAACTACAAAACATTATATTGCTAAACATTTGACAATCCACATACAACAAAAGGTGTATATTTAAAGACAACTTGTATTAGAAACATATCAGCTAATCTCTAATGGTGACCACAGATATGCAGATTGATGGCTAGAGAGAGCTACCTGTCCTCACATGCATCGACTGAGATTCAGGACTCGCCATTATCCTTGCTTACATCTTATAGTGGGGCATGTGTTGTATGGTCTTGGATCAGGAAAATTTGGGGGAAAAACTCTTTATGATCCTCACCACACTTTTATGACAGTGGCACATGTGTCATATGCTCTTGGGTCAGGTCCATTTTTGGGTTGAATTTTTGTGATACTCCCTTACCTCTGACAGTGGCGCTTGTACTGTATGTTTTTGCCTGGTGTGCACCTGTGGGGAGACTTCAGACTGCAAATTCTCTTGGGAGCCACATAACGCCTTCCTGTCATTTGTGTTCCTTCTTGGGGAGATCTTCCTGTCAGGACAGGTAGACACGGGAAGTCTCTTCATCCAGAGTTAAGCTGGCCATAGATCGATTGAAATTCAGCTGATTCCATTGTTTAACATCTGTACAACCAGCCTTTCAGTTTTTTTTTTTATTTTTTGCTTGATCAATAATACTGATCACTGTATTCAGACAATAGGGAACTCTCCCCGCTCTCAGAATACAATATCTTTGCGGAAAAGATAGCCAAGTGTGTTGATGAGGCAACCCCCTGACTAAACTAAAAAAAAAAGGGAAGCATCATCTTTGGCTTGCCTTAGTTTTACCGGTAACTTTATTTCCAATAGTCTTCCAGGACAGCCCTTGAGAGACGGAGCTGCTCTCTTCGCAAAAGGAAACACTGACTAATCCAAAAAAAAAAAAAAGGTTATCCTCCAGGCACAAAGTGAATTCAATGAGATTTTAAGGAGGATCTGAAAGATTAAATAATATCCAAAACATAAATAGGGAAGGATCGTGCGGACCTGGAAGACTACTGGAAATGGAGTTGCCAGTACGACTGAGTTTCCAGGACAGCCCTTGAAAGGATAAGCGTGTGCTTACCATCTGGGCTCATGATCCTGTAAGCATCACAAATTGTTAACTTTATTCATCAGACTACAGTGGCTTTAGAAGCTTGCCTTCCTTTTTGTTTACCTGCAAAAAAGAATAAACAAACCATCCGGGAATTGGAGGTAGTTTTCAGCACGTTAAAAAAATTGTAGGAATCTTAGGAAGGAACCCCATATCCTTTTTCAGAATTACATGGTCATCGAGGATCCTTAAGAAGGACTCTAACTGACAGAGCTTTTAGCTCACTGATCTTGCGGGCAGACGTGATAGAAACCAATAATATGGTTTTCAATGTCAAAAAGCAGATGGAGGCTTCTGCCTTAAGGCTTGAAAGGACCCTTTAAGATACTCTTTAGAACTACAGATATGTCACAGCTAGGACATCTTCTTCCCTTAACTGGTCTTTTTCTTGACACAGCCTTGCAGAATCTGGAGATTAGCAGATCCGTTTGAAGTGATTTCTGGAGGGAAAAAACACTTAAGGCTGCAATCTGTAACTTTACCATGCTCCAGGATTATGGGTGTATCTTCCATGCTAAAATGATTTGCTACCTACTTACTTACATATTGCCCCTGTAACTGGCTTGCAAGAGAGTAGAAATCACTCAGACAGTCCTTTTCAATTTTAAAATGTATTTTTCAGTAACCAAGTGGTCAATCTCAGGGTTTGAATCTGATGGTGCAAGAGGAATCGCTGCTAGGGACAACAGCAGAGAGAATAAAGTCCTATTGGGCTAATAAGGGGAAATTAAGAATAGGGTGACTGTTCTTGCAGAATTTTGCTCAGAATCAATGAAATTAAATGCATCAGGGATTTGAGAGAGCGTATATCCCCAGAGCAGAATCCTCTGGGTTTAGGGAAAAAAAGTGAGGTAACTGTTTGCTCGAGAGGCAAAAAGGTCTGTTTCTGAAGTGCCCCAAAGGCAAGTGATTATGGAATAGACTTCTGGATGGAGGCTCCCCTCCCCCTGAGAGACTACCTGATAGTTTAAGAAATCTGCTAGTGTGTTGTAGTCTCCCTTCAGATGAAGTGCCAATAGAGACATTAGGTGCTTTTCTGCCCACCAAAAAATTGTGTCTGAAATCTTCCAAAGCACGGGACTCTAGTTCTTCCCACTGTTGTTGAATTTTCTGACAAAATGAGAACATGGTGAAAACAAAAGAATTTTAAGGCTCTGGCTACAGCAGTCAACTCCTTCCAATTGGATGAGGCTTGACTCCAACTGAGACCACCTGTCCTGAGCTATGCTCACACTCAGAATTGGCCAATTCCACTGAAGACTGTTCTATAGATGCAGTCGGTTTCTCCACAACCAAAGTGTGTTTTTTTTTTTAAATATACACAAGCAGCGCTATGACCAAAGTAAAAACTTAGTCTGAATAAATATCTCTAAAATCACGTGTCACACATAAATAGAGAAAAGTCAAATAGTGGAAAAGTCAGTCACAAGCAGGGTTCTTGCGGGGTCCCAATGAGGGATATATCTCCGGTGTGGAACAAAAGCTGACACTATGTCCCACCACCTCACCACGTGTAAATCACCCAATATGGAAACGTTTACCAGATCCCACTGCAATAATAGCCTGCAAGGATATTGCAATCACGTCCAGTATTAATTTGTGTTAACCTTTTGGGGGTTTTGACCCTCTATTCTCCTGCCCTTAGGGAGGCTGGCATTCCTATATACCGAATAGCTCAACATATGAGAGTGTATTTTGCTTTTTATGTTCTAGACTTTTCAGCTCATTGCAACCTCTTTCACACACATTGGAGCATTAGAGGGAGGTTGTACCACAATATTGCAAGAAGCTGTAGCCCTTGAGTGGGTTCAATTACTAGGCAAGTAGACTGTTCGCTTTGCAATTTGTTGGGAATTTTCACAAGAATGTAGTGAAAGTTGGAGCTCTGCTGATTTCCATCATCCGATCTTAATCACCATTTTGATGAGGTACAAACTCGTCTTCTTCAGGATCGAAGTACCTTGTGGCCCTTGTGGTTGTGGCTTACCTTGTGGCCCATCCAGTGGTTTTTGGCCTTGAAAAAATCTTCTTGTAAAAGGTTTCTTTTTCTTTACAGAGAAAGCCCTTTTATGATCTGCTGTGTGTTCCAAGGCGGTTTCCAACTCTATCCTTAAGCAGGCCTTTGATACATGCATGACACAAATGCTTTTCATAGTTAGACCCAAGTTTCACAGCACAGCCTAGGCACTTTCCCTTTGTAGTGATTCCCTTATCCTTCTCTGGCCCATTAGCCTAAAGCCCCGTACACACGAGTAGAAATTCAGCCGGGAAATTTCGTCCGACGACCGATCTGCCGATTTTCGGCTTGTTAGTATGGTGCTTCCGACAACCGACTCCGACTTTTCGGCCGAAAAAATCCTGGTGTGCAGGCTATATAATTTTTGTCGACCGTAAAAACACTTCCGATTTTCGTCTCCTTAGTACAGATTTCGATGGGGAAAAATCTTATGAGCAAGACTAGGCATGCTCAGAGATGAAAGAACACAAAGAAAGCAATCCAACACATGACATCACTTCTGAAGTAGAATTCTGTCGTGCGGGAAAATTCGTGTGCAATCTAGAGCACATTCCAACCAACAGACACCACTCTGGACAAAAGACAGACGACCGGTCGGCGGAAATTCGTTGCGTTTGTACGAGGCTTAAAACACAGCCTGAAACACTAACAGCAGAAAAAAAAAAAAAACATCTTCCTGACTAAGCAACCTAGCTAAGAAAAAAAAAAAACTCACCAATAAAGATCACAGCAGCACCTGGTCAGCAAGCCCCATCACCAAGGGGACTAGAGAGATGGGACTTACCACCTTCACAAAAAGCAACTGGGGACACAGAAGCTATCGATGCCCATCCATCTACCAGGTTCCACTGGCACCTGCTTTCCCCAGAGCAACAGATTGAGAGAAGGCTTCCATGGCTGAACAATCTCCCACCAGTGTCCTGCAGACCTGCTGTGGCACCCAAAAATGACACCAGCATCACCTCTCCTCTTGCTCCCTGTGCTGGATAAGGGCAGAACCATGGCCTCCACCATGCATGAGTGACATCATTCCTACCCAAAACCATGTTGCTGCATCTTTCTGGTCAAGCTGGAACGCAGAGCAGCTAGAAGAGAAATGTTCTTACCCCTCCGAAAATGCCACCAAGTGTGTGCAAAGAAAGATAGGAAAACCGCAAATCCTGCCAAGGAAGTGTGTAACGTCTGGTCCAGACCCACCTGGGCACTGAAAGCAGGAAGTTAGCGGGTCTCCTCCTGACTGCAACCTAGAAGGGGTTCCACGGGCCACAGTACACCAACTTGAGGCTTATGCCCTTGAGAGACAGATCTGCCTCCAACAAAAAACATTTTCCCATCCCATGAGCGAATCCCCAGAAAACGGTAAATTACAGAGTCATAGTTTTGACGAAGTCCCCACACCAGGTTTTGAGCAACATGGTTCTTCTGGCAGCCACCACCTTTCAAAAATAACTTTCAATTGGAAACCCCCAAAAAAATCTCTGTTCCTCATCAGAATCCGAGTCAGAATAAAAAGGCTATGGGTCACCAGCAACTGACCCCACCTCACTTCCCTGGGAATTTGCCAGTTGGGTGCTATCTCCTCTTTCCCTGACTAAAGAAATCTAGTGCAAACAGTGGCAGATTCAAGGCAACATGTCACCTCCAAAGGAAGAAACACAAAGAATCATGTGCCTCAAGGACTGTTTTTTTTTCTGATTGGGAAAGGTTTTCTGTCCCGATGTGAGGAGCTCCATCTTTCAAATGCTGTCCTGGAAGACAATTGGGGGAAAACCCATTTTACGAAGAGTAGGGAAGGGTTAAAACTTCCGTCCAAGTCTCCCTTTCCTGCGGATAACTGTTCCCCAAATTCTTGTTTGAGTGCCACAGAGACAGAAAGAGCCAAGAGGGAAAATTTCCTCAAAAGGGTCACAGAGAGAAAAAGAAACCTGACAAAAATTGTAACTTACCCACGCTATAAATTGCAGAAAAATATTTTGGCTGAAATTAGGCTTTAACAAGTTGCTGTAAGCTTTTATTCTGTTTCAAGTGAAAAACAATTTCTATTTACCTTTGAATTATTAATAAAATTTGCAGGTTTATAAAAAGACTTTAAAGTGCAGCCATTTCAGCTTCCTTGAGAAGGGACAGACTCCCCACAGTGTTAACTGACTAGTTATGTCATCTGTCCGGCTTTCATTCCTCTTCTTGTTCCATTCTTGTTTTTGTGTTCCATTTTCAGAGTTACTTCCTGCAGCATGCCATTTTTTAACACTTGTCAATTTTGTTACTGTAGAGAATTAACAACTATATAATAAATTAATACTACAAAGTAACCATATACTTACAGGACTGCCCTGTGAATGCATTTCTTATACAGCTTTTAAACTTATTAGCCAATTGCTAAAAGCTGTCCATACAAAGCTTAATTTCAGCTGATCTTATAAAGTTCCCGATAGTAGAGATTCTTCCATTTTTAGCATGGAATGGGGAATTAAAGTGGAGCTCCACCCAAAAGGGGAAGTTGTGCTTTAAGGTTTCCTCCCCAGCTCCTGTTTGTGAAAAGGAGATTTTAGGGAGGATTTTGAGAGGTACCCGCTCCCACTTCTGCTTTGACCACCTTAGGTGATCAAAAGCAAGAGTTCTCTTTCTCCCTCCCTCCCAAAGTCTTCTGGGACACAGGACAGGTCCCAGAAGACTTCAAGACCAGTCACAGGGCACAGCGCCACTTGCGCATGCGCACTGGGTACCCGGCTGTGAAGCCGCAAGCTGTCACAGCCGATTGTCCATAGTAAAGATGCTGGCCCCGACGAGGGAGGACACAGGGAGAAAACGGCTGAGGTGAGAACACAGCTGATCGTGGGACAGGTGAGTGGCTGTTTAATTACAGTCAGCAGCTACACGTTTTTAACAGAATAAGCTGTACTACAGAAGTTAGAAGGCTGACATTTACCACTGACAGGTGTGGTTACAATGATCAGCTTTTATATATTTATGTAAAACTGTTGCTGTAACTGCTTATAAAGTATTTACTAGAGATTGGCTTCAATTGGTTAGTATGTCTAACACTACCATCCAGAGTGTAGGCCCCCTAAAGCAGGAGGTGCGTTGCTGGCAGGATAACCAAGTAAAAACAGGGGAGGGCCTACAAAAAGAAAAAAATAATGCTGCAATATAATATGTTTTTGGCTTTGGGTATGATACCACTGTAACCTTTTATTACCGAAATGTAATTATAACAAAAAGAGACAAAAACATCCCAGGTCCCAGTTTGGAGCACGCACACGCACACACATACACACACATCTCCTTAGCACTAAGCCAGCTAGCTAAAGGAGACATCCACAAACAGGCAGGAGGAGACAGCAGCTTTGGAACAATCCAGAAGAAAGGGTTATTGTAAAGTACAAGGATAAGTAATAATAGATGAGCCCGGATCTACTCTAAAGTTTAAATAAAAAAAAAAAAAAAAAAAAAAGTATAAAACACTTTAAAAGGGTTAGTGCAACTTTATCAAAAACTGCCTAAGCAGGTAATAGGAACCTGTAATAAAAACTGAATAATTATTGACCTTGTTGGAAGAATAGGCCATGTCTTACATGTGTCCCGAGACTCCATCATCCTATTCTACCTTGTTGCTGTGACATTGCTAAGGCAATCCCAGCCAAATTAATTTCCCCTCCCATGTGCAATGTTGCAATGGAGGAGATAATGGACCACACATGTGCAGGTATTTGAAAGCTTGCACCTGTGATAGTGGAGGACGAGCAGTAATATCTGGGAGTGTCAACCATCTGGGTGTTGGCCAACAAAAATGTTAAAGCCTGCACACCAGATTCTGTTCGGCCGAAAAGTCGCAGTCGGTTGTCGGAAGCATCATACTAACAAGCCGACAATCGGCCAATAGGACGAATATTTACGGCCGACAATCGCTACGTGTGTACGGGCCTTTACACTTTAATGCTAGCCACAGATAGACAGAACAATGCCTAGGGTGATATGCAGTGAGCAGATATGCAAAAGAGAACCAGCCAGGCTAGAAAGACAGGATCTACCACAGAAAAAAACTGGTTAAAAACTCATGCTGTGGGGTCATCACCCTAAATCACTTTATTTTTACTTAAAAGAAATGTATGGGAGTTTTTTGTTGTTGAATCATACTTCCCTAGGTGGATGCAGCATCGGTCCAATGCTGCATTTGTCCTCTGCCGGCTCTAACAATGAGAACGGAGCGATCAAACAGTACCAATCGCTCGGTTGTCACAGCTCTGTGAGTAGAGACCGCTTTCTACTTTGCCCCCTTGCTCACTGGAGCTCTGGGCTGTGGAGGGGGGAGGAGGGCCAGCTCAGGCTCTCAGCAGATCGCTGAAAGGCTGAACTGGGGGCTAGTCCAGGCACGTGAACAGATCCTGAACATATGGTTTGCAATTCTTCCCGAGCCTGGACCGGCTCTGTGATGTCAGCCTATTTGAGCCCGCTGTCTGCTGGAAATGGGTCACAGGAGTGCATTGATCTGCACTCCTGTGATCCACAGGGGAAGTATAGTCAAACAAGGTTTTGCAGACATTCTTCCCACTCATCTCAATACAACCAGTAGTAATGCCTGCATGGTGGCATAATAGCTAGGTGGAGGGGGGGGGGGGGGGTATTAACATCATATTAAAATGAATTTGTAGTTTATGGTAACTGATTAGTAACTGAAACGGAACCAGCATGTATGTATCATAATCCTGACAGATAACTTTTAAAGCACTACCTATTTAGCAAACGTATGCACTGTAGAACATGTTACAACTCAGACAACACTCATAACTCTTCCAACTAAATATACTATCCATGTGTCTCATATACAAAGCTCGTGTGTTATAATTGTACATTTTATGCTTCATGCAAGACAATACAGCGTTCATTAGAAGAGTAATTTTACCTTTTCTGAGCAATGTGTTTATAAACTGTACTTGACATACATTTTCATAAAGCGGATGGTTTGATAATATCTTTATTGCTTAAACATAAATTTACAAGATCTGGACATCATTTTGGGGTTGCAATCCACACATCTTGTTTTGATTTAGATTTGAAATTAGCTTTACATAGCATAACAGTTCATAAAATGTGAGAATATTCACAGTATATCAAAAACCAAGACTAAGTTAGTCATCCAAAACACAAACATGTAGGGATTTAAAAATACAATAAAATCTGAAATATTTAAAGTGATTATAATCCTTTGTTTTTTTTAAAAACCAAAATAACAAACATGTCATACTTAGTCCCGGTTCACACTACCGCGACTTGTCAGGTGACTGGTCAGCCCGACAAGTCGCGGTCCATTCTGTGCTACGGGAACCATTCTAATAGGAGCGACTCAAGTCGGTCCGACTTAGAAAATAGTTCCTGTACTACTTTGGGGTGACATCAGAGCGACTTGCATTGACTTTCATTATGTGAAGTCCGTGCAAGTCGCGCCGAAGTCGCGGTGCACGCGACTTCACAGGTCGCCCCCGAAGTCGGATCGCCATAGTGTGAACCGACACTTACCCTCTCTGTGCAATGGTTTTGCACAAAGTAGCCCCATTCCTCCTTTTCTGGGGTCCCCCGCCGGTGCTCCAGGCCCCTCCTCTTCGGCGAGTGCCCCCAGGCAAAATCACCAAAATTCACCCAATGGAAAATCCCATGGTAAGGGACACTAAAAAGAAATCTAGATACACCTGGTTCCACTGGACTCTATTTACGTGTTCTCGGGACTATGATTCCTTTATAGGTGGGAGAAGGATGATGTCATCATCTCCTCTCTATCTTGTCTTATGATGACATAACCCCCCCCCAACTTGTATGTTTTAAAACACTGGGTGATCTATTACATATGTAACTGACTTCTCTGTGTCAATCCATGATCCCAGGGTATGTTTATGACACCCACTCTTGTTGCCTGGTGTTTTTGTAGCTGGCTATTATGTCCCACGTCCAAGCCTTGCTTTGTTGTAACCATCTGTTAAATGCTTCAATATATACATACACACACACATACAGTATCTCACAAAAGTCAGTACACCTCTCACATTTTTGTAAATATTTTATTATACCTTTAGACAACACTAAAGAATGAAACTTAGCAACAAGTAGTGAGTGTACAGCTTGTATAACAGTGTAAATTTGCTGTCCCCTCAAAATAACTCACACAGCCATTAATGTCTAAACCGCTGGCAACAAAAGTGAGTACACCCCTAAATGAAAATGTCCAAAATGGACCCAAAGTATCAATATTTTGTGTGGCCATCATTTTTTTCCAACACTGCATTAACCCTCTTGGGCATGGAGTTCACCTTCACAGGCTGCCAATGGAGTCCTCTTCCACTCCTCCATGACGGCATTACGGTGGATGTTAGAGACCTTGCGCTCCTCCTCCTTCCGTTTGAGGATGCCCCACAGATGCTCAATAGGGTTTAGGTCTGGAGACATGCTTGGTCAGTCCATCACCTTTACCCTCAGCTTCTTTAGCAAGGCAGTGGTTGTCTTGGATTTGTGTTTGGGGTCATTATCATATTGTAATACTGCCCTGTGGCCCAGTCTCCGAACGGAGGGGATCATTCTCTGCTTCAGTATGTCACAGTACATGTTGGCATTAATGGTTCCCTCAATGAACTGTAGCTCCCCAGTGCCGGCAGCACTCATGCAGCCCCAGACCATGACACTCCCACCACCATGCTTGACTGTAGGCAAGACACCCTTGTCTTTGTAGTCCTCACCTGGTTGCTGCCACACATACTTGACACCATCTGAACCAAATAAGTTTATCTTGGTCTCATCAGACCACAGGGCATGGATCCAGTAATCCATGTCCTTAAGCCCCGTACACACGTACGGATCGTCGTCATACAAACGTTCGTCTTTTCTCCCCGGGATGTCGGTGTCTGTTGAAAAGTGCAAAGACAGCACAAGGACAGCACAAGAATTTTGTCCGCAGACTTCAGCTGACTGCAGAAGTGATGTCATGTAATGGTTAACTTTCCCTGTGTTTTTTATTTTCTGAGCATGCCCAGTCTTGCAAATCTGCGGTCTGTCGGCTGATTTCTGTACTGACAGGCGAACAATCGTCCGTTCTGGTGTCCGCAGACAAAAATTTTCATGTTTGCAAGAAAGACTCTTGTCCGCGGATTGTGCGCAGACAGCTGTCGGAGGCACCATACTAACACGCGTACAATCGGCAGATCTTTCGTCCGCCGACATTTGTATGACGACGATCCGTACGTGTGTACGGGCCTTTAGTCTGCTTGTCTTCAGCAAACTGTTTGCGGGCTTTCTTGTGCATCATCTTTAGAGGAGGCTTCCTTCTGGGACAACAGCCATGCAAACCAATCTGATGCAGTGTGCGGCTTATGGTCTGAGCACTGACAGGCTGACCCCCCACCCCTTCAACCTCTGCAGCAATGCTGGCAGCACTCATACGTCTATTTCCCAAAGACAACCTCTGGATTTGACGCTGAGCACGTGCACTCAACTTCTTTGGTCGACCATGGCGAGGCCTATTCTGAATGGAACCTGTCCTGCTAAGCGGTTGAATGGTCTTGGCCACCATGCTGCAGCTCAGTTTCAGGGTCTTGGCAATCTTCTTATAGCCTAGGCCATCTTTATGTAGAGCAACAATTATTTTTTTCAGATCCTCAGAGAATTCTTTGCCGTGAGGTGCCAAATTTAACACACCTGTTCCCCATTCACACCTGAGACCTTGTAACACTAATGAGTCACATGACACCAGGGAGGGAAAATTGGGCCCAATTTGGACATTTTCACTTAGGGGTGTACTTTTGTTGCCAGTGGTTTAGACAGTAATGTGTGTTGAGTTATTTTTAGGGGACAGCAATTGTACACTGTTATACAAGCTGTACATTCACTAGTTTACATTGTAGCAAAGTGTCATTTCTTCAGCCCCCGTTCACACTAAGGCGAACTGTGAGGCGACCTGGTCGCCTCACAGGTCACCATAGGTCGCCTCCCATAGGGAAGCTGCGGACCCGTTCTAATAGGAGCGACACAAGTCGCTCCGACTTAGAAAAAGGGTCCGGAGCTTCTTTGGGGCGACCAGGAGGCGACCGCCATAGACTTCAATGTTATGAAGTCCGTGGCGGCCGCTCCGAGGTCGCGGTGCGAAGTAGCGTCGCCTGCATGTGAACGGGGGCTCAGTGTTGTCACATGAAAAGATATAATAAAATATTTATAAAAATGTGAGGGGTGTACTCAGTTTTGTGAGATACTGTATATATGTAACTTTTTAAGTATCTCTCAAAAAAAAAAAAAAAAAAAAATGTAATAAAAGAACTGTAAAGCAAATAAAAGCATAATTAGCATGCATTTCAAAAAGTAATTATCATGCAGCAAAACAAGAGCTGTGAAGAAGGAGTGGAAAATTAATAGGGAGATGAAGAAACAATTTTCCAAAAGAAACATCTTTTTCAACTGCTACCCTAAAGATGCCATTTCCCTGCGTGTCACATCTATATACTAAAGTAGAACTCCAGGCAAAACAAGTTCTTGTTAGCATAGTAGGGGAGGGTTTGAACCTCTTTCAGGTTTTTACTGGCGTCTCTGTGATGATTAATGAAGACTTTTCTCCACATATCATGCTGATAAGCAAATATCAGATAGATCTGTGGTTTCTGTTTGGAAGTTTCAACAGTACAACACCTACTAGGTCTGGCATAAGCTGCTCTTTTGAAATCAAACAGAAAACCACAGATCTCTCTGGTAATTGCTTATCTGAGTTCATTTAAAGTGACACTACACAATTTTATTATTCTCCCAAAATAATCTATACACATCCACAAATAATGGCCCTGTAATCTTTTTTTCCATCAAATCAAATTTTTTTTATTAAGAATACATACTTGAAGAGTTTATTTTTTCTAAAACCAGAGTTTAGTGTCACTTTAACCTCTTGCCGACCACCCACCCTAGTATTACTGCGGCAGGGCGGCTCGGCTGCGCAAAAATCACATAGTACCACGTGATTTCGTGCACAAGGTTTCGGCAGGGCTCGCGCGTCACCTGAGCCGTGTTCCCGCTGTGTTTAGACACAGCGGGAGGCGGGCCACAGGAGGAGCGATCCTTCCTCCCGCGATCGGCAGATAAACTGACAGAAGCTGAAACTTCAATCTCTCTGTGCCTGTCACAGAACCATTCCCATACACAGTGAGTAAGCACATTTAGGCATACATTAACCCCTTAGATCACCCCGGTGTTAACACCTTCCCTGCCAGTGTTTAATGTCACTGATCCCCAAAAAGTTTCAAAAATGTCAGTTAGGGGCCCAATCTGTCCGCCACAATGTCGCAGTCCCGCTAAAAAAACGCTGATCGCCACCATTACTAACAAAAACAAAAAAATAAATAAAAATTCCAAAAATCTATCCCGTAGTTTGTAAAACCTATAACTTTTGCGCAAGCCAAATTATAATACGCTTTTCGGGAAATTTTTTTACCAGAAATATGTAGCAGAATACAAATTGGCCTAAACTGATAAAAAAAATTCGATGTTTTACATTTTTTATTGGGAATGTTTTATAGCAGAAAGTAAAATATATTGTGTTTTTTTCAGAATTGTCGCTCTTTTTTTGTTTATAGCGCAAATTCTAAAAATTGCAGAGGTGATCAAATACCACCAAAAGAAAGCTCTATTTGTGGGGAAAAAAGGGCATCAATTGCATTTGGGTAGAGCGTTGCACGACTGCTACTACTTAAAGTAACGCAGTGCCGAATCGCAAAAAATGGCCTGGTCATTAAGAGGGTAAAACCTTCTGGAGCTGAAGTGGATAAGCACAGCCACAATTCCTGAGCCCTTATGAAGGAGGAGTTTGTTTGAAACAAAACAGAAATTTTACTGCTGTGAACCAATATTATCATTAAAAACTTTGAGCTCTTAGGCTCCTTTCACACGGTTCGCTCCGTCGGCGGACTCCGTGCTGCTCAGCGAGAGATCGATACACTGATCCCCACTGAGCAGGCAGGTGACTGCTCCCTCTTCGCACTGTGTGCGGAGAGGGAGGTGTCAGAGCCCCGCTGCTCTCTATGGGGAATCGGATGAGAGCAGACCGCCTGTCTGCTCTCATCCGATCCAATCCCCTGGACGGATGGAAAATAGGGTTTCCATCCATCCGGATTTCACGGACAGGATCAGATGCAGATGTCAGCGGGTGTAAGCGGACTTGTCTCCGCTGACATCCGCTGCCCCATAGGGATGCAACGAGGATCCGATCAGATCCGCCTAAAAAACTAACATAATGATCGGATCGTTCGTGTGAAAGGACCCTTAGAGGTGTGGAGCTCACATTGGACTGTATATACATAAAACATAAGAGTGATAGATTGCTCCCAAAAAGATACAAAAAGTGCTCAATGCATAAATAGAACAGTCCAACTAAAAGAACATAGCAAGTTAAGGTGCCTAAAGTCCGATGGTTAGTGATGAAGATGGATGACTGCCAAAGCACCCACACCATGTGGAGAAGTTATGAACACACTTTTCACCCTGTGGGTAGATGCAAAATGAAATATGCTCACCAGAAGGATTCAGGCCACCAGGACCTATAGCGCTTTAAAAATGGATGGGTGCTCCGTCCACAATTGCACCCTATTTGTCTTCCCGATGGGACGTCGCTTGATAAACCAGAAGTTCAGAAAGCAAACAGACCACTTCTGGTTTATCCAGCAACGTCACATCCGGCTTCTATGGAACGCACGCCGGCCGCGGCCACGGTAACGCATGGTGAAGGGTGACAGAGTCAGCTGCGAAGACGGAGGGGGATGCGGTTTCCTAATCTTTGTGGCGGTTCTCAACAGTGCCAGGATGGGCACTTATAAATGCAAGCTCAACTATTTATTATCTATTGGTCTATTAATAAAACGGAGTTACACTATTATCTCTGTGTTCATTATGTATACATGAACTCTGATTGCGGGTAGACATATGCCGGTTTTCGGTAATTCGATATATCGCGGTATTGCATAGCCACGATATTGTTATTGTGGCATTTTTAAAATACCGAGTTTCTCTGCTCCTGGGTCTGACTTGTGAATTGAAACATTTCAGTGAGCTGGATGACTCATTCACTCACACAGCTAACGCCTATCAGCATTAGTCTCCCAGTAACTATAAACAAAAATGATTACATTGTATCTTTTCCTTCCCTCTGCCAGGGAGAAAGGAAGTTTAACCTCTTAAAGACTGGACCTTTTTCTGACACTTGTTGCTTGCAAGTTAAAATCAGTTTTTTTTTTGCTAGAAAAGTACTTAGAACCCCCAAACATTTTATATATTTTTTTAGCAGAGACCCTACAGAAAAAAATGGCGCAGCAGTCTTTCAAACGCAATTAATAGACTTTAATGAATAAAAAAAAAAAAACGGAACAGTAAAGTTATCCCAATTTTTTTTTTTTGTTACACAGAGAATCGTGAGAGAATCGTGATCTTTATTCCAAGCTAAAAAATCGTGATTCTCATTTTGGCCAGAATCGTGCAGCTCTAATATATATATATATATACATACATACATACATACACACACGCGCATAGCAGCCCACATTACATAGCCATCAAGCAGTGTCTGGCCTTCCTGGTGATGACTGGTACTGGCGCTCTGATCCGATGGCCTGGTGTTTAAAGGGGCAAATCCTTACGGTCCAGAAGTGGTTAAACCTGCAGGAGGACCGGTGTTTTTATCTATTAATGACTTTACTATTGCTTTAGGCCTGGTTCACATGTATGCAGGTTGGTGGTTCACATGTATGCGGGTTGGCGGTTCACATGTATGCAGAAAGCTTGCCAGAGCAGGAACTGCAGGTTAGTCGCATGGTGCAAAAGCAGGATGGATTTCAAGGCCACTGAATTTTAAAAAAAATGCTGCATGCACCTTTTTTCTGCGGAAAATGAGGGCATAGCAGCCCGTTCAAATCAATGGGCTGCTATGCCTGTGCAAATGTGGGCCGCCAACCCGCATACATGTGAACCACCAACCCAAATACATGTGAACCAGGCCTAAAGCAATAGTAAAGTAATTTATAAACAACACCTCCTTCAGGTTTAACCACTTCTTGACCACAAGGATTTGCCCTCTTAATGACCAAGCCATCGGATCGGAGCCGAGCGCCAGGACCAGTTATCACCAGTTAGGCCAGACACTGCTTGATGACCTATTTTAGGCCTGGTTCACAGAGTCTGTACTGACTGACTATAAAATAATGTGCATAAGTGAACCAAAGCCCCTAAATTCAGCAATGAAATTGAAGTGAGGTGGAAATTTAATAATTTTAATTTAATAATAGAATACCGTGATAATACCGTATACCGTGGCAAAACCTTAATCAATTAATCGCAGCATGAAAATCTGATACCGTCACAAGCCTAATTGCGGGAAGACAAATAGGGTGCAATTGTGGACGGAGCACCCATCCATTTTTAAAGCGCTATAGGTCCTGGTGGCCTGAATCCTTCTGATGAGCATATATCATTTTCCATCTGCCCACAGGGTGAAAAGTGTTTCATAACTTCTCCACATTGTGTGGGTGCTTTGGCAGTCATCCATCTTCATCACTAACCATCGGACTTTAGGCACCTTACCTTGCTATGTTCTTATAGTTGGACTGTTCTAGTTATGCACCAAGCACTTTTTGTATCTTTTTGAGAGCTATCTATCACGCATATGTCTTGTTTAATTTATTTGATACACTTATTTATGGACATAAATTGTTGTATGTGTTAATATACATATTTACAACTCCTATTTATCTATCATTATAGGCGGTTAGTGATTTTCAGCACATATCTCGTTTTTAAATATCGCCTCCTTCTACCACATATTGTTCACCCATTTATGCATGTGATCATTCACATTTAAAGGCAGTTTATATTGGGTTTTGCATTTTACTGCATTTTGTTGGGTTTTGGCACCTTCACAATATTTCATAATTCATGTATATATACACAAATTTTCAATTCTGCGCCCCCCCCCCCCCCCCATTTTTAAAGTGACTGTAAAGTCTCATTTATTTATTTTAACAGACATATTATACTTACCTGCTCTGTGCAGTTGGTTTTGTACAGAGTGGCCCGGATCCTCCTCTTCTCCAGCCCCTCTAACTGGCTCCTCCCTCCTGTTGAGTGCCCCCACAGCAGGCAGCTTGCCATGGAGGCACCCGAGCCGAGTTACAGCTCCCTGTGTCCATTAACCACCTCAATACTGGGCACTTAAACCCCCTTCCTTCCCAGACCAATTTTCAGCTTTTAGCGCTGTTGCATTTTGAATGACAATTGCGCGGTCATGCAACACTGTACCTAAACCAAATGTATGTCATTTTTTCCCCACAAATAGAGCTTTCTTTTGGTGGTATTTGATCACCGCCAGGTTTTTTCTTTTTTGGTGCACAAATAAAAAAAGACCGAAAAGTTTGAAAAAAAAAAAAAGTTTTTTTTGTTTAGGTTATAACATTTTGTAAATAGATACGTTTTTTCCTGCACTGATGAGCACTGATGACGCCGCACTGACAGGCACTGATGAGGAGACACTGATGGGGTGGCACTGATGGGGTGGCACTGATGGGCACTGATAGGTAGCACTGATATGCAGCACTGATGGGCACTGATATGTGGCACTGATAGATAGCACTGATATGCAGCATTGATATGCAGCATTGGTGGGCACTGATAGGCAGCGCTGATGGGCACTGATAGGCAGCACTGATGGGGACTGATAGGTGGCACTGATGGGCACTGATAGGTGGCACTGATGGGCAACACTGATCGGCACTGATGGGGGGCACTGATGGGCACTGATAGGCAGCACTGGTGGGCGGCACTGATAGATGGCATTGGTGGGCAGCACTGATAGGGGGCACCACTGGCAGGCTCTCTGAGCCCTGTTTGCCATCCCTGGTGGCCATGGTGGGCATCCCTGGTGGTCATGGGTCGGCATCCCTGGTGGCTCTAGTGGCACCCCCTCCCCCCAGGGCTGCACTGGTAATAAATCATCTGATTACCAGCACAGACCCCCCCCTGTGATCAGTGAGTAATTAGAAATACTCACTGATCACCCCGGCTGCAGAATCGATCCTCTCCTCTTCTCCTCATTGACAGGATCTGTCAGGAGAAGAGATCAAAGCCGTTACAAAGGCTGTATTGACATTACATTGATCACATTGGACACAGCCGTCATGTGATCAGGAGGGCCAATCACAGGGCCCTCCTGCCGAGTCTTGTTGCTCTGTGTCCTAGGGACACAGGCACATCGAGATCGCGCCGCTGCGCGTACCCGCGGCGGCGCAATCTCTCTCCTTCTGAAGGACGTTCCGGAACGTCCGATCAGAAGGACGAGACTCCCACCCGGCCGTATATGTACAATGGCCCGGGTGGGAGGTGGTTAAGACACAGAGCCGTGACCCGGCCCCGTCCCCTTCTTTCCTGATTGGCTGACTGACTTTGATTGACAGCAGAGGGAGCCAATCGCGCCACGCTGCTGTCTCAGTCAATGAGGAGGGGAGTCCAGGGCAGCTGAGACACTCCTGCAACATCGCTGGATAGAGATGGACTCAGGTAAGTATTAGGGGGGCTGCTGTACACAGGTTTTTTTTTTTTTTAAAAAAGATAAATGAAACATTCTGCCTTTACAACTCCTTTAAAGTATTATCCCACTGAAATAGAGCTAGTGTGCTCACACATAATTCAATTGCCCCATAAAAACTGAAGAATGTATCCAGCACTTAATTTTTATCTTTTGTTTATCCATGTGACATGACAGAAATTTAAGGAAAATCCCCATAATTAGCACAGAAAGAGCAATAAAAACATTCCCAGAAACGCTAGGAAAAAAAAGCAAATGAAACTGACAAATCCTATTTGCTTATGGTTTATGGTAGTCCGCTATCTGGCACATCCACCATGCCAGATCCATGTTCTAGGCTCTGTAAGTTCTCAAACATATTAATGTTTGTGAAATCAATCTTTAACCTTGCTTCTGACTTTAGACTATCATGGCCACAAAAGTATGCCAAGGCTGTAAGTTTGAAAACTTCTCTATTATTCCCCAACCGATTTCTTAAAATATCCTTACCAATGTTCTCTCTATACTCTTGACAAATGATGCAGTAAGTAATAATAAAAATTCCAAGCAATGCAGGTCTCTATACAATATTTCGGCCTGTAAACGTAACAGGCTGCTGGCAAATAGCTGCACAAATGCTATAAATAAAAATGAAGAGCACTGAATGTTTTATTGTTTCCAGTTTGTAATGCAATATGGGATCCTGGTACACTGAAACCATTAGGACTGAGCATAAAACAGCAAAACTACCGACAAACAGCTGCACAGTTGAAATACATATGAGCATTGTTTTGCCGGCCAAAGTATTTGTACTTTTCTTTCAGCCAATCTTGTCATTTACACACACTGACAAATCTATCCACTGCCTCTTGTCACATAACCACAGGCATTACCAGAACACACCAATCATGCTTTAGCGTGTAACAGAGCCATTTATTTATGGCATCCCAACGCAAAATACTGTAAGGCAGTGGTCTCCAAACTGCAGCCCTTTGCTTGCATTTATCCAGCCCTAAGGACACTATTTCATCCACTAACATCCACAATGGGGAATCATTCTTGTTGTTGACACCAACAATGGGGTACTAATCCTCAAACTGATACCATGAAAAGGACACAACTCCTTCCACTGACAGCAACGATGGGGCACTAGTCCTCCCACTGACACCAAAGTTATGGTATGGTTTACTCCCACTGGACACCTGGACATTTTCTACTCCAACTGGTCACTGTCCGGCCCCCCTAAAGTCTGAAGAACAGAACTAGCCCTTCATTAAGAACATTTGGAGACCCCTGCTGTAGGGCAACACACCTCCGACACACACATTTTGCAGCACATCAAATCTCAGGGTAATGCACTTCTACAAGTTGTGGTGTGCAGCATCAGGAAAAAATGATGCAGGTCTTATTTTTGGTCCATTCTGATGCATTGGCAGCCAATTCAAGCAAATGGCATTAGCACATGGCAGAACATGTGTGCATTATGAACGTGCACTGCAACAAACTGCATAGATCTAAATGGGTCCCCACCAAATCAGCCTCCTATGTTACCTCTCCTGCTGCAACCTCTTCATTAGATGGTAAACAGCAAGACAAAAGACAACCTGTGAACACATAATACTAAAACAGGAAGCAGCAAACTGGTCTCAGTGCCTATCATAGTTGTGTGTCACAAAAATGGATGGCCAAAACAACAAATCCTTTTGCAAGTAAGTCAAACTATGTTTACAAATCACTTATTTAGCCATCTGTGACTTCACCATGAAGTCTCTTTTTTTGGGGGGGGGGGGGGCTGGATACCTAGTTTTTTTCAGATAATCACGCTCTCTTCCTTTGAAATCGCTTAGGCAAATCCACCGGGAGTCCACACCCCACCCAAACTTCTGTAACGTTACAGGCCCCAGGAAGTTGCGGCACCATCCACGCATGTGTGGTGGGAAGCTGGCTGTGAAGTCACAAGGAGTCACAGCCATCTTCCCAAACTATACATGCTGGCGCCGGGGACCTGAAGACCGGGCAAGAACAACACCGGTTGAGAACAGCACTGGATCCCTGTCTCCATTTTTTTTTTAAAACCGGTAGCTACGGCATTTGTAGCTTCTGACTCCATTTTTTTTTTAAACCTTACTGAGGAATATATTTAGGGTTCAAATAATGAAGCAAGCTTCATTAACAAAAAAAAAAAAAAAATCTGAAGACTAAATAAGAGCTGAAAAAAACATTTTGGCATATAACATTACCATAACTTAACTATACTATACTAGGATCAATCGTTTTCGGCATGATGGTTTGGCAGTTGGACCTTAGGGAGAGAAGGACACAGCGAATTGAACTCTGGCACCAAGATTTGTCAGGATTTCAGAGTTATTGTGGATATTAACACAATTTTAATTGTGATGCTGCAATCTTCTGTGATAAAAAGGTTAAAGTATAGGTCCAGTCAAATCCTAACACATGACATCAATTCTGAAGTAGAATTTTGTCGTGTGGGAAAATTTGTGTGCAGTCGAGCAGCGCGTCGCGACCTCGGAGCGGCCGCCACGGACTTCATAACATTGAAGTCTATGGCGGTCGCCTCCGGGTCGCCCCAAAGAAGCTCCGGACCCTTTTTCTAAGTCGGAGCGACTTGTGTCGCTCCTATTAGAACGGGTCCGCAGCTTCCCTATGGGAGGCGACCTGCGGCGACCTGTGAGGCGCCAAGGTCGCCTCACAGGTCGCCCTAGTGTGAACCGGCACTAACACCTTTGTTATCATCTGTTATTGTACAGCAGCTGCTTTGAGACTTTGGGTCTTTTAATTATTGTTCCATCACAGTTGCCATCGACATTATTTAGGGGTGTGCGCGGGGTGAGTTATTATATGAGACTAGTTTTTCTGTCATACATATTTTGACTCTTTGTGTTTGCATCAGTTAATATGGCTACCTAGATACTGGGTTTGATCTAAAATAGTTTTTTTTTTTTAATGCAAAACCCCACAGTCACTTTTACCCCCTCCCCCACCTTTCACCGCCGCCACACCTTGAAAAACAATTGCACGGTTATGCAACGCTGTAGCCAAATTCATTTTTTATCATTTTTGCTGCACAAAGAGTGCTTCCTTTTGATGGTATTTAATCACCACTGTTAATCGCGGATAAAAAAAGACAGAAAATAAAAAAAAGTTTTTTGCTTTGCTTCCGTCAGAAAATTTTGTAAACAAGTATTTTTTCCTCCACTGATGTGCGTTGATGAGGCTGCTTTGGTAGGCTGCACTGATGGGCACTGATGAGGCGGCACTAGTATGCAGCACTGATGGGCACTGATAGGCAGCAATAAAAGGCAGCACTGATGGACAGGCACTGACTTGCATCAATGATGGGCACAGAATGGCCTCACTGATGGGCACAGATTGGTGTCACTGATGGGCACAAATTGGTGACACTGATGGGCACAAATTGGTGACACTGATGGGCACAAATTGGTGACACTGCTATGGACTGTTGGGGCTGCACTGATAATCAGTGCCCTTATCTGTATAGGTTTATGGTTTACCCTGTGAGGAGATGCCAATGATCAGCTCTCCTCTACTCACACTCCGTCAGTGTGAGGCAAGGAGAGCCGATAAACCACACTTCCTTGTTTACATGTGATCAACTGTGATTGGACACAGCTTATCCCATGGGTAAGGTAAAGAGCCATGTCATCAGCTCTTTACTGAGATCGGGGTCGCGCCGTGTCCTAGGATCACAGCACGATCCCGCAGACGTTCGATCCTGGTAAGACTGGGCGACATCATAGGACATTGGCCCAGAACAAGAGTGGATTTTGCCCGCCGCCATTTGTGGCAGATAAAAAAGAATTAGGATTCTTCTTTCTTTTCAAAGTTTTCGGTTCTTCAGTTTAGCCCATTCATATACAACTTTAATTTTAAAAAAGTTGGGACAAAGTGTAAAATCGACATAAAACAGAATGCAATGATTTGGAAAAAAAAAATAAAACCATATTTTACTAATAAAAAAAAAAAGAAACATTTTAAATGTTTAAACTGAGAAAATGTAAAATTGTAAGAAAAAACAGGAAAACAAAAAGCTGGCAAAGTAAATGGTACCAACAAGGAAGAGTAGAACATTTTGCAACTAGATACTGTATTATTTGGCAACGGGTCAGTAACATGATTGGGTATAAAAAGAGCATCTTAGAGAGTCAGTGTATCTCAGAAGTAAAGATGGGCAGAGGTACACCAATCCATAGGACTGTAATATATGACCGCACCATCCAGGTAAACCATAGGACCGTTATATATGACAGCACCATCCAGGTAAACCATAGGACTATAATATATGACAGCACCATCCAGGTAAACTATAGGACTATAATATATGACAGCACCATCCAGGTAAACCATAGGACTATAATATATGACCGCACCATCCAGGTAAACTATAGGACTATAATATATGACAGCACCATCCAGGTAAACCATAGGACTATAATATATGACAGCACCATCCAGGTAAACCATAGGACCGTTATATATGACAGCACCATCCAGGTAAACCATAGGACCGTTATATATGACAGCACCATCCAGGTAAACCATAGGACTATAATATATGACGGCACCATCCAGGTAAACCATAGGACTATAATATATGACAGCACCATCCAGGTAAACCATAGGACCGTAATATATGACAGCACCATTCAGGTAAACCATAGGACTATAATATAGGACAGCACCATTCAGGTAAACCATAGGACTATAATATATGACAGCACCATCCAGGTAAACCATAGGACCGATATATATGACAGCACCATCCAGGTAAACCATAGGACCGATATATATGACAGCACCATCCAGGTAAACCATAGGACTATAATATATGACAGCACCATCCAGGTAAACCATAGGACTATAATATATGACAGCACCATCCAGGTAAACCATAGGACTATAATATATGACAGCACCATCCAGGTAAACCATAGGACTGTAATATATGACAGCACCATCCAGGTAAACCATAGGACCGTAATATATGGCAGCACCATCCAGGTAAACCATAGGACCGTAATATATGACAGCACCATCCAGGTAAACCATAGGACTATAATATATGACAGCACCATCCAGGTGAACCATAGGACCATAATATATGACAGCACCATCCAGGTAAACTATAGGACTATAATATATGACAGCACCATCCAGGTAAACCATAGGACCGTAATATATGGCAGCACCATCCAGGTGAACCATAGGACTATAATATATGGCAGCACCATCCAGGTAAACTATAGGACTATAATATATGACAGCACCATCCAGGTAAACCATAGGACTATAATATATGACAGCACCATCCAGGTGAACCATAGGACCATAATATATGACAGCACCATCCAGGTAAACTATAGGACTATAATATATGACAGCACCATCCAGGTGAACCATATGACCGTAATATATGACAGCACCATCCAGGTAGACCATAGGACCGTTATATATGACGGCACTGTCCAGGTAAACCATAGGACCGTTATATATGACAGCACCATCCAGGTAGACCATAGGACCGTTATATATGAAGGTACCGTCCAGGTAAACCATAGGACAACACAGGAGCACAACTGGGAGACAGTTGTCACCTTCTAACATATGGTGCTTGAACAAGGACCTGCATGGTGGGATTTAATGATAGCTGTAGAATTTGGGCTTGTGCACATTATATGTGTTGGGCTGGACTGTGCACCATTTCCCAATGCAGGCCAATCGCACAGACAAGGCAATGTTCACAGTCACACCACTTTGCTGAAAAACGTAGGCCATGCTGTACCTTTTTTTTTTATGCAGCATGTTGAAACGCACTACAACGTCTCACAACCCTCTGTTGTGAATAAAGATGAATGAAATGTAACTTTGTGACATTTTACTGCCTCATTTAGGCTTCACACTTGTCATGCGACTTTGGACACAAAGTTGCAGCCTGTGTATTTCAATAGCACCCACTCATGTCTATGCAACTTAAAGTCGCAGCGACTTTAAAAAGTTTCCTACACTACTTTGATGCAACTTTCATATGACTTGAGTGCCGTAGACTGCCATATAAATTCTGAAAAGTCGGATGAAAGTCACATCCTAATGTTTTCAATGTGACAATTGTGCAGGTGTCAAAGCCAAAGTCACATCAAAGTTGCAATAGAAATCACACGACTCTGGAGTCGCAAAAGTGTGAATGGAGCCTTAAAGTGGTTGTAAACCTCAGACATGAAATACGAACAAAACATGTCTCTCTATAGCAGGGGGTCTTCAAACTATGGCCCTCCAGTTGTTCAGGAACTACAATTACTATCATTCCTAGTCATATCTGGTCTGGGAATGTCAGAGTTTTACAATGCCTCATGGGATGTGTATTTCCGCAACAGCTGGAGGGCCGTAGTTTGAGGATCCCTGCTCTATAGTGTGCTCTTGTCTTAATCCAGAGGACTAAAGCCCCGTACACACGTACTGATCGTCGGCCGAACGATCGGCTGTCTTTTGTCCGGTGCTGTCCTGTCGGTTGAAAAGTGCTAAAGACTGCACACGAATTTTGTCGGCCAACAACAACCGACTGCAGAAGTGATGTCATGTGATGGTTAACTTTCCTTGTGTTTTTTCTTCTCTGAGCATGCCCAGTCTTGCTCATCTGCTGTATGTCGGCCGAATTCTGTACTGACTGAGGAACAATCGGCTGTTCTGGTGTTGGCCAACAAAAATTTAATGCCTGCACGACAGATTCTGTTCGGCCGAAAAGTCGCAGTCGGTTGTCGGAAGCATCATACTAACAAGCCGACAATCGACCGATCGGTCGTTCGCCGAATATTTACGGCCGACAATCGCTTTGTGTGTACGGGGCTTTAGTGTCAATTCTGTCTGCTGCCTCATTCTTCTGCTATCAGCATGAATCACTTCTAACAAGATTTCCTGACACACAAAAAAAAATAAAAATAAAATGGTGACAGGGGGGTGTGTCTGTTCCTGTGTGAAGGTAGGTGTGTCCCTTCCCTCCAATCAGCTCTCCTCACTGAGCTCTGCAGAATTTAAAGCAGAGCTCCAGCCCCCCGCACCAAAAATTGAAAGTCAGCAGCTACAAATATTGTAGCTGCTGACTTTTAAAATTAGGACACTTACCTGTCCAGGGATCCCATGATGTCAGCACCCCAGATTCTCAGGTGCTGCCTTCGCCATTCCTTGTAAAAGAAACAGACAGCGAAGCCTTGCGGCTTCACAGCCAGTTCCCTACTGCGCTTGCACAAAGTGTGCTGCGCTTTGTGAATGGCCGGCATCAGGAGGAGGAGGAGGGGGGCTAAACTTCTGTGGGGCAATGCTGAGTTAAAGCAGAGCTCCACCAAAAAAGGGGAGCTCTACTTGTTTGCTCCCCCCCCCCCCAAAAAAAAGTAGAAGAGAGTAGAAGTTAAAGCAGAGCTCCACCAAAAAAAAGACAGCTGCTCCGCCCCCCCCCCCCGAATGCTGCCAAATGTGGGAGGGGGGGCGGGGGGGGCTCTGCTTTAACATCTACTCTCCTACTTTTTTTTGGGGGGGGGGAGCAAACAAGTAGAGCTCCCCTTTATTGGGGGAGCTCTGCATTAACTTCCACTCTCCACCCCTTTTTATTATGACAGCTCAGACAAGCTTTAGCTTTAAAAATCAGCACTTTAAACAGCTGTGGAGAAGAGAAGACTGCAGATAAACAGGTACAACTTATATAGGAGGGTTTGTTTCATCTGTGTATATCACCCGAGGCCACTCACTTCACTGGGTATATGGAGGAGTTTACAACCACTTTGAACTTGCTTTGCTGTCTGATGTTTAATCTGCATTTGGATCTCTGTTCAGGCAGCAGCAGACAGGGAGGAGGTGTCGTATCGTCCCCTAATTACCAGACAACTGGGTGATTGGTGGGCAGTTGCAGCGCATCTCTATTCATGTATACCTCCTGTCACTGAGCACGACACGTGAATTCCTGCCGCAGACGTGAACCAAAGCATGTGTACATCCCCACCATTGCCTCAGCACCAACAGGGGGAGCGATTGTGGGGTGGCCCAACCATGGGGTTTTGCCGCCCCCAACTGCAAGTGTAAATGAGCCCAAGGGCTTGATTACACTTGCAATCAGGGGGTGGTAACAGCAGCTGGATGGGTGTGTACACAAGCTGCATCCCTTCTGTCACATTCTGCCAAACGTGGTCCATTCATGTGAGGTGGGCCCTGCCATAACCACCATCCAAACGCTAGGCTGCCAGTGGCGGCCTGCTATTCCCATTCACAAACCCAGTTTGGCTCATAAAATTAAATAGCAGGCATTTGGAAGATCTTCTGAACGCCACTCTTGTACTGCTCTCTGAAAAGAGATCCACTACAGATCGCTTTTCAATGACTGTCACAGATGTAAATGAGCCCCAATGAAGTTGAGAAAAGGTAACCAGTGCAATGTGTGAATGAAGTGCTGTGACTGGAGGCTGCAGAATAGCACAGCTGATGGAGGGAGGGAGCCCTTTATATAATGACAGGGACCTGTAAGAGTGTCAGTGATTGGTGGGTGACACAGCACTCTCCATTGATGACAGTCCATCCCCCTCCCCCATGGTAGGTAAGTAGTCATCTCACCTGGTCCTGGTGTCCATTGCTCATCTCAGTCCCGGCAGGGGGGAAGGCTCACATGTCTCTGACAATATGTCCCTGCTCTGTCCAGGTTCCTCTGTCACTTCCAGTGCAATGACCATCCTGGCACAGTGAGCGAGCATTACCAGGACCCAGCCTCCCCCAGGAGTCCCATTCCTAACTACCCACCCTCAGGTGTCCCCGGCCCGGCCTGTCTCTGTCTGTCTATGCTCAGAGCCGGTTCTCAGCTTCCCCCCGGACCGCCCCTCTCACACATTCCTCCTCACAGCTGTCCCCGTTCCCTGCACTGGACCGGAGTGACTTCGGGGACGGAAATGACGTCAGGGAGAGGGGAGGAGGTGGGCGTGGTGGCAGAGTACATGGGATGAGCGCACCTTGGCTGTGTGTGTGTGTGCTCTTGGGGGATGCTGTGTGCTGGCGGCTCAGTGTGCTGTGTGTAATGGGGGAGGTCGATGTGTGTGTTGTGTGTAATGGGGGAGGTCGGTGTGTGCTGTGTGTAATGGGGGAGGTCGGTGTGTGCTGTGTGTAATGGGGGAGGTCGGTGTGTGCTGTGTGTTATGGGGGAGGTCGGTGTGTGCTGTGTGTTATGGGGGAGGTCGGTGTGTGTTATGGGGGAGGTCAGTGTGTGTGTGTAATGGGGGAGGTCGGTGTGTGCTGTGTGTTATGGGGGAGGTCGGTGTGTGCTGTGTGTTATGGGGGAGGTCGGTGTGTGCTCTGTGTAATGGGGGAGGTCGGTGTGTGCTGTGTGTTATGGGGGAGGTCGGTGTGTGCTGTGTGTAATGGGGGAGGTCGGTGTGTGTGCTGTGTGTAATGGGGGAGGTCGGTGTGTGTGCTGTGTGTAATGGGGGAGGTCGGTGTGTGTTATGGGGGAGGTCGGTGTGTGTGCTGTGTGTAATGGGGGAGGTCGGTGTGTGTAATGGGGGAGGTCGGTGTGTGTGTTGTGTGTAATGGGGGAGGTCGATGTGTGTGCTGTGTGTAATGGGGGAGGTCGGTGTGTGTAATGGGGGAGGTCGATGTGTGTGTTGTGTGTTATGGGGGAGGTCGGTGTGTGTTATGGGGGAGGTCGGTGTGTGTTATGGGGGAGGTCGGTGTGTGCTGTGTGTAATGGGGGAGGTCGGTGTGTGTGCTGTGTGTAATGGGGGAGGTCGGTGTGTGTAATGGGGGAGGTCGGTGTGTGTAATGGGGGAGGCTGGTGTGTGTAATGGGGGAGGTCGGTGTGTGTGTTGTGTGTAATGGGGGAGGTTGGTGTGTGTAATGGGGGAGGTCGATGTGTGTGTTGTGTGTAATGGGGGAGGTCAGTGTGTGTGGTGTGTGTAATGGGGGAGGTCGGTGTGTGTAATGGGGGAGGTCGGTGTGTGTAATGGGGGAGGTCGGTGTGTGTTGTGTGTAATGGGGGAGGTCGGTGTGTGTGTTGTGTGTAATGGGGGAGGTTGGTGTGTGTAATGGGGGAGGTTGGTGTGTGTAATGGGGGAGGTTGGTGTGTGTAATGGGGGAGGTCGATGTGTGTAATGGGGGAGGTTGGTGTGTGTAATGGGGGAGGTCGATGTGTGTGGTGTGTGTTATGGGGGAGGTCGGTGTGTGCTGTGTGTAATGGGGGAGGTCGATGTGTGTGCTGTGTGTAATGGGGGAGGTCGGTGTGTGCTGTGTGTAATGGGGGAGGTCGGTGTGTGTGCTGTGTGTAATGGGGGAGGCCGGTGTGTGTAATGGGGGAGGTCGGTGTGTGTAATGGGGGAGGTCGATGTGTGTGTTGTGTGTAATGGGGGAGGTCGGTGTGTGTGTTGTGTGTAATGGGGGAGGTCGGTGTGTGTAATGGGGGAGGTCGATGTGTGTGTTGTGTGTAATGGGGGAGGTCGGTGTGTGCTGTCTGTTATGGGGGAGGTCGGTGTGTGTGCTGTGTGTAATGGGGGAGGTCGGTGTGTGTAATGGGGGAGGTCGATGTGTGTGTTGTGTGTAATGGGGGAGGTCGGTGTGTGTGTTGTGTGTAATGGGGGAGGTCGGTGTGTGTAATGGGGGAGGTCGATGTGTGTGTTGTGTGTAATGGGGGAGGTCGGTGTGTGTTATGGGGGAGGTCGGTGTGTGTGCTGTGTGTAATGGGGGAGGTCGGTGTGTGTAATGGGGGAGGTCGGTGTGTGTAATGGGGGAGGTCGGTGTGTGTAATGGGGGAGGTCGGTGTGTGTAATGGGGGAGGTCGGTGTGTGTAATGGGGGAGGTTGGTGTGTGTAATGGGGGAGGTTGGTGTGTGTAATGGGGGAGGTTGGTGTGTGTAATGGGGGAGGTCGGTGTGTGTAATGGGGGAGGTCGGTGTGTGTGTTGTGTGTAATGGGGGAGGTCGGTGTGTGTAATGGGGGAGGTCGATTTGTGTGTAATGGGGGAGGTCGGTGTGTGTTATGGGGGAGGTCGGTGTGTGTTATGGGGGAGGTCGGTGTGTGTTATGGGGGAGGTCAGTGTGTGTGTGTAATGGGGGAGGTCGGTGTGTGCTGTGTGTAATGGGGGAGGTCGATGTGTGTAATGGGGGAGGTCGGTGTGTGCTGTGTGTTATGGGGGAGGTCGGTGTGTGTTATGGGGGAGGTCGGTGTGTGTGTGTAATGGGGGAGGTCGGTGTGTGCTGTGTGTAATGGGGGAGGTCGGTGTGTGCTGTGTGTTATGGGGGAGGTCGGTGTGTGTGCTGTGTGTTATGGGGGAGCTCGGTGTGATCTCCGTGTAATGGGGAGCTCGGTATGTAATGTGGGAGCTCGGTGTGATCTCCGTGTAATGAAGAGCTCGGTATGTAATGTGGGAGCTCGGTGGGAGCTCGGTGTGATCTCCGTGTAATGAAGAGCTCGGTATGTAATGTGGGAGCTCGGTGTGATCTCCGTGTAATGAAGAGCTCGGTATGTAATGTGGGAGCTCGGTGTGATCTCCGTGTAATGAAGAGCTCGGTATGTAATGTGGGAGCTCGGTGTGATCTCCGTGTAATGAAGAGCTCGGTATGTAATGTGGGAGCTCGGTGTGATCTCCGTGTAATGAAGAGCTCGGTATGTAATGTGGGAGCTCGGTGTGATCTCCGTGTAATGAAGAGCTCGGTATGTAATGTGGGAGCTCGGTGTGATCTCCGTGTAATGAAGAGCTCGGTATGTAATGTGGGAGCTCGGTGTGATCTCCGTGTAATGAAGAGCTCGGTATGTAATGTGGGAGCTCGGTGTGATCTCCGTGTAATGAAGAGCTCGGTATGTAATGTGGGAGCTCGGTGTGATCTCCGTGTAATGAAGAGCTCGGTATGTAATGTGGGAGCTCGGTGTGATCTCCGTGTAATGAAGAGCTCGGTATGTAATGTGGGAGCTCGGTGGGAGCTCGGTGTGATCTCCGTGTAATGAAGAGCTCGGTATGTAATGTGGGAGCTCGGTGTGATCTCCGTGTAATGGGGAGCTCGGTATGTAATGTGGGAGCTCTGTGTGATCTCCGTGTAATGGGGAGCTCGGTATGTAATGTGGGAGCTCGGTGTGATCTCCGTGTAATGGGGAGCTCGGTATGATCTCCGTGTAATGAAGAGCTCAGTATGTAATGTGGGAGCTCGGTGTGATCTCCCTGTAATGGAGCGCTCGGTATGTAATGTGGGAGCTCGGTGTGATCTCCGTGTAATGGAGCGCTCGGTATGTAATGTGGGAGCTCGGTGTGATCTCCGTGTAATGGGGAGCAATGGGATGGGAGTCAGGGGTGAGGCAGGCTCTAGTCACACATTTGCTGAGAGTCTTTTTTTTTTTTTTTTTCTTGTTTGTTTTTTAAACTGAGATTTGTATACAGGTTTGGCACCCATTCACACCAATTGTGGTTCAGGAAGCAAGATGTGCACTTCCCACATGGGAACGCGCTGCCCTTGTTAGATACACACAGGTGCCATTAACCACTTGCCGACCAGGCTTTTTCTGCCACTTGTTGTTTACAAGTTTAACCACTTTCCTACTGGGCACTTTCACCCCCCTTCCTGCCCAAGCCGATCTTCATCTTTCAGCGTGGTCGCACTTTGAATGACAATTGCACGGTCCTGCAGCAGTGTACCCATATGAGACTTTTTTTTTTTTACACAAATGGAGCTTTCCTGTAGTGTTTTTATTTTTTTATTTTTTGCTAAACAAAAAAATACCAAAAAAAGCACCTTTCATAGTTTGTGTACTTTTTTTTTTTTTTTTTTTATTACTTTTAACCCTATTACAAGGAATGTAAACATCCCTTGTAATAGAAATATAGATGACTGGCTTGTTTTATGGAGAGATTTGGGGTCAAAAAGACCACTAATCTCTTTTTAAAAGCAACAGATCAAAAAAAACGGTGAGAGAAAGCTGGCTGCAAAAACGATACCAGGGTTATGGCTGATATCTTTAGCCATAATCCCAGTAAGCTGCAACATATATATATGTATATTGCGGTCAGCAAGTGGTTTATTGTTGGGTCTCATTCACATGGGCAGCAAGAAAACACATTTAGGTGCATACTGCATATACAGTGGATATTAAAAGTCTACACACCCCTGTTAAAAAGTCAGGTTTCTGTGATGTAAAAAAATGAGACAAAGAAAAATAATTTCAAAACTTTTTCTACATTTTAATGTGACCTATAAACTGTGCAACTCAGTTGAGCAACAAACTAAAATCTTATAGATGAAGAGATGTAAAAATATAAAATTTAAATAATATGGTTGCACAAGTGTGCACACCCTTAAACTAATACTTTGTTGAAGAACCTTTTATTACAGCACTCAGTCTTTTTGGGTAAGAGTCTATCAGCATGGCACATCTTGACTTTGCAATCTTTGCCCATTCTTTGAAAAAACAATCCAAATCTGTCAGATTGTGAGGGCATCTCCTGTGCACAGCCCTCTTCAGATTACCCCACAGATTTTCAATTGGATTCAGGTCTGGGCTGTGGCTGGGCCATTCCAAAACATGATTCTTCTGATGAAGCCATTTCTTTGATTTGGATGTATGCTTTGGGTTGTTATCATGCTGAAAGATGAAGTTCCTCTTTATGTTCTGCTTTCTAGCAGAAGCCTGAAGGTTTTGTGTCAATATTGACTGGTATTTGGAACAGTTTATAATTCCCTCTACCCTGACTAAGGCCCCCGTTCCAGCTGAAGAAATACAGCCCCAAAGCATGATACTGCCACCACCATGCTTCACTGGGTATGGTGTTCTTTTGGAATTATGCTCAAAAGGTTCAACCTTGGTTGTATCAGACCATAACTCATTTTCCCATGTGCTTTTGGGAGACTTCAGATGTTTTTTTGCAAAACTCAGCCAGGCTTGGATGTTTTTCTTAAGAAAAAGCATCCATCTTTCCAATTTACCCCATAATCCAGACATATGAAGACTACGGGAGATTGTTGTCACATGTACCACACAGCCAGTACTTGCCAGATATTCCTGCAGCTATTTTAATGTTGGTGTAGGCCTCTTGGCAGCCTCCCTGACCAGTTTTCTTCTCGTCTTTTCATCAATATTGGAGAGACTTGCAGTTCTTGGTAATGTCACTGTTGTGCCATATTTTCTCCACTTGATGATGACTGTCTTCACTGTGTACTATGGTATATCTTTTGTACCCTTCTCCTGATACCTTTTAACAATGAGATCCCTCTGATGCTTTGGAAGCTCTCTGAACCATGGCTTTTGCTGTAGGATGCTACTAAGAAAATTTCAGGAAATACCTACTATAACATCTGAACTGTATTTGGAGTTCATCAGAGATACTTTAACCACTTGCCGACCAGTCACGTTGACTGTACTGCGGCAAAGTGTCTCGTTCCCGTCCAGCGACGTAGACCTACGTCGCTGGACTCCTCCCCTTGTGGGCGGCACGCTCTCGCTGTTTTCAGTCACAGCGGGAGTCGGGCCAGGGGAGGAGCGGCGGTGATCACCACCGCTCTTCTCCGATCGTCCGGGAATTGAGTCTGGAGATCTGCCCACTTGTGTAAACAAAGCAGGCGGATCTCCTAAGTGACAGGCAGGGTCAGATTGCAGGGTTCAGCATAGCTGAACCTGCGATCTGTCCCTGTGTCACTCAGTCACCTCCCCCCACACACGTTAGTAAGCACCAGGCATACATTAACCCCTCCCTCTCCAATAAAATTAACCCCTTCCCTGCCAGTGTCATTTTTACAGTAACAGTGCATATGTATAGCGGCACTCTAAAGTATGCCACAGCGGCACTCTAAGTATGCCACAGTACCAAGTATGCCACAGTACCATGCAGTTTGGTGTGGCGCAATTTTAAAAGTTGTGCCTACTGTACTTTTTGCTTGTTCCTGCACATTTGCCAGCAGCCCATTGAAATTAATGGGTTGTCAAAAACATTCCATGTTCATTGTGGTGTAAACCAGACCTCAGGCTTGCTTTATTTTTTTTTTGCCAATAGAAAGTTATTTACTACTGTAAGCAATACCACTAACAACTCTACCACACCTGTGTGCACTACACTATGAGATGCCCATTGTAATATTCGTGGCAGGCATTGAAGGGTGGTTATGAGGCTTTAAAAAGGTTGCATAAATGCCGCAAAACACAGAGTACTGACGCACTTGTTAACACATTTGTGAACACACAAGGGTTGATTTACTAAAACCGGAGAGTGCAAAATCTGGTGCAGCTCTGCACGGTAGCCAATCCGCTTCTATCTTTAGCTTGTTCAATTAAGCTTTGACAAAAAAAACATGGAAACTGGTTACTATGCACAGCTGCACCGGATTTTGCATTCCCCAGTTTCTATAAATCAATATTGTATGGGATTACTGTACTTCTGTTTATAGGGGAAACAATGACATTTGTACCGCTAAAAGCCTCAACTTTGCATATGCCACCTATGGGCACAGGCCTGCTGTGCCTAATGGTAAATTCGTCCCCTGCTCTGTTTATGGGGTACAGTAAATGTGCAACGTATATGATAGTTTACAGTATGATGGGTGTAATGTGACCACATTAACATGTCCTAGGATGCTCTGAAATATGTGCTGATAGGAAACCGTAAAATGTGTTGTAATGGGTGCAGTCTAGGCAACATGATTTGTGCTTGGTGTAATAGATTGCAGTGCGACATTGCCTTATAATATAGAGCAATGTAATATTTTCTAATTGGAAAGGGGTATAAAGTCATCTGAGTCTATTATGGTCCAAATTAAGGTGTAAAATGTAAATTCTTGGGCTTTTTAAAGTGGTTGTGAAGGCTGAAAGTTTACCTTCATGCATTCTATGCATGAAGGTAAAAAACCTTCTGTGTACTGCTCCACCCCCAGGGAGTCCTGAGTCTTTCTCTCATCATTGGCTGAGACAGCAGCGGAAGCCATTAGCTCCTACTGCTGCTAATCACAGCCAGTGAGCCAATATGGAGAGAGCGGGGCCGAGCCATGGCTTTATGTATTGTAGAGTAAAGCCCCGTACACACGCACAGATTGTTGGCCAACTGATCGGCCAACTTTTGTCCAGTGTTGGTTGAAATGTGCTCTAGACTTGCACTGGACTTTTGTTGGCCAACAAAAACCAACTTCAGAAGTGATGTCATGTGATGGTTGACTTTCAGTGTGTTTTTTTTTTTCTTCTCTGAGCATGCCCAGTCTTGCTCATCTGATTTTTGTCTGCCGAAATCTGTACTGACTGAGGAACAATCGGCCGTTCTTTGTTGGCCAACAAAAATTTTATAGCATGCACACCAGATTTTTTCGGCCGAAAATTTGCAGTTGGTTGTCAGAAGCATCATACTAACAAGCCTACAATCGGACGTTGGCCAACAATTTACGGCCAACAATCTGTGCGTGTGTACGGGGCTTTAAACCCCGTACACACGTACCGATTGTTGGCCGTAAATATTCGGCCGATTGTAGGCTTGTTAGTATGATGCTTCCGACAGCGCATTTTCGGCCGAACAGAATCTGTCGTGCAGGCATTAAAAATTTTTGTTGGCCAACACCAGAACGGCCGATTGTTCGCCAGTCAGTACAGATTTCGGCCGACAGACAGCAGATTTGCAAGACTGGGCATGCTCAGAAAAGAAAAAAGACAAGGAAAGTTAACCATCCCATGACAAAATTCATGTGCAGTCTTTTGCACTTTTCAGCGGACAGGACATCCCTGGACAAAAGACGGCCGATCGGTCGGCCGACGATCGGTACGTGTGTACGAGGCATTAGTCTTCCTTGAATCCACTGTACAGAACAGGTGAAATCTGTGCTAGACAAGCGAGATATGTAATTTTATCTTGGGACATGCCTTGTTATGTGATGCTTTTGTTCATTAAGCCAGAATGCTTCCTGTTCCTGCCCCCAAACACACACGCTCAAGTTACTGGTTATCTTCCAGGTGACAGGAGAAAAACATGGTTGTCATTGTCTTAGTCCCAGCGTCCCCCATGCCTGCAAGGGTTTGTAGTTTGACTTCATCTTGCTATTATCTTCTTACCTGGATCCATTTCATCTGCTCGCCAAACTGTATGCAACCCAGCGAGCAAATGAAGGTGTAAAATAGGATTGTTTATTATTTTAAGGGGAAAGCTTTGGTTTAGGCACTACTGTGCTTGCTTTCGCAACTAGTCAGTGGGTTTGCTTTATCAACTTTCTCTCCAGCAACATACTAGCTGTTCTTTGAAGTAGATAAGTAGGTAAACTTTTTTTTTTTTTTTTTATTATTTCATTTTGGATAGAGTAAGCAAGGGTTATTAGTCAGTTTTTTTTCCCAACTGTGTCCCATTGGGGAAATTTACCTTCACTTCCTGTTCCATAGTCCCAACCGGAAGTGAGAGGCAATCCCTGCAAATTATGGGAATTCCTTGGAGACCCCCCAGGTTACCAGAACTAGTATCCCCATTGGAAGATTTCCCTATCATCACTTTTCTGGCGACAACCCAAAAATTTAGATTTTCTCTTTGCTTTCAATGATAATTGTAAACAGGACAACTAGAGAGGGGGAATCTCCCCAAACGGGATACAGGCAGCAATAAAATAATAGGTGTTCTAATTTATATCTACTCCCATATCAAAAACTAAAAAAATATAAGCTCTGAGTTGCTCTAGTCACTTCATGTACAGGGCTGAGGACTCCCCCCCCCCCACCCCCATGTACAAGCATTGGACCTATCAGCAAGCACTGTCACATAAGAGGAAAAGGAGTGAGTCACATTATCCTCTATAAATGGAAGTATTGGGTAACTTCTTACCTTGAAGTAGCAGAATGGAGCAGATAGGGAGCAAAGATAAGATGGGTATGTGCAGCTGCGGAGGGGGACATTAGAATTTACCTGTTGGCTTGCCTTGCATAGACCAAGAACAGGTTTGCTTTACCACTTATCTATCGTGGACATTTTTAATTTTTCACACTTGTTAAAATCTGTGTTTTTGGTAAAAATATTTCCCCCCCCCCCCCCCAATGGAAAAATGGTGGTAGTTGCAATTTTTTTATGTTGCACAGTTTTTGCATAGCTATTTATCAAATGCTTATTTTTGGGAACAATTACTCTTAAATAGATTTTAGTGCAAGCAAACACATTATACCCAATTTTTTTAGTAAAGTATAAAAGATGTATATGTGTTGAGTGAATAGTTTTGTCAAGCTGTGAAATTGCAAAAAAAAAAAACTTTGGTACCCAAAATCCTCAATAGGCAATGCTTTAAAAGCCTCTACATGTTATCAGTTTAGAGTTACCCATCAATTATGGCCCTAGAATTGTTCCCACACTGGTGTTGGTGATGATACCTCACATGTGGGGTGAAAATCATGTTTACGATATAGTTACATAGTTAGTAAGGTTGAAAAAAGACATCAGTCCATCCAGTTCAACCTATGCATCCAGTTCAACCTATGAATGCGTGTGTGTGTTTGCTTTTAATCGTACATTGTATACCCCTGTATGTTGTGGTCTTTAAGGTGTCCATCTACTAGTTTCTTGAAACTATCAATGCTCCCTGCTGATACGACTGCCTGTGGAAGAGAATTCCACATCCTTACTGCTCTTACAGTGAAGAACCCCTTACGCACTTTAAGGTTAAACCGCCTTTCCTCTAGTTTTAGTGAGTGGCCACGTGTCTTATTGTACCTCCTTTCTCTGAATAGTTTGTTCCTTATGCTCGGGTCACCAGTACAGTATTTGTACATTGATATCATATCCCCCCTCAATCGTCTTTTCTCCAGAGAGAAAAGGTTCAGTGCTTGTAGTCTTTCCTCATAGCTGATGTCCTCCATTCCCCTAATTATTTTTGTTGCCCTTCTCTGGACTTTCTCCAGTTCCAGCACATCCTTCCTGAGGACCGGTGCCCAGAACTGGACAGCATACTCCAGATGTGGCCGGACCAGAGTCTTGTAGAGTGGGAGAATAATCTCTTTATTTCTGGAGTGAATCCCCTTTTTTATACATCCTAGTATTCTGTTGGCTTTGCTTGCGGCGGCTTGGCATTGCATGCCACTGCCAAGCCTGTTGTCTACCAGTACCCCCAAGTCCTTTTCCATCCTAGACTCACCCAGAGGTTCCCCCCCTAGTGAGTAGCTTGCTTTCTGGTTTCTGCCACCCAGGTGCATTACTTTACATTTATCAACATTAAACCTCATCTGCCATGTAGTTGCCCACCCCGTTATTTTGTTCAGGTCTGCTTGCAAGATTTCCACATCCTGCATAGAAGATATTGGCATGCCTAATTTAGTATCATCTGCAAATACTGAGATTGTACTAGATATCCCCTCCTCTAGATCATTTATGAATAAATTAAACAGGATTGGTCCCAGGACAGAACCCTGGAGGACCCCACTTTCCACACCCGCCCAATCCGAGTACTCCCCATTAATCACCACCCTCTGTACTCTCCCCTGGAGCCAGTTCTCTATCCAGGTACTCACCTTATGGTCCATACCTACCTTCCTTAGTTTGTACAGTAATCGTTTGTGGGGAACGGTGTCAAAGGCCTTTGCAAAGTCCAGATACACCACATCCACAGGCTTACCTTTATCTAGGTGGCTGCTCACTTCATCGTAGAAGGTTAATAGATTGGTTTGGCAAGAACGATTTTTCATGAATCCATGCTGATTACTACTTATAATACCAGTTTCATTACTAAAGTCTTGTATGTGGTCCCTTAACATCCCCTCCAAAATTTTGCAGACTACTGATGTTAGGCTGACCGGCCTATAGTTACCCGGGATATATCTCGGCCCCTTCTTAAATATTGGTACCACGTTGGCTTTTTTCCAATCAGCTGGCACCATACCCGTCTGTAAACTATCCTTAAAGATCAAGAATAATGGTCTGGCAATCACCTGGCTGAGCTCTTTAAGAACCCTCGGGTGCAAGCCATCCGGTCCCGGGGATTTATTTATGTTAAGTTTCTCTAGTTTAGCTCTAAGTCTATCTTCTGTTAACCATGGCGGCACTTTCTGAGGTGTATTTTTGGCCTTACAAGCTGGGTTCGTGTAGCCCCCCGATTCTTTTGTGAAGACTGAAGAGAAGAAATTATTTAACACTTCCGCCTTTTCTCTGTCCTCAGTGGCCATATTTCCCTTATCATCTTTTACGGGGCCAATGTGTTCTGGCCTCGCTTTCTTACTGTTTATATACTTAAAGAACTTCTTGGGGTTCTTTTTACTCTCCTCCGCTATATGTCTCTCGTGTTCTATTTTAGCCGCCCTGATTTCGTCTTTACATTTCTTATTACACTCTTTGTAATGCTTAAATGCTGCCAATGACCCCTCATTCTTGTATTTTTTGAAGGCCTTTTCTTTAGCACTAATATACATTTTTATGTTGGAGTTTAGCCATCCAGGGTTTATTTTTGCTCTTTTAAATTTATTTCCCTTTGGAATGCACTGGCCAATCCCCCTGTTTAGTATGCTCTTGAAGCACTCCCATTTTTCCTCCGTGTTCTTTGTTTCCAGGGTTCTATCCCAATTGATATTTTCTAGCAGCGAGCGCAGCTTTGGGAAATTGGCTCTTTTGAAATTCAGTGTCCTTATATTACCCCTCAGCTTCCTATTACTGTAATTAATACTGAAACTTATTGACCTATGGTCACTGTTTCCTAAGTTGTCCCGTATTTCTATATCCGTGATCAGGTCTGTATCGTTGGTAATCAGTAGGTCAAGTACCACATTGTTTCTTGTCGGTGCATTCACCATCTGACCCATAAAATTGTCCTGCAAAACATTTAGGAACTGCCTAGCCTTGGCTGAGTGCGCGGTTCCTTCTGCCCAGTCTATATCTGGATAATTAAAGTCCCCCATTATAATGACATTTCCCATCCTTGCTGCCAATCCTATCTGTAAAAGGAGGGCCGCCTCACCCTCCTCCCTCTGGTTGGGGGGTCTATAGCATACGCCCAATATTAACTTCCCCGCCGTGCCATCCCTTTGAAGCTCTACCCATAGGGATTCTGCCTCATCCTTAGCTCCATTATTAATATCATCCCTCATATTTACCTGTATGCTGTTCTTAATATACAGACATACCCCTCCCCCTTTTTTACCTTCTCTATCTCTGCGATAAAGGGAATACCCCTGAATGGTCGCCATCCAGTCATGGGAGCTGTCAAACCAAGTCTCAGTTATCCCCACAAAATCTAAGTCCTCCTCAAACATCAGCAGCTCCAGCTCTCCCATCTTGTTGGCCAGGCTTCTGGCATTGGTATATAAGCCTCGTAATTTTGATGTTTTTAGGCTGCTCTCTTGATTTTTCCCCGTACCCACCCTGGGTATAGGAGCTCCGAACACCCTACCGCTAATGCCCCCATTTCTGCCCTCTGAAACTTTCTTTCCACTGGCTAATTCTACATCTGTACCCTCCCCCCCCATTCCCTAGTTTAAAAGCCCCTCTAACTTTTCGGCCATCCTCGCACCCAGTACGGCTGCACCCACCCCATTTAGGTGCAATCCGTCCCTACTTATCTCAAGGAAAAGGCAGATGATGCCACATCCCAAAGTATACCAAAACTGCTAAAAGGGGATATTACTTTCTAAAGAAAGGGACTTTAAAGGCATCGTACTGAGACTAAGAACACAATTGAATAAAACTATATTTATTACATCCTGTTAAAGAAATGGTGGAGTAATACAAAACCATGCGTTTTGCATGGTATATATGCTGAATATATATGCTGATACTGATGCCAGAGGAGTTTTCCCTACTTTTTTAGGGGTCATTTCTTTCATCCCATTACCAATATCACTAGGCATCTTTTCCCATTGACCAGTGAAGCCAGCAGTCTTTCCTCCACTGACCACCATCAGTTTTTTTTCTATTAACCAGCAATATAAAGGCCATTGTTGCATAATCCTAACCTCTGCAATTTTTATGTTGTGCTCAGTTACATATTCCTGACCACATGGGGTGTTTGTTTCAACAGTTGCTGGTTACTAAGTAGCCCAATATTGGTACAAGGATTGCAGCAACTTTGTTCAATGTATACTGTGAGTAGACTAGGCCTCTATTTAACAGAAACCTTTTAAACCACATCCAAACTTCAGCCCTATGTAACCATAACCACACCCATGTTTTTGGTTTTCCTTTGTCCAGACTGTCCCTCCTCATGAAAGTTTGAAGTTAGGAAGTATGTTATAGTAGTCACTCACCAATGTTGGAAGTTATTATTGCAGTCACTGACACCACTGTTGGAGGTTATTATTGCAGTCACTGACCCCAATGTTGGAGGTTATTATTGCAATCACTGACACCAGTGATGGAGGTTAGCATTGCAGTCACTGACACCAGTGTTGGAGGTTATTATTGCAGTCACTGACACCAATGTTGGAGGTTATTATTGCAGTCACTGACACCAATGTTGGAGGTTATTATTGCAGTCACTGACACCAATGTTGGAGGTTATTATTGCAGTCACTGACACCAATGTTGGAGGTTATTATTGCAGTCACTGACACCAATGTTGGAGGTTATTATTGCAGTCACTGACACCAATGTTGGAGGTTATTATTGCAGTCACTGACACCAATGTTGGAGGTTATTATTGCAATCACTGACACCAGTGATGGAGGTTATTATTGCAGCCACTGACACCAGTGATGGAGGTTACTATTGCAGCCACTGACACCAATGTTGGAGGTTATTATTGCAGTCACTGACGCCAATGTTGGAGGTTATTATTGCAGTCACTGACACCAATGTTGGAGGTTATTATTGCAGTCACGGACAACAGTGATGGAGGTTAGTATTGCAGTCACTGACAACAGTGATGGAGGTTATTATTGCAGCCACTGACACCAGTGATGGAGGTTATTATTACAGTTGCTGATGCCAGTGTTATGCCTCATACACACAATCAGATAATCGGACGACTTACCGTTTGCATTTTGTTGCATGATGCTAGAATCAAATTCAACAATGCCTACTAAATGTATGCCTTTTTTGTACGATTCTGGGAAAGCTTCCTGGTTGCATAGCTACGTATCGGATAGTGCAAAACAAAAACCGTGGCAGCCAAGCTTTTTCTGGGTTATTTTCGTGTTTCTGATAATGCGTGGTCTTTGTCTATCGATTTTTAGCAAACGCATACTGTACTGATTAAACGGTTGTCGTTCACTAGTCTATCGTACGACAACATTTTTTTTGTTTGCCCCTTCGGAATTTGTTGGAAGAAATGTCGTGATCGGCTGTCGAAAGCGGTGTATTAATGATCAGATTATCATGCGATCAATTCGAAAGCGATTTTTTTTTTTTTGTACAACTATCTGATCGTGTGTACGAGGCATTTGCGGTTATTATTGCGTTCACTGACACCAAGTCTGGGGGTTATTTAATGCACTTACTGACACCAATGTTGGGGGTTTTTTACAGAATCTAATTTATAGCTTTTCTTACTTCCATCTTTATTTTCCCGAATGAGATTGTGAAGTAGACCTTTTGTTTCCAAATACTTGGGTCCTATCTCATGGTGTCTTTAGAGGACACCCCATGCCTACATTTTTCTTTTCCAATAATTTTTATTAAATTTTCCAAGTCAAACATAAACAAAAGTAACAAAGTACCAAACAAGGCATAAGTTGGCGCTATATAAATCCTGTATAATAATAATAAACACATTCCATAAAAAGGAAACTCAATACACATAAAGCACATGAAAGGGAAAGCATATAAAGGCTTATGCAACAGAATCTGTTTCATAACCTTAACCAAAAAAACCATACAACCGATAGAGTGACTCAAAGCTCAGAGCACTCGGTCACCAACTTGGCGATCCGTGCCCAGGCACCGCGGAAGGTGCGTGTCGCCCCCCCCATCCCACCTGACCTCAATCAGTGCAGGGTCATAGGGCAGGAAGGTGGACGTCACAGCCGGAGCTACCATGGGGTCAATGACCCCAACATGGCTAAAACGCCAAATCATAAATGTCCAAGAGAAAACAGAAAAGGAAAGTAAGTGTAGAAGGAAATAGGAGAATAGGAAAAGAGAAGTAAGACTAGAGGAGATAGAAGTCCAAGAGTAAACCCCCCCCCCCCCCCCATTCGAATAGTGCTACGCCAAGAGGGCTCAAGCCCAGCTAGGCTACAATGAAGCGGGCAGATACTGGATCCAGGGTTCCCAAATGTTGTCAAATTGAGCTGGCCTGTCTGAGTCTATATTTTTCTTATTATCTTATTGCTCCAAACGGAACATTCTTCTTGATGCCTTATAATTCTCACGTTATATTAGTTTGTATATTGATTTTTTTACTGTATGGTCTCCCTCCGGGCCACAGTTTTATCCCTTTTGGGGTGTCCTGGAAGAGATCATGACCTTGCTCCCTCTTTCCTTTACCCCAATTAAACTCCACTTTTGCAATATAGTTCTATACTTCAAACTTGATAGATATGTTTTATTCCCGCTTGGACCCTGTGCTATGAAATGTTCATGTACTTCGGAAATTACTTCCATATCTTTATCTATTTGTTATATGCTCTTAAACTAATAAAATATTTTGAACAAGTAGACATTTTATTTTATTTACTTATTTGGCACTCTTAGGCTGCATTCACATGTCAGCTTATAATCGCGGGCAGAACCGCCGCGGTTCCGCCCGCGATTTGGAGATTTATTGCAAATCGCGGGACGCCTAGCGTTGCCCATTGATTTGCAATAGCCCCCCAAACGCCGAGCGATAAATCGCGGCAACATCGCGCAAACAAAATCGCGGGACGCAATACGCTCCAAAGAAGCTCTTGTACTTTTTTGGAGCGTATTGCGTCCCGCGATTTTGTTTGCGCGATGTTGCCGCGATTCGGCGGGCGTAAATCGCGGCAACATCACTCGGCGTTTGGGGGGCTATTGCAAATCAACGGGCAACGCTAGGCGTCCCGCGATTTGCAATAAATCTCCGAATCGCGGGCGGAACCGCGGCGGTTCTGCCTGCGATTATAAGTTGACGTGAATGCAGCCTAAATTTCATACAAACCTTTTTCGGCACACTGTGCTAGAGTGCAAAAGTTTGCCTACCTCTGGTTTATAGCAAAAGATTTTCAGCAGTAAGAAGATATAATAGTAGTTTGCAGTCTAGACGGATGAGTGGTAGAAACAAGAAATGGGGCTATAAAGATCCAGACCATGAAGCAGCAAAGCCACGATGCTACTAAAATGGTTATTCTGCGTATATACATCATGTATATTTATAAAGCTGCACCAAGTACATTGTGGTAAAACTAATCTATGTTATGCTAAAAGCAGCTTAGATTACATTTATGATCAGAGATATAAAAGAACCTAGTTTTGCCGGTTCCCTTTTGTTTAGAAATTACTTTTAATCCTATCACTTATCCTAAGCCAGTGCTGCAGAATATTGTATGAGACTAATAGCCTGTTGGTCTGTATTAATAATGTGACAGTCGTAGCTCCATAGATGGTTTTATAAATATGTATGGATATCTATTCAGCTGGCCTCAGGTGGAGAAATTCTGTCATTAGCCTCAGCTGCTATTGTGTGTTTCCTGCTGAGCAGCTTCTCTGTGCAGAATTATATATTGCCATATAGTCACTCTTGTGAGCTGCTATGTATTTTAGGCCTAGAACAACCTTCTTGAGTTGCTTCTGTTAGTCTTGAATTTAAACAGATTGCAAATAGTTGTTTGCATAGTGAGTTATTTTAAATCCACTGTGGATAGTATAGTATGCAAGTATTACGCAAATACCTAGAAAACGTAGGTATTTCAGAAGTAGATGCCAAGTAATTCTTCAGTAAGGGCTGTTGAGTAGGGGCAGATGCTTTATGTAGCGTTTTCTTCCTGGAATCTATCTGCCCTTAGCTCAGGAATGCAGGCAAGGGGGTGTGTTTAGCTAAGAAAACTCCTCCTCCACTCCTGAAGACTCCTAGGATACTTGACATCATTTGCCAAGGCCTGGAAACCAAGAAATAACTAAAGAAATGTTATATTTTCCTCTCTATTCCCTAATGCCAGCAGCATAAGGATGCAAAATAATCAATGTTGATTGAGAGAGTGAAGTTCCACTTTGAAAAATAAATGAAGTACGCTCCCAGGTAGCGGTACCCTGGGCGTCTAAATGGGGTGATTAGTTCCACATCCTAATGAAGATCAAAAAAATTGGAAGAAAAAAAACGTGGACTTTGCAGGCACTGGATACTTAAAAATATAAAATTTTATTAAATAATTCATATAAAATCATCAGCAATTACTTCACATCGAAGCGATCCTATCCTAATGGTGGATACTCCCCATCCGCGGAGGGTGTTTGTTCATGGATCAGGTGTCTTTTGAGGGTTATACTATCGGCCCCACCGGGTAATAGAGTACCCGTATTTATTACGTTGAGTACTTTGTTTCATTACATATTACTTTGTTGGCACACCAGCTGATGTGCTTTATGCCAGTCTTTGCTGGTTGATGACGCTTGGTAGCGTACGTGCATTTTTACCAATTTTTTTTTGATGACTCTGATCCTTCATCCACCCTCCTTGCTGGTTACTAATCTTTTTACCCATATCGTCATTACTTACTGACCATATACAGAACATTGATCCATTAGCTCCTAGAGGAAGCTTAAGGCGAAACATGTCGAGCACTATGGCTCAACGGAACTCTACGATCTATTGTTAAACACATCGTTTGATCTTTCTGGGAAGACAGCTTATCTTCCAGTCACCTGCGGATAGGATCGCTTCGATGTGAAGTATCATTGAATATTATTGCTATTTTATGTTTATCTGCCCACCACTTACCAACAATGTAACTACCAAATCTGTTGTTGTATTAATATGTCTCCCTCCATACATGGGATACACTATTGCTATGTGTTTTTTGTGACCTTTTGCTGATGATTTTATATGAATTATTTAATAAAATGTTATATACTTTGACATGACCAGAACTTGTACATTAAGGCTCTGTTCACATATGTGCTGCTGCAGGTCACAGCATGTGGTCCAGTGCATCCATGTTCACCAATTCAGGTTTGAATCAGGCCCAAATTTTTGCCTGAATTCACACCTGAATCGGATCAGAAGAGGCACAGGAACCTTCTTCAATGCAGACCGTGGCCGCCCCGGAGCTGTGTGAGCTGCCTTCATTTAGAGCCGGTCACACTATCCTGTCATGCAAATTGGATGTGGGGAATCCGCATCCAATTCGCATATGTGTGAACCCGGCGTTAAGAAAACCTGTTATGAGAGAAATACAAGGGGATCCATAGCTGACCTTTCTGAAAACATTTGTTTGCTGACTGCCAATTTCATGCTTTGGCTTCAATACTTTCAGAATTGTTGAACCTAAACAAGTTTAAAAATAGAAAATTCGGATTTTTCTCTGACTCCTTCCTTAATTATCAGTATATGTGCATTACTGCACTCCATGACTGGTTACCCATGTATGTGCATTTACACTTAGTGACCAGCATTCAACATACTGTATGTGCATCAAACTCTAAGTGACCAATCTACAAGGTATTGCTTTATCTCCCTTAGTGACCATGATCCAATATATGTGCATTACTTTACTGTAAAAAGTTTATAATATATTTGTATTACTTAGTTACCAGTCTCTAGTAGGCATTTTTCTCTCAGCAACTACTTTCTAGTGTATATTTATTAAACTGCTTAGTGACTTAAGCCCCGTACACATGTACCGATTGTCGGCCGTAAATATGCGGCCGCCGAACGATCGGCCGATTGTCGGCTTGTTAGTATGATGCTTCCGACAACCGACAGCGACTTTTCGGCCGAACAGAATCGGGTGTGCAGGCTATATAATTTTTGTTGGCCGTCACCAGAACGGCCGATTGTTCGCCAGTCAGTACAGAATTCGGCCGACAAACAGCAGATTAGCAAGACTGGGCATGCTCAGAAAAGAAAAAACACACGGAAAGTTAACCATCACATGACATCACTTCTGCAGTTGGCTGTTGTTGGCCGGCAAAATTCGTGTGCAGTCTTTAGCACCTTTCAACCGACAGGACAGCACCGGACAAAAGAAGGACGATCGTTCGGCCGACATTCGGTACGTGTGTACGGGGCTTTAGTCTCCAGCATTTTTGCACTAAATCCCTAAGGCTACATTCACACCTAGTGACTTTGAGGGTTTTCTGGTGTCTTTTGTTTTTTGCGTGTCTTTATGTACGACTTTGGCTCGTTTTCATGCACGATTTGCTCATTTTTTTTTTTTTTTACAGCGTTTTTGAGCTTTGGCTTAAGCTTTTATTTTTTTATTATCATTATTCATTCATTCATTTTTGTTTTTTTTTTTTGTTAGGATTAGGGGTTAGAGTTAAGGTTAGGTTAGGGTTATTTTTTATTGATTTATTTTTTTGTTAGAGTGTTACTACAACTACTACGTAATAACCCCTAACCCTTAACCACTTGCCGACCGCCACACGACTATATACTGCGGCGGTCAGCCCCTCACAGGCAGAGTGACGTACCGGCGGCGCGCTCCCGCGTGGTCACGGACCCCCCCGCGCGTGTGACCGGCGGACCCGATGTCCGCCGCTCACTCTGCGATCGGCGGGGGAGAGGGAGAAAGGCAGGCAGCTTGTGTAAACAAGCTGCCTGTCAGTTCTCCCTGTGTAGAGACACTGATCATACGGATCTACTATGTAGATCCGTTGATCAGTGTAACTACACCTCAAGCCACAGCCAATCACAGTTAGAATCACGCCCCTAGGGACACACACAGCCCCTCCCTCTCAAATAAAGTTAACCCCTTCACTGCCAGTGTATTTTTACAGTAACAGTGCATATATATAGCACTGATTACTGTAGAAATGTCACTGGTAACCCCAAAAATGTCAGTCAAGGGTCCGATCTGTCTGCCGCAATGTCGCAGTCCCGCAAAAAAAATCGCAGATCGCCGCCATTACGCGTTAAAAAAAAAAACAACAAAAATGACAAAAATCTTTCCCTTTGTTAGTAAACGCGATAACTTTTGCGCAAACCAATCAAAATACGCTTTTTGCGATTTTTTTTTTTTTTTTTTTTTTTTTTATACCAAACATATGTAGCAGAAAACAAATTGGCCGAAAATGTTAAAAAATTTTGATTTTTATTTTTTTTTTTTTTTGGGAATTTCATATAAAAAAATGTGAAAAATATTGTTATTTTTGCAAAATTGACGCTCTTTTTTTGTTTATAGCGCGTGATCAAAAAATCGCACAGGTGATCAAATACCACCAAAAGAAAGCTCTGTTTGTGGGAAAAAAAGGACGTCGAATTCGTTTAGGTACAGCGTCGCACGACCGCGCAATTGTCTGTTAAAGTCACGCAGTGCCGAATCGCAAAATACCCCCTGGTCAGGAAGGGGGTAAAATCTTCCGGGGCTTAAGTGGTTAAAAAAAATAACTAAACGCCCTAACACAAATTAATAAATACATTATTATTATTATGTATAAATTATTTTATTATATATTTATGATCATTTTGAGTTATTTGTGAATTTATTTTACATTTATTCATATATTATCACAATTTCTATTATTTTTTCAATGTTTTTATTTCAGCAGAAAATGGCACAAAAACACACGACAAAACGCAGCAAAGGCGTGCTTTTATTCCTTTCTAAGGAAATAAAAACATGCCAAAAAATGCGCAAATCTGCCCAATTTGAGCTACAAAAAAAAAACTACAGAACTTTTTTGAGCTTCAGGGTTTTGGCCTTAGGCAAATTGGGGTGGAGATGTGAATCAACTCTGTAGAGAATCCTTTATTTTATTTCTCCTCAAAGTGTTTTGGAGCTTCAAGCTACAAAATGCTGAGGTGGGAATGGGGCCTAAAGCCTCGTACACAGGCAACGATTGAATTTTCGGCCAACGTCCGATTGTCGGCTTGTAAGTACGATGCTTCCGACAACCGACTGCGACTTTTCGGCCGAAAGAAATCTGGTGTGCATGCTATAAAATTTTTGTTGGCCGTCAATAGAACGGCCGATTGTTCGTCAGTCAGTACAGATTTCGGCAGACAAAAATCACATGAGCAAGACTGGGCATGCTCAGAGAAGAAAAAACACACGTAAAGTAAACCAGCACATGACATCACTTCTGAAGTTGGTTGTTGTTGGCCGAAGAAATTTGTGTGCACTCTAGAGCACATTTCAACCAACACAACAACACTGGGCAAAAGACGGCCGATCGGTCGGCCAACAATCGTTGCGTGTGTACGAGGCTTAAGGCTTTATGTACACTATAGCTCCTAAACTTGAGTTTAGGTGCTTTTGGCGGTTTTATTTTTTGCCAAAGCTTCTAAACTTAACTCCATAATATGTCAATGTACACATACACTATATTGCCAAAAGTATGTCTATAGGAATGTTCGACCATTCTTCCAGAAGTGCATTTGTGAGGTCAGGCACTGATGTTGGACAAGAAGGCCTGGTTCGCAGTCTCTGCTCTAATTCTTTCCAAAGTTCTATTGGGTTAAGGTCAGGCCTCGGGGCAGGCCAGTCAAGTTCCTCCACCCCTAACTCGCTCATCCATGTCTTAATGGACCTTGCTTTGCGCACTGGTCCAAATCATTTGGTCGAGGGGGATTATTGTGTGGGGTTGTCTTTCAGCGTTTGGGCTTGGCCGCTAAGTTCCGTTGAAGGAAACTCTTAAGACATCAGCATACCAAGACATTTTGGACAATTTACTGCTCCCAACTTTGTGAGAACAGTTTGGGGATGACCCCTTCCTGTTCCAACATGACTGCACACCAGTGCACACACGCTTCTAAACCTTGTGGACAGCCTTACCAGAAGAGTTGAAGCTGTTATAGCTGCAAAGGGTGGGCCAACTCAATATTGATCCCTAGGGACTAAGACGCCATTAAAGTTCATATGCGTGTAAAGGCAGGTGTCCCAATACTTTTGGTAATATAGTGTCGGCTTTTAGCAGAATTTAGGAGCTGCTGCAGTTAGGGGAGGTTCAATCTCCCTCAACCCCCCTCTCTTAAATGCCTAAAGAAACGTTTTGACCGCCATCAGTGGGAAAACGCAAAAAGCAGCAACATCGTGGCAAAATCATTTTGCGTTTCCCCATGGCCGCGTAAATGTAGGCAGGGTGTACATGAAGGCTTAGTACACACAAGCTTCAGTTTATGTAAAAGCAATTTGTACAGCAAATGGGTACAAAGCATTTACAAAACGTTCAGACTGCTATTTATAGGCTTGTTTTTGACGCACAAGACCTTTCTGCAAACCACTCTGCAGCTGGCCCGAAGCTGTGCGAACCGGCTCCATTGAGAGCCAGTCACAGTCTCCTGACATGCGAATTGGATGCGGAGAAAACCTCCATCCAATTCACACCAGTGTGAACCCAGCCTCATGGTAACAGCACAGTGAGTTCCAACTACAGTAAGGGATACACTGATAGCTGTTTTTTAGGGCAAGTGCCGATACCTGTGCTCAAGTACTTGCTGATACCATTTACTGCTACTATATGGTGCGATTTGAGCCTATACAAAATTAATTGGCTCAAATCGTACTGCAAAGAATCACATGTGATTTGGACAGGAATGTGGTGCGATTTCTGTCCGAATCACATGCTGTTTCCTGCACCGCTCCTGTGTGAACCAAGGCTTGTCATAGCCTTCTGCCTGGGTTTCACACTGGAGCGGTGCGAGAAACCGTTCGTGATTCGGACAGGAATCGCACCACAAATCACACAATTTGAGACCATTTCGTTTGAATGGGCTCAAATCGCACCACAAAGGTGTTTTAGGCATTTCTACAAGTACTTGTACAAATGCTAAGTATCGGCATGGCTACTGACACCAGTAGCGGTATCGGTGCAACCCTAGTTGTCGCGCTAAGACTGGATGTGTATTACTGAAATGATCATCGGGTGAAAATAAAGAAAGAGAAATCTGAATAAAAACGAAAGCAGCTACAACATCTAAGAAATCATAAGGTGTGATATATAATACATTTTGTTCTTGGGCTTACATACACTTTAAGGCCTCATTTACAAATTTGTGTATGCGGATGGAGCTGTGTGAAAGCAGCCTCTATTATTCTATGGGGAATGCACTGGATGTATGGGCACAGCCCAGCCTCCTAACCTTACAGGTGTGCACATGGCCACATACCCTTGTTGAAAAAGACAAAACAAAAAGTTTGGGACTTTAAATGAGACATATAGTAAGGAAGTCTCCATCCCTGGATCAATATGAGGACATGGGGGAACAAATTGGGACTTTAATTGAGGCAAAATGGCGTTGGAAGTTTAAACATGGTTAAAAACCATATGTTTATTGAATGATAACACATTGAAAGAAAACATATATCGATGGCAACATTCATATGCACCACCACATGTATAACACCCAGCAGTACAATAGACAATCAAGGTACCTTGATTGTCTATTGTACTACTGGGTGTTATACATGTGGTGGTACATATGAATGTTGCCATCGATATATGTTTTCTTTCAATGTGTTATCATTCAATAAACATATGGTTTTTAACCATGTTTAAACTTCCAACGCCATTTTGCTTCAAAGTCCCAATTTGTTCCCCCATGTCCTCACATACCCTTGTTGCAGAAAGCTGACTGTAAGCTGCAAGAGCTCTTAAAGTGGAGTCCCGGCCTATTTTGCAACTTTAGTGATTCTTGGAGTGCTTGCTATGCTGATCAACAATTGGGCATTTTCAATTTTTTTCGGGGGTTCCTTACCTTATTTTCAGGGCATTTTTGATTGTACTTCCTCCTTCTACCTCCTCTGTGGCCATGGCCACTGACATCACTTCCACCTTTGCATTGCATCCTGGGAGCTGTTTGTCATCACTCCCAGGAGGCTGGAATCAGGAAGAACTCCCAGAACACTCCCTGGAATCAGGAACAAGGACACAGCAGATTACACTGTGGCTTCAGATGCCCACATCCAAGATGGCCGTGCTCAGACAGCGTTTTTAAAAGTAATATTTTGACTAAAATCCAATACTGTACACCTTGTAAGTATGAGAATTATAGGGGTATTTTTAGTTAAAAAAGGAATTTGAGGCCGGAAAGCTTAATGTTACTTTTGACTTTGAAAAGCATCATTTGAATTTCATTGTATAATTTTTGTAGCTACTGGTAGACTCTGAAGTCTAAACATGATATCGAGGCTGCCATTGCTGCCCCCTTTTTGAAAATTCTCAGTCACTGATCTGGAATCAATAAGCTGATTATCAAAGTCACACCAGCCTAATCTGTACACTTGTTCCAAGTCAGTGTCTCATAATGTACTGAAGCCATAATATTGGCGTGATAAATTAGAAACTAGTATTTTTAGAGAGGGAAGTAAGCATTGACAGCTTCTATACTTCTCATTACAGGTTTCCTTTTATATAGTACCCTGAGTTTTGAGGCTTCTGGAGCTTCCAGCAGATATATGAAGGGGTGTGCACATACTTGAGATGCCTGCTTTCAAAACTTGCTGCCACTTATATAAATACCCTAGAACAGTGATGGCGAACCTTAGCACCCCATGGGAAATTTAGTTCCAAAACATCTGGGGTGCCACGGTTCACCATCACTGCCCTAGAATGTCAAGTTTACGTAATGCTTTCCTGAAGCTTAAGCAATTTTAAGGCATCAGAAAATGTAAACAAGTTCCCTAGATAGGCCAATGATAGTTATATTGTTCATTGGTTTTATTTGCAGACAATATGAAATAGAATACACATTAAAGAGAATCTGGGAAAAAAATAGAAGTCAGCAGCTACAAATACTGTAGCTGCTACCTTTAATATAAGGACACTTACCTGTCCAGGGATTCCGTGATGTCAGCCCCCCCCCCCCCCGGGCCTATTCGCCAGTTGGCTCCGGGTGCAGGCGCCAGCATTGTACGAAAGTAAAACCGACAGTTAAGCCCTCAGGCTTCACAGCCAGTTTCTTACTGTGCATGCATGAGTCGAGCTGCGCTTTCTGAATGGTCCCGCTGTCTTCTGGGAACTGTGTGTGTCCCAGAAGGCAGTGGGGGAAAGGAGGCGGGGTCAGATATGCTCGTACATTGGCAATCTTACCTGGAAGTGGAAGCAAAAACCAGGTACCTGCTCCCCCCCCCCCCCCCCCATAGAGTGCTTCTGGGTGGAGCTCTGCTTTAACCACTCTACTACCGCTCACAGTAATACTACTGCGGCAGAGTGGCTCGTTCCCGTCCAGTCACGTAGTATTAACGTGACTGGACTCCTCCCCTTCTGGGCGGCGCTTGCGCGCCGCCGGAGGCTCGCTCCCACTGTTTTCATTCACAGCGGGAGTCGGGCCAGGGGAGGAGCAGCGGCGATCGCCGCTGCTCTTACCCGATCGTCGGGGATCGAGTCTGGAGATCCGCCCGCTGTGTGTAAACACAGCGGGCGGATCTCCATAGTGACAGGGAGTGACAGATCGGACTGTTCAGCATAGCTGGACATCCGATCTGTCCATGAATCACATAGTCACCTCCCCCCCTACACGTCAGTAAGCACCAGGCATACATTAACCCCTCCCTCTCCAATAAAATTAACCCCTTCCCTGCCAGTGTCATTTTTACAGTAACAGTGCATATATATAGCACTGATTACTGCAGTAATGTCACTGGTACCCCCAAAAGTGTCAAAAATGTCAGTCAGGGGTCCGGTCTGTCCGCCGCAATGTCGCAGTCCCGCAAAAAAAATCGCAGATCGCCGCCATTACGCGTTAAAAAAAAACACCAAAAATGACAGAAATCTTTCCCTTTGTTAGTAAACGCAATAACTTTTGCGCAAACCAATCAAAATACGCTTATTGCGATTTTTTTTACCAAACATATGTAGCATAAAACAAATTGGCCAAAAACTTTTAAAAAAATTGGTTTTTACATCTTTTTTGGGGGGAATTTCATATAAAAAAATGTGAAAAATATTGTTATTTTTTCAAAATAAACGCTCTTTTTTTGTTTATAGCGCAAAAAGTAAAAATCGCACAGGTGATCAAATACCACCAAAAGAAAGCTCTGTTTGTGGGAAAAAAAGGACGTAAATTTCGTTTGGGTACGGCGTCGCACGACCGCGCAATTGTCAGTTGAAGTCGCACAGCGCCGAATCGCAAAAAGTGGCCTGGACGGAAGACAGCAAAATCCTCCGGTTGTAAAGTGGTTAAGTGAAGGGAAAGTCTTCAGACCACCAGGATATTAGGTCTGGCAAGGGTCCTTTTACACAGATGCTCTGCTCATAGACCCTCTGCTGAATTGGAGCAGCATGCAATGGATGTCCCCCATTATGGAGAAGAGAGGGAAAGGTTATGTAGTCTTAACACACTTCCTGTCCAAGGGTGACAATTAGTGTGGCTGTCACCCAAGGACAGGAAGTGTGCTAATGGCAGGATAACCAGGTTAAAATAAAGAAAAAATAATAATGCAGCCACCACATCTGAGGGCCAGTATCTGCAATGCTATCACTTATTTCTGTGTTTTAATAAAATAAATAATAAAATATTGTAATGGTATCATGTCTGCATATGAAATGAGCATTAGGCCAATGGCAACTCTCAGAATCTGAATTATTTAATTCTTCTAAAGATATTTGGCCTGTAAACATTGTAGCATTTTGTATAATTTCAGTGACTACTTCGAAAAGAACCCTCAAAACAGTATGAGGAAAGGATTATGGGATTTTAAATGTGCCTTAGGGGGCCATATTAACAACAATTACAACAAAAAGCAAGCGCTGTATTTTGGTCGACAGACCAAGTACTCACCAACACTATCTCACAAATTCATACAGCAGCTGCTATTTCACTAATTTATTTATCTATATATTTATTTATTTATTTATTTATTAACACTAGATTGCACGATAACACTTTATCCAACCTTTTCCAGGGGCGCGTGGAAATACACTTACACTTGTATTTTTTCACACAATTATAAATCAACACCACATTAAATAATCATGCCATGTTAAATCTGAGGTATATACATCAGTGACGTACGAACAGCTTAGGGTATTGACACACTTTGCATTGATAGCTTCTTCAGGATGAATGCCATCCAGGGTCATATCCTCAAAAGGAGCTACGTGTGCTCCTCTGTGGTTGACTTGCTATTGTGTGGGATGTTTCTCAGCCCTATGTGGGGAGGCCACTAATATTAGTATCCTCCAGTCTTTCAGCATATCCTCTCCTCATTTGTATTAGGGCAGGACCCAGTTTTTTTCCTATAAGGCTCCATGTGACAATATCTGCCTCCTAAATCATGTTTTTTATGTGCAAATGGCCATCAGATATACTGTGAGCGTTTATCCTATAGGAGCTATCAGTTTGGAACACATCAATATCCTACACTGTTCATATGCCATGGCGAACACATGTGTGTGCGGGCCAATGTAATGCACTTCAGATCCTGGTGCCTTCTGGCCTTTAAAAGGGTGAGTGTGGCACATGGACATTGCTGACTGGTCTTCAGCTTCCTGCTTCCTGTTCCTGTGTTTGCTGTTCTTTCTAATCACCTGTTAACGACCCAGCCTGCCCTTGGATATCTCTTGTCTCACTCCAATCTCTGACCTCAGATTGCCTACGGATCGTCTCTTGTCTCTTATCCTATGTATGACCCCGGCTTGCCTAACCACAATTCTGATATCTGATCTGCTGACCACTGGCTTCCTGACCTCTGCTACCATCCCCTACTACGCCTTCTGCTGTGCCCTATCTGCTGTGATCCACCTTGGTGAATAAATGCTGTACCCAGCCTGCAGTACCTATCTACAGTACTCACCTGCTGCTCCAGCCTGCAGTACTTACAGTGCCTTGCGAAAGTATTCGGCCCCCTTGAACTTTTTGACCTTTTGCCACATTTCAGGCTTCAAACATAAAGATATAAAACTGTAATTTTTTGTGAAGAATCAACAAAAAGTGGGACACAATCATGAAGTGGAACAAAATTTATTGGATATTTCAAACTTTGATAACAAATAAAAAACTGAAAAATTGGGCGTGCAAATTATTCAGCCCCTTTACTTTTAGTGCAGCAAACTCTCTCCAGAAGTTCAGTGAGGATCTCTGAATGATCCAATGTTGACCTAAATGACTAATGATGATAAATAGAATCCACCTGTGTGTAATCAAGTCTCCGTATAAATGCACCTGCACTGTAATAGTCTCAGAGGTCAGTTTAAAGCGCAGAGAGCATCATGAAGAACAAGGAACACACCAGGCAGGTCCGAGATACTGTTGTGGAGAAGTTTAAAGCCAGATTTGGATACAAAAAGATTTCCCGAGCTTTAAACATCCCAAGGAGCACTGTGCAAGCGATAATATTGAAATAGGAGTATCAGACCACTGCAAATCTACGAAGACCTGGCCGTCCCTCTAAACTTTCAGCTCATACGAGGAGAAGACTGATCAGAGATGCAGCCAAAAGACCCATGATCACTCTGGATGAACTGCAGAGATCTACAGCTGAGGTGGGAGACTCTGTCCATAGGACAACAATCAGTCATATACTGCACAAATCTGGCCTTTATGGAAGAGTGGCAAGAAGAAAGCCATTTCTTAAAGATATCCATAAAAAGTGTTGTTTAAAGTTTGCCACAAGCCACCTGGGAGACACAACAAACATGTGGAAGAAGGTGCTCTGGTCAGATGAAACCAAAATCAAACTTTTTGGCAACAATGCAAAACGTTATGTTTGGCGTAAAAGCAACACAGCTCATCACTCTGAACACACCATCCCCACTGTCAAACATGGTGGTGGCAGCATCATGGTTTGGGCCTGCTTTTCTTCAGCAGGGACAGGGAAGATGGTTAAAATTGATGGGAAGATGGATGGAGCCAAATACAGGACCATTCTGGAAGAAAACCTGATGGAGTCTGCAAAAGACCTGAGACTGGGACGGAGATTTGTCTTCCAACAAGACAATGATCCAAAACATAAAGCAAAATCTACAATGGAATGGTTCACAAATAAACATATCCAGGTGTTAGAATGGCCAAGTCAAAGTCCAGACCTGAATCCAATCGAGAATCTGTGGAAAGAACTGAAAACTGCTGTTCACAAACGCTCTCCATCCAACCTCACTGAGCTCGAGCTGTTTTGCAAGGAGGAATGGGCAAAAATTTCAGTCTCTCGATGTGCGAAACTGATAGAGACATACCCCAAGCGACTTACAGCTGTAATCGCAGCAAAAGGTGGCGCTACAAAGTATTAACTTAACCACTTTACCCCCGCTCACTTTGCTGCTACTGCAGCAAAGTGGCTCGTTCCCGTCCAGCGACGTAGACCTACGTCGCTGGACTCCGCCCCTTGTGGGCGGTGCGCGTGCGCCGCCGGAGGCTCGCTCCTGCTGTTTTCAGTCACAGCGGGAGTCGGGCCAGGGGAGGAGCAGTGGCGATCGCCGCTGCTCTTACCCGATCGGCGGGGATCGAGTCTGGAGATCCGCCCGCTGTGTGTAAACACAGCGGGCGGATCTCTGAAGTGACAGGCAGGGTCAGATTGCAGGGTTCAGCATAGCTGAACCCTGGATCTGTCCTTGTGTCACTCTGTCACCTCCCCCCCCACACGTCAGTAAGCACCAGGCATACGTTGACCCCTCCCTCTCCAATAAAATTAACCCCTTCCCTGCCAGTGTCATTTTTACAGTAACAGTGCATATATATAGCACTGATTACTGCAGTAATGTCACTGGTAACCCCAAAAATGTCAGTCAAGGGTCCGATCTGTCCGCCGCAATGTCGCAGTCCCGCAAAAAAAATCGCAGATCACCGCCATTACGCGTTAAAAAAAACACCAAAAATGACAGAAATCTTTCCCTTTGTTAGTAAACGCATAAAATAACTTTTGCGAAAACCAATAAAAATACGCTTATTGTGATTTTTTTTACCAAAAATATGTAGCAAAAAACAAATTGGCCAAAAATTAAAAAAAATTTGATTTTTACATTTTTTTGGGGGGAATTTCATATAAAAAAATGTGAAAAATATTGTTATTTTTTCAAAATAAACGCTCTTTTTTTGTTTATAGCGCAAAAAGTAAAAATCGCACAGGTGATCAAATACCACCAAAAGAAAGCTCTGTTTGTGGGAAAAAAAGGACGTAAATTTCGTTTGGGTACAGCGTCGCACGACCGCGCAATTGTCAGTTAAAGTCGCACAGCGCCGAATCGCAAAAAGTGGCCTGGACGGAAGACAGCAAAATCCTCCGGTGGTAAAGTGGTTAAGGGGGCTGAATAATTTTGCACGCCCAATTATTCAGTTTTTTATTTGTTAAAAAAGTTTGAAATATCCAATAAATTTCGTTCCTCTTCATGACTGTGTCCCACTTGTTGTTGATTCTTCACAAAAAATTACAGTTTTATATCTTTATGTTTGAAGCCTGAAATGTGGCAAAAGGTCGAAAAGTTCAAGGGGGCCGAATACTTTCGCAAGGCACTGTACCTACTGTATGCAGCCTGCTGCACTTACCATTCCAATCTGTTTCCTGTTGTGTGCAGTCTGCACCACCTTCAGCTTCCCTGGGTCCTGCTGCACACCTCATCTGGTATTTACCTGCAGAGAGATCTCTACACCACCATCCCTCATCTGTGGCACAGTTGGCAATCCCTGCTTCTTTGGGCTTCGTGTTCCCTGTTATCATGCTTTAGGGACACTCAGCCACAAGGAGAGCACTCTCAGCATTTCAGCTGCAGGACCAGGTATGTCACACGCTCACTGTCTGCACACACTCGGGATCTGCCCTCCTCTGTATGCTTGGATCTGTTCTCCCTGCTTTTTCAGTGACAGCAGCTAAACAGCAGGTAAATGGAAACCTCTGCGCTGTGCCCGGTAGGAGAGAGGGCGCAGCGTGGAGGTTTTAGTTTAACTGCTGCCTGGGCAGCCTTATGGTGGTGTTGGCCCTGTCTGCGCCCCTCTAAATGTTGCGCCCATGGCGACCACACCAGCTGTCCCGTTGGTTGGAACCTTTATTCAGCCAAAAGAACTTTAGTGAGGTTAGTCACTAATACTGAGCAAGCTGTAGCTCACATTTAGACTGCAGATCATCCCACATACACTGTTACCAAAAGTATTGGGACACCTACCTTTACACGCACATGAACTTTAATGGCATCCCAGTCTTAGTCCGTAGGGTTCAATATTGAGTTGGCCCACCCTTTGCAGCTATAACCGCTTCAACTCTTCTGGGAAGGCTGTCTATAAGGTTTAGGAGTGTGTCTATGGGAGTGTTTGACCATTCTTTCACAAGCGCATTTGGGAGGTCAGGCACTGATGTTGGACATGAAGGCCTGGCTCACAGTCTCCGCTCTTATTCATCCCAAAGGTGTTCTATCAGGGTGCGGTCCGGACTCTATGCAGGCCAGCCAAGTTCCTCCACCCCAAACTCACTTTTCTTTATGGACCTTGCTTTGTGCACAGCAAGGTATGTATTTGAGAGGACCTATATTGTGTCTGTAAAGGAAAGCAGAGGACAAAGGATTTACTATTTTTGCCTATAGTCTCTATGCAGCTGATCTTCTCTCTATAATTGACACACCATGCCTTGTTCTGCACTGTGTTTCTTTGTAGCTAAGAATTCATCATAGCTGAGGAGAAGGGTTTAGCTTCCCCATGTCACAAGTGCTCCCTGATGAGTGATGGTTGAATATTTAAGAAGGAACAAGAAAGTTGCAAAAATCACAGATCCCCAAAATAAATGAAGCAGAAAGTCCTTGTACTTGTGCTTCTTCAGCAAGGAGAACAATGAGCATTAGAGCCCGTTCACACTATGTCAGATCTGATTAGGGGGTGACCTGTGAAGTCGCGTGCAGCGCGACTTGCACGGACTTCATAAAATGAATGTCTATGCAAGTCGCTCCAGGTCGCCCCGAAGTAGTACAGGAAACTTTATCTAAGTCGGAGCGACTTGCGTCGCTCCTATTAGAACCGTTCCTGTACTACACTATGGACCGCAACAGCGCACGACTTGTCAGGCTGACCAAGTCGTACTAGTGTAAATGGAGACTTACAGTAGTGAGTGCACCAAATCTCACTCTAAGTCTAATGGAATCAGCAGTCACAAGCGGAAGTGATTTAGATGATCTCACACTGCAGATATACAAAAGTGCCTTGGCAAAACGGAGAAACAATTTTTTTTCTATTAAGGAATTCTAAAAAAAGGTCGCTCTTTCTGTGTACTGCTTAGGCCCAGTTAACTTTTCTAGATGTTTATCATTTTTGAATTCATGTTCAGGGTTCTCTGTAGACCAGACATGATCTTTCACTTCCATCTTGGCAAACCACTTCTGTTTAGGCTTCACTTAGTTTTAGGATGTCCTTTCCTGTTTCAATATGATAATGCCTACAGGCACAGTTTTCACAAATTAGGAAGCACCAAATTGTCAAGAATGTGTATGTTTTCTCGTAATCAGGTCTCCTGATACCATACTATAAAAAACAGCCAAGGAACATTATATTTTCCCCCAAACTGTATAGTTAGTGTTGAATATTCAGACAGGCTAATCCCAGTATTCTCTTTTTAATACCAACATGATAAAGCAGTACTTATTGATTCAGAAAATTAATATTCAATGACCCAAAGATCAGCAGTGGTAAGCTTTACACCACTCCATCACATTGCACATTTTTATCTTAGGCTTGAATTACTGCAGATGAGTGGGCAGAATTACATCTCACATGAATACTGTATCTCACAAAAGTAAGTACACCCCTTACATTTTTGTAAATATTTTATGATATCTTTTCAAGTGACAACACTGAAGAAATTACACTTTTGTAAATTAGTGAGTGTACAGCTTGTATAACAGTGTAAATTTGCTGTCCCTTCAAAATAACTCAACACACAGCCATTAATGTCTAAACTGCTAGCAACAAAAGTGAGTATACCCCTAAGTGAAAATGTCCAAATTGGGCCTAGTTAGCCATTTTCCCTTTCTCAGGTGTGTTATATGTAGTGTTATCGCTCTCACTCTCTCATACTGGTCACAGGAAGTTCAACATGGCACCGCATGGCAAAAAACTCTAAAAGATCTAAAAAAAAGAATTGTTGCTCTACATAAAGATGGCCTAGGCCAGTGATGGCAAACCTTGGCACCCCAGATGTTTTGGAACTACATTTCCCATGATGCTCAACTACACTGCAGAGTGCAAGAGCATCATGGGAAATGTAGTTTCAAAACATCTGGAGGGGGCCAAGGTTTGCCATCACTGGCCTAGGCTATAAGAAGATTGCTGCAGCATGGTGGCCAAGACCATACAGTGGTTTAACAGGACAGGTTCCACTCAGAACAGGCCTCGCTATGGTCGACCCAAGAAGTTGATTGCATGTGCTCAGCATCATATCCAGAGGTTGTCTTTGGGAAATAGACGTATGAGTGCTGCCAGCATTGCTGCAGAGGTTTAAGGGGTGGGGTGCCAGCCTGTCAGTGCTCAGACCATACGCCGCACACTGCATCAAATTGGTCTGCATGGCTGTCATCCCAGATGTAAGCCTCTTCTAAAGATGATGCACAAGAAAGCCTGAAAACAGTTTGCTGAAGACAAGCAGACTAAGGTTATGGATTACTGGAACCATGTCCTGTGGTCTGATGAGACCAAGATACACTTATTTTGTTCAGATGGTTTCAAACATGTGTGGTGGCAACCAAGTGAGAAGTACAAAGACAAGTGAGTCTTGCCTACAGTCAAGCATGGTGGTGGGAGTGTCATGGTCTGGGACTGCATGAGTGCTGCCACCACTGGGAAGCTACAGTTTATTGAGAGAACCATGAATGCCAACATGTACTGTGACATACTGAAGCAGAGCATGATCCCATCCCTTTGGAGACTGGCCTGTAGGACAGTATTCCAACATAATAATGACCTCAAACACACCTCCAAAATGACCACTGCCTTGCTAAAGAAGCTGAGGGTAAAAGTGATGGACTGGCCAAGCATGTCTCCAGACCTAAACCCTATTGTGCATCTGTGGGGCATCCTCAAATGGAAGGTGGAGGAGCGCAAGGTCTCTAACATCCACCAGCTCTGTGATGTCGTCATGGAGGAGTGGAAGAGGACTCCAGTGGCAACCTGTGAAGCTCTGGTGAACTCCATGCCCCAGAGGGTTAGGGCAGTGCTGGCAAATAAAGGTGGCTACACAAAATATTGACACATTGGGCCCAATTTTGACATTTTCACCTAGGGGTGTACTCGCTTTTGTTGCTAGCGGTTTAGACATTAATGACTGTGTGTTGAGTTATTTTGAGGGGACAGCAAATTTACACTCTTATACAAGCTGTACACTCCACTCACTACTTTACATTACAGCAAAGTGTAATTTCTTCAGTGTTGTCACATGAAAAGATATAATATAATATTTACAAAAATGTGAATTGTGTACTCACTTTTGTGAGATACTGTATGTACCTTGTGGTCTGTTCAACATAATTCCAGTAAAATGAAACTGCTTCATTCCCTTGTATGTCATGCTCGACCATAAGATTTACTGTGAAGATGTACAAGCAGCCACAAATAAACAGACCTCAAAGAAGGTACCTTGGTGTGTTTCACACAAAATGTTTAATGGTAAGGATGTGTGGTCTGTAGGCACTGGGTCAAAAAAAAAAATTGCTGCTGTTAGTGCACCACAGGAAAAGGGCGGAACCCTTGCCGCAGAATATTTATCCTAACAAATCTTTGAAATATGTGAACATTAACCTTATTAATCAGCTAAAAATCAACCCGACATCTAACAGCCAGTTATTGCATTTCCTGTTATGTATGTGTAATTTTTTTTTTAGCATATAGTTAAAGCAACTATGTTGCTTAAATAAATGTATAACATAAATTGTTCCCTGCAAAAAAAAAAGACATTGAATGCTTGCCTCTCCTACTCCGATCACTGCTGTAGAGAAACCACCAGCTGAAATCGTCAAAATTCCTCTGCACAGAAATAGAGGGGAAATCTTCCAATGGGAACACTTGTCTTGAAGTCAGCTTCCTAAAGCCTCGTACACACGCGTCGAAATTCGGCTGGGAATTTTCGTCCCACGACCGATCCGCCGATTTTCGGCTTGTTAGTATGATGCTTCCGACAACCGACTCCGACTTTTCGGCCGAAAAAAATCTGGTGTGCAGGCTATAAAATTTTTGTCCTCCGTCAAGACACGTCCGACACGTCAGGGAAAAATCTTATGAGCAAGACTGGGCATGCTCAGAGAAGAAAGAACACAAAGAAAGCAAACCAACACATGACATCACTTCTGAAGTAGAATTTTGTCGTGCGGGAAAATTCGTGTGCAGTCTAGGCACATTCCAACCAACAAAACACCACTCTGGACAAAAGATGGACGACCGGTCGGCGGAAATTCGTTGCGTGTGTACTAGGCTTAAGAATGCATTCCCTGACTATGGAGATATTTCCTCCACTCGACTTTCTGTTGAGATGGGAAAAAACTAACAATTTTAATCATGCCTGACTCCATTCAAAATGAAAAAAAGAGTTTTTGGCTTTAGGAGAACTTTCAGGATGCACTCATTGCAACCGTTTTAACTGAAGCATGGCCAAGATTAATTCCCTCCCCACACACTCCCCTGCTGGTCTGCACTTACACTGGACTATAAGGAAGTGTTTCCAGGCACACTTACATTATCACTGCTGCTAACCAGACCAGTGAACCCTGCTTCTTTACGCAGGACCATAGTATGCTTAAAGGAGAAATAGGGCCAAAACTCGTTTGGCTGTTCCTCTTCTGTAGGCCACAGGAGTGCACTTCATTCTGCATTCCTGTGACCCATATTCAACCGACAGCAGGCTAAAGCCTGTCCAGACTCTGGAGGAATCCTTACTTTAATGCTGGGATCCACACAGATGCCTGACCGGCAGCTGACTCAGCCTCTCAGCACCCCGTTGAGAGCCTGAGCCAGACAATCCCACCCCCTCCACAGCCCAATGTTCAAGTGAGCACTGGAGGGGCAGAGCAGAGAGCCAGAGACTGACAGTCACCAGCTCTCTGCTGGCTGAAGATCGAGAATTGAACGATTAGCGGTGGTATGAATTTTTATTTTTTTTTCAAAATCCTTACTTCTCTTTCAACCTCATCCTACACAAACAAACTGGCCCAACTGGCCTAAGGTAATGAACCGTACCTAGTATCATTTAAAAGTGGTAATTCAAGTGCACTCTTAGGCTGGGTTCACTTTTGCAAATTGAATGCGACTTTCACCACATCCAATTTGCATATCAGGAGATTGTGACCGGCTCTATATGGAGCTGGTTCACATATCCCTGGAGCGACTCCGGTTCGAATTGCACAGGAGTCCTGTGCATCTTCTAGTCCTTTTCAGATCAAAAGTCAGCCGAAAATTCGGACTGAAATAGAACCTGAAATGGTGAACAGCGACGCACCAAACCCCTGCTGTGAGCCGCTCTGTGCGGCAGTGTAAACCAAACCTCAGTCCCCTTTTACATGAGGGGGGGAATATAGGTTAGGTCTGCTTGAAAAACTGACAGGCTGACCTGTCAGACCCTCCATTCACCCCTATGGACCAGCAGGCGTAAACCGACGTGTCAATTTACACCCAAATACCTTCAATCTGTTACGGTCTGCTGAAAAAAAAAAACAAAAAAAAAAAAAACAGAAGGGGATCTGTTCCTCTCCATCTAGGCAAAACAGATCGGAGGGTAGATGGGTGTAAATGGACAGCAGAATCGGTTTACAGACCGCTAGTCTGTAAAGCAGGGTGGGCTTGGTCTGTGTCCGCTCTGCAAAAACTGAGCAGACACGGACCTGTCATCCACCACCTTTGCTCAGATCAGCAGGGGATCGACAGACAGATCAGATTAAGTCTGCCCCCAATTGAAAGGGCCCTTATAGATACTTTTTATATTTGGATTTGTGTAGTCACAGTATGTAATATTTCATGTTTTGGTTAACAGGCTAACTTAACTGCTTGCCGACCGCCGCAAGTACATATACTGCGGCGGTCAGCCCCGTGCAGTGAAAGTGACGTATGGGTATGTCACTCGCCTGCGAGCCAATAGGGGGCGAGCGCGCGCCTCCGGAGGCGTGCTCCCGCCCCGCTCGTTCACGGACACCCCTGCGCGTGTGCCCGGCGGACACAATGCAATAGGCAATATGCAAAAAATACATGAATAAATGATATCAGATAAAGACCATAGTCCAAGTGTAATAAATCAATACAATGTGGGATAACGAATATAGGAATGGTGTGAATAGTCTCTTGGTTCCAAGATGTTCTTAATGGCACAGTTCTTAATGTGTCTCCACACCTCCACCAGATCAAGACTACCCAGTGTGCACAAACTGCTTACCGGAATGAACAGACCCCTTAATTACAGGGGGTCAGTTATAGCTGTAGTTCACAAGCTGTTGATACAGGGTAATGGCAGGCAAACTGATATGTATATTCTCCAGTGAACACCTCCAAACAACTCCAACATCCGCCTTTTTAAATCCTTATACCCAGGAGACTATCCTCTCGAATAGCATGGTTAACAAGGATAGAAAAGACAAAGAAGGCTCTCATGGTGAAGTACGTTTAACATGGGGTTTATTGAGATAAAACGATGCACTTACATATAATTTGCATGCAAACGACATAGAGAAATAAAAGCCGCAGTTTCCAGGAGAAGAACGCTGCTTCCGCATTCCAACTGCGTTCCACCCGGAGTCGGAAGTGGCGTAGTTGCGTGATTACATTCTAACTTACTGACGCGTTTCATCAGCACGTAGCCAACGATATATGTTTTCCAAATGTTGATGTGCACTTTTAATAAGGAAACTGATTATTATGTTGTAGCAGAATGGAGGAAATCAAAATAAAACGTCTGATCACTTCAAACATTCAACAGAAATGTTGTTGGAGTTTTAACAGTAAAATCCAACAGAATAATATACCATAACCACCTAATATGTATATATGCATGCTAACAAATCCACTAGGTAATGAATTAAAGTGATAATAAAGTCACGTTTTTTTAGTTAAAAAAATAACAAACATGTTATACTTACCTGCCTTGTGCAGTGGTTTTACACAGAGCAGGCTGTGGCTGGAAAGAAAATCCAGAACTAGTGGGTTTTAAGAGAAGTTTTTCAAGTGTAAAAACGTTCTAACTCTGATGAAAGCTAAAAAACGCTGAAAAACACAGCTATTTGGAATTCATCAATGTTTTTGAGTCTAGAAACACTGTTACATCATTTCTGGTATGTGGAACGCAGGCGGAACGCGGAAGTGCGTTTCTCCACCTCGCTGGCTAATATTTTTGGCAATGTAATGTAGTAGGATTTCCAGGCATTGGGCCTGATGTGGGTCTGCCATTGTTACCGGAAACGCCAGCAGCCCCTTTAACCTGAATACTCAAGTGTGAGATTGGAGTCCAAGACCAGTTCGGCATCTTTGGTTTGTTTTGTTTATCTGATATAGGGGATGGGAGAAGGGAATGAGTGGAATACGCCTCTGGCTCAACTAGGTACAAATTGGACACTTAGAAGAAAAAATGCCTTTCAGCGCTGCCTTGATGCCGGCTGGATGCCAACCAACGCTTGCTGGCTCTTGAAAAACGCTGACTTGCTGAACTGTACTTGAACTTGACTTCTGACACTCTAGTTAGCTCAAAAGTCCCGAACACTGCTTCCTTCAGTCCTTTCTGACTGAGGTAGCCTCTGTATACTGCTTCTGCTTCTGCAACTCACAACACTGTACACTGACCACTGCACGCTGTACACTTTAACACTTCAGGGCCCAACCGCTGGTTCCCCCTCTGTACTTCAGGGTCCTCTCACTAGGCACCCCCTCTACACTTCAGGGTCCTCTCACTAGGCATCCCCTCTACACTTCAGGGTCCACACACTGGCACCCTCTCTGCTTCTCTTCAGGGTCAACACTGGAAACCCCCTTTACTTTTGCTCCTGCACCGGCTAGCTAGCTTCTGGATCCCCACGACCTTCACTGGAGTGGTCCCCTCTCTCTCTAGGCAGACCCCCAGGGGGCAGTTTATAGTACTCACGAACTGGGAATGCTTTCCTGAAACTGGACCCCTCTCAGCTCCGCTGGTCCTCCACACCGGATACTCTCTGCAGCTCAGCCCAGCCTTCTGTCCCCTCAGGCAAGCCACCTGGGACACCCGATTCCTCTGACAGGAGGAGAGATAGCCGCACTCTCTCTCCTGGGACTCTGCTTCCCACCAAAGACACTGCGTCATGTGCTCCCCTCAAACTTATACCCACTCCCAGAATGCTGTGCGGCAGAATCTGCCTTTCTGGGGTAGATACAGGCCTGGGTGTGCCATTGGCTGGGTTTTCTCCACTGCCCAATAAGAACTCTCTAATGGAGCACAGTGGGGAGACTCCCCAGTCTCAACAGCCACACCTGCAAAACAGCGCCACTTAAGTGCAAGATTATGATTTATTATGACATAAATACGTAGTAACTTACATTAAAGTAAGGATAAAAGCGTCTGTCAGGTATACAATGGTTCCACGATGGTGAGAGGGGTCCGCACAATCCAGAGTGCCTCAGGTACAGAGCGCCAGACCAGGCTGGCTGTGTGTGTCCAGGCGATCGGGGAGATCAGAGAGATGCGGCCGTGGAGGGATCCGGAGGGCATCTGACGTCAGCGGCAGGGAACTTGCAAGATGGCTGACGGAGCTTCAAGACGCGTTTCGGAGTCTGCGCGGAGGCCCGGGCGGGGCATGCGCACTCCTTCTTGTTGAAGAGATCTCTCTGATCTCTCCGATCGCCCGGACACACACAACAAGCTGGTCTGGCGCTCTGTACCTGAGGCACTCTGGATTGTGCGGACCCCTCTCACCATCGTGGAACCGTGACAGACGCTTTTATCCTTACTTTAATGTAAGTTACTACGTATTTATGTCATAATAAATCATAATCTTGCACTCGAGTGGCTCTCTTCCCTCCTCCTTTATCCGTTTAGAGTTGACTTCACTCTGTTTGAATGAGCTGACCCTGAGCTGCCGACCACCCTTGGATTGCCTCTAAGAACTGTCAGAATGTTGCACATGGACTCTTAATCCCCCCCCTTGTGCGAACTGTTCTTGCCCCACCTGTGTACATCAACACTTTTATCTGCCATTGTTTCAGCTTATATCTATATGAACTCTTTGACCTTTGACCTCTGAGCACCTACACTAGTCTCTACACCTGGAAAACAGGACAGCCCAGCTGAAAATCATGGCCCTGCTGTTAGGCAGCCAAGGCCCACTATGCTTTACCTAGCACCTACCTTGTAGGGTGCTACATCAAATTGATATTATTTCAAATAAATTAATTTTTAATATACTACACTATGGTAGCCCCCTCTCTTCCTCTTCATCCTTCCCCAATATATGATGGGACCGGGTGAACCACTTTAAATCTGTGATGTGGGATTGAGTAAAGGATGCTTTAATACCTGGCTATAAAGAGATTGCTGTGGAGACTATTTTACCTACTGTCAACACCCTTGAGCCATCTGGTAAGCAGGCTGTGCATGTGGTGTCGGTGGAGGAGTGCACAAACCCACGTTTGAATAGTGGTATTAAAGGGACCCACTGTACCAAATTTAAAAACAGTTTTTTTAACACAAGTTTTCATGGACACTTTTCACGATGTATTGATTTTCTGAGCGCGGTCTATATGACCTTTGAACACATTTTCAAGCTTTCAGCTTTTTGGATGAGTCGCTCAGCACAACCATATTATTACTATTATCATTTACACTGTGTGCATTTATGTGTATTTATTTACAGAATATTTATGTAATTGATTATTGATATAGATTCACTGAACGTATTCATTGATTTGTTTATTTATTTTTATTCATTTATTTATCACAATTTATTTATTCACACCTATACGCAATTGCACTTGTGTAATATACACCATTTTCTACTAATGTTTTTGAGCCATAAGCTTTTGTGGGAGTATAGTTTTGCTAAAAAAAAAAAAAAAAAAAAGCTAAAAAACACTACAGCTGGAAAAAGCTAAAAAACGCTGAAAAACTCTACTGCAAAAAAGCTGAAAAACTCCTTCTACAGCTACAGCTTTCTACTGATGTTTTAAAAACATCCAGTGGGCATGGGGCCCTAAAGTTGATCCTAGTGCTGGAGGGATGGGGAGAACTGATCTGGGTTTTTGCAGAATTTCAGGAAACTAGTGCAGATAGGGCAATGTGCTGTGAATCTAAAGGGCTGCAAACAGTTACTGTATGGGTGTCTATTCCATGATAGGGCTATAAATGGTGCCGGCAGCTACAACAACAGCAACGGGTTATTTCCCTGAAGAAGGAAGAGCATTGTCTATGGTTGCCACCTCATCCCTTTAAACCAGGACACATATTAATTACACAGGTTCTGTTGTTGATTAAGGTGGTAATTAAACTCACTTAGTGCATTATATTAGTCTCAGAACCTGTGTAATTAATATGGGATGAGGGATGAGGTGGCACCCTACCAAGGAATGTGTTTGTTCTATAGTTCTACTGACAGGGTCAACGGGTATGCCTACATCACACATAATTTATTTTTAGCTTGATCATAGCTGTACTTTAAATGTGTATATTATTAGTAATATTTCCTCACTGATAAGCTATTTCCTCATTTAAAAGAAGTTTACACCTGACAACATCTTTGCAAAAAAAGTAATGTCTTAAGTTTGACTTCAAATTGACCTTTGCAGTGGAACTCTCTGGGTAAAATGGGCAAGGGTAAATTCAAATTTTTGTCTAGGGGAACATTTAAAGCAAATATACTTACCTTTAGTCCTCACTCCTGCAGGCTTCCTCCCAACTGCACAAACCCCTGGTGCAATCAATGTTTGGGTATTCTGACAGCTGCATACAATGGCCAGCAGGGGAGATTCTTCTATCCTATTCGTTTAGATGGATGGTGGAATCAAGAGGTCAATTTCGTCAAGTCTGTGGGGTCTGTGGGGTAAAATGAAATAGAAATCTAAGTGTGTGTGGCAAGTTTAACGTATAAATAAAGGCAAAACTTTTTTTTGTATTATTTTAGAGTGCAGGGGGATTAGAACACCTGACAGTTTTTGTTGCTGTCTGTGCCCCCCTTTCATTAAAAGTGAAATTAAAAGAAAAAAAATGTTGGATTGTCCCCAGAAAAATGACAGAGGAGAAATCTTCCAATGGGGATTCTAGTTCTGGAGACTTGGGGGTCAAGGAATTCCCTTCATTTGCATGGATTTGCTATTGCTTATTGTTTCAGCTATGGGACTGGAAGTGAAGGTAAATTTCCCTAATGGGACACACACAGATGCCAAAAAAGCCTGACATGGGTTATAACCCTCCCTTACGTTATCCAAAATGAAAAACTACTTCTACTTTAAGACCGCATTCACACTAGTCCGACTTGGACCATGACTTGTCAGCCTGACAAGTCACGGTCCGTCACGCTCCCATTGTGTAGTACAGGAGCTGTTCTCTCTACTCTCTCAGTTTTGGTAATTTTTAATTCAGATTCCTCTGTCTTGGAGAGAAATGGATAGAAATCTAAGTGTGTGTGGCAAGTTTAATGTATAAATAAAGGCAAAACTTTTTTTTGTATTATTTTAGAGTGCAGGGGGATTAGAACACCTGACAGTTTTTGTTGCTGTCTGTGTCCCCCTTTCATTAAAAGTGAAATTAAAAGAAAATCCCAAATGTTGGGTTGTCCCCAGAAAAATGACAGAGGAGAAATCTTCCAATGGGGATTCTAGTTCTGGAGACTTGGGGGGCAAGGAATTCCCTTCATTTGCAAGGATTTGCTATTGCTTATTGTTTCGGCTATGGGGCTGGAAGTGAAGGTAAATTTCCCTAATGGGACACACACAGATGCCAAAAAAGCCTGACATGGGTTATAACCCTCCCTTACGTTATCCAAAATGAAATACTACTTCTACTTTAAGACCGCATTCACACTAGTCGGACTTGGACCGCGACTTGTCAGCCTGACAAGTCGCGGTCCGTCACGCTCCCATTGTGTAGTACAGGAGCCGTTCTAATAGGAGCGACACAAGTCGCTCCGACTTAGAAAAAGGGTCCTGTACTACTTCAGGGTGAGCTGGAGGCGACTTGCATAGACATTAATTTTTTGAAGTCCATGCAAGTCGCGCCGAAGTTGCGCTGCACGCGACTTCACAGGTTGCCTTCTAAGTCGGAGCGACGTAGTGTGAACCGAGCCTAAGAGTTTGCTGTAAGTTCTTATTGGGATGGGTAAACAATTTCAGGATCACTCTCTCAGTTTTTGTAATTTTTAACTCAGATTCCTCTGTCTTGGTCCAATATACCTTGAACATAGGCAGAAGGCCTGTTTGCTTCACGTGCATTTATTTAGTCATCAGAAATGTTACTGATTTTCTTTTTTACTGATTTCTCCATGCCTGTGATACCTAACAAATTATACATCTAGCACTGTTGTGTCATTGGGAGGATCATTTAAATAGAACGCTACACTTATATTTAAATTGGCACCATTTCTAATACCGGTAATTGCCGGTTTTGCATTTCATCCATATTACCGGCTTGATTTTCAGTATTGTAAAGTGACAGTCACTAACTGTGTTTAGATGTGTAGGCTGACCACACCTGCTTGTTCTGTCCTTTCTTAATTTCTATCATGTATATTTAGACTTGAGTTTCCTGTATGTTTAGCTATTGCTTAGTGAATTATATAAGTACACTTTGGTGCTGCCTGTCAGTTGGAAGTCTAACTTCTGCAAATAGGTTCTTCCTAATTTCTCTGCTATCTCATGCTGTCATATTATCATGCTACTCGCAGATATATTTCCTCCCAGGGTATAATGCAAAATCATAGATATAAATGCAAATAGTACGCATTAGATTGCTTTAGAGTTCACCTTTATGCAACCTGTTTATTTTGCACTAGTTGCTATAGCAGAGTTTATGCAAAGTAATTGTGATCATTATAATGTGGTGTTCAAAGAAGGTCTGCATAGTTTTCAAAGGGCAGGTAGAAGGAAGGACTGACCACGTTTCTATGTACACAAAAGTATAAGTAAACAAGAGGCTTTTACACAAAGGATCTGATATGGCTCAGTAATGCCTTGAACACAGACATGGAAAGTTTTTATTTTTGTCATTAAAGTGTATCTTTCACTTGCTGCTCAAAAATCTTTTTTTTTTTTTTTTTTTATATACAACTGATGAGCTGCCGATCAAGCAGTCGCCATCCGTGCTGCGTTAAGGCGGCTGATCACATTCCAGCTGTCTATACTCATACTTGTGGTCCTACACACAGGAAGGACCAAAAATATGCATCCTGCATACGTCATGTGGTCCCAGTACGAAGAATAGATGTGTCTGTAAATAAAAGTGTGGTAAATGCATCATCACATACACTTGTAGGTTTCTTAGAGATAAAATAGTATAGTTTTACATTTTTTAACCACTTCAGCCCCAGAAAGTTTTACCCCCTTAATGACCAGGCCATTTTTTGCGCTGTGTTACTTTAACAGAAAATTGCGCGGTCGTGCAGTGCTGTATCCAAATACAATTGATGTCCTTCTTTTCCCACAAATAGAGCTTTCTTTTGGTGGTATTTGATCACCTCTGTGGTTTTTAGATTTTGCGCTATAAACAAAAAAAGAGCGACAATTTTGAAAAAAATATATATGTTTTACTTTCTGCTATAAAACATTCCCAATAAAAAAAATTTAAAAATTAAAATTTTTTTAGCAGTTTAGGCCAATTTGTATTCTGCTACATATTTTTGGTAAAAAAAAAATCCCAAAAAGCGTATCTTAATTGGTTTGCGCAAAAGGTATAGCGTTTACAAACTATGGGATAGATTTTTGGACTTTTTATTTATTTATTAATTGTTAGTAATGGCGGCGATCTACGATTTTAAGCGGGACTGCGACATTGCAGCGGACAGATCGAAACCCTAACTGACATTTTTGACACTTTTTGGGGAAGTGACACTAATACAGTAATCAGTGCTAAATAATATGCACTGTTACTGTATAAATGACACTGGCAGGGAAGGGGTTAATACTGGGGGTGATCAAAGAGGTTAAATGTATGCCTAATATGCTTACTGACTTTGGGGGGGGGGGGCACTGGTTCTGTGACAGGCACAGACAGATCACAGTTTCAGCTTAGCTGAAACAGTTGATCTGTCCCTGCCTGTCTGAGAGAAGATCCACCTGCTTTGTTTACATAAGCAGGCGGGTCTTCTCTTGGTTTCTCGGACGATCACGGGAAGACAGTGGCAATCGCCACCGCTCCTCCCGCGGCCTGCCTCCCCCTGTGTCTAAATACAGCGGGAGCGCAGCTCGTTGACAAAACCACATGCACTCCAGTCACGTAGTACTACGTGAGTGGACGCAGTCGAGCCGCCCTGCAGCAGTAATATTACGGTGGGCGATCGGCAAGTGGTTAAGGGGTATAGGTTTTAATTAGCTTTATCTAAATTTTAGCACTGAGTATAAATGTTTTTAAAGACATGTTTCTGGGCCTGTTAGTTCAACACAAAGGTTTGTGTTTTATTGCATTCTGTGCACATCTCTGGGTCAGGTCTGCTCTGAATGAATACAGTAGACACTGTGTAAGCTGGCTTAGGTCATCACAGACGTCCATAAAGAAAACCCCCCTGAGACAAAATTTTAGGGCAGTTTTACATCTATGCAGTGTAGTAATGTGTATTTTTCAGAAATGCATGTTAATACATTGGTCTAAGAGTGTTTTATTGCGGTTCCATTCAATTCTGAAATTTTGTGGGTAGCACCAGTGGTGTATTCAGGTTTTGTGCTGCCCTAGGCCTGACTAAACTCGTGCACCCCCTAATTTAAATATGACCCACCCCTTCCTGCCAAGACCACACCCCTTCCTGTTTAAGAACCCCCCGGTCATCTGCAAACCACACCCCTTCCTCTTTAGGCTTCACCAACGCAGCGGCTGGTGTGAATGGACCCCAAGCTGTGTTGAGAGGCTTTTACTTGCTTCAAGTAGGTTTTCCATACCAATGCAAGTCTATTAGAATGCAAAATCTGCATTAAGCTCAGGTAAATGCAGGTCAGAAGGAGGTCAGGTGCACCTGTCAATGAATTCTGAATGATCACTGAAACATCTCAAACTGACGTCAGAACAAATGTCAGTGCTAAGTGATAACAAAAGCACTTCCAGTGCTTCCAGTTGAATCTTCTTACAACCCGGAAGACGCTGAAACCGGAAGCAGGACTTGTGCGTACGTGCAGAGAGAGAGAGGAGGAGGAGAAGGTGCTGCGGGGGAGCCGGTGCGGGAGATCTCGGGGAACCAAGGGGTCCGGTGACCGAAGGGTGGATCATCTGAGCGGCGGCAGCAGCGGCAGAGGAGGACTGAGAGGGACTGAAGGACTGAGTACCCCACCCCTCAGAAGAGCGGCGGCGTCCGAGCTAGAACCCCCCCTCCCCCCTGTAAGGAAGCGGTTGGCGAGCGGACCGATAAAACCCCCCCCCCCTCCCTTGTTGCGGCGGCGGCGGCGGCATCCGGTGCTAAGACCCCCCCCCTTGTTGCGGGCGGCGTGCAGGACCCCCCCCCTCCCCAAAGAGAGGAGCAGTGGAGACTAGCTGACAGGGATTGACCGAGGAAGGCGGGGTGCTGTGAGGAGACTGACCGACTCACCGTCAGGAGCTGCTAGTGACAGGCTTAAAGGGACACACACGAGGTAAGTAAGACTGGTGACTTAGATTGAACAGTGACTGAGGGGGTAGTGTAGTACCTGAGTGTCTGTGAGTACCTAGTGCTACCTGAGTGTACTGTGAGTGGGTACGTCTGACCGAGCTGTGCGACTGAGTGTTGTGCGTCTGACCGGGCTGTGCGACTTAGTGTTGTGCGTCTGACCGGGCTGTGCGACTTAGTGTTGTGCGTCTGACCGGGCTGTGCGATGTAGTGTTGTGCGTCTGACCGGGCTGTGCGACTGAGTGTTGTGCGTCTGACCGGGCTGTGCGACTGAGTGTTGTGCGTCTGACCGGGCTGTGCGACTGAGTGTTGTGCGTCTGACCGGGCTGTGCGACTTAGTGTTGTGCGTCTGACCGGGCTGTGCGACTCAGTGTTGTGCGTCTGACGGGGCTGTGCGACTCAGTGTTGTGCGTCTGACCGGGCTGTGCGACGTAGTGTTGTGCGTCTGACCGGGCTGTGCGACTGAGTGTTGTGCGTCTGACCGGGCTGTGTGACTTAGTGTTGTGCGTCTGACCGGGCTGTGCGACTCAGTGTTGTGCGTCTGACCGGGCTGTGCGACTTAGTGTTGTGCGTCTGACCGGGCTGTGCGATGTAGTGTTGTGCGTCTGACCGGGCTGTGCGACTGAGTGTTGTGCGTCTGACCGGGCTGTGCGACTGAGTGTTGTGCGTCTGACCGGGCTGTGCCACTGAGTGTTGTGCGTCTGACCGGGCTGTGCGACTTAGTGTTGTGCGTCTGACCGGGCTGTGCGACTCAGTGTTGTGCGTCTGACCGGGCTGTGCGACTCAGTGTTGTGCGTCTGACCGGGCTGTGCGACGTAGTGTTGTGCGTCTGACCGGGCTGTGCGACTGAGTGTTGTGCGTCTGACCGGGCTGTGTGACTTAGTGTTGTGCGTCTGACCGGGCTGTGCGACTCAGTGTTGTGCGTCTGACCGGGTTGTGCGTCTGACCGGGCTGTGTGACTTAGTGTTGTGCGTCTGACCGGGCTGTGCGACTCAGTGTTGTGCGTCTGACCGGGCTGTGCGTCTGACCGGGCTGTGCGACTGAGTGTTGTGCGTCTGACCGGGCTGTGCGGCTGTGAGTGTTGTGCGTCTGACCGGGCTGTGCGGCTGTGAGTGTTGTGCGTCTGACCGGGCTGTGAGTGTTGTGCGACTGACCGGGCTGTGCGGCTGTGAGTGTTGTGCGACTGACCGGGCTGTGAGATTGTGAGTGTTGTGCAACTGAGTGTCAAGTGAGTGGAGCGGAATACCAGAGGGTGAGAAGATAGCGTTAGGAAGCCAGGAAATAGCCGCATAGGATAGACTTAAATCGCTGAATCCCCATTAGATTAGATTAGTAGGTACAATGCCCGGCGGGTGTGGAGATGCGACTCGGTGTACATCTTGTGATATGTATGCGTTCCTCAGACATGTGATCGAGGGCGAATACAAATGCGCAAAATGTAAGCACGTTGCTTCCCTGGAAGCTCAGGTCCTGAATCTAGGGAAGCAGCTGGCAACACTGAGACGAATGTCCATACCGGAGGAGAGCCAGGATCGTACCAGTCAGGTGCAGACAGGAGTCTGCACAGAGGTGGGCGGAGTATTGGAGGTGCAGGCATCAGAGCAGAGTAGAGGGGTGACAGTTAAGAGGGGTAGAAGGGGACAAGGCAAGGAGGCTGATCCTGGGCTGGAGCACCCCAATAGATACGCCCCGTTGTGTGATGTTGGGGAAACCAGTCAGGGGCCAGCATTGCTGGAGCAGAGTGACGCCCCTAGCTGCCAGGGGAAGAACTCCTCCAGTGAGGCCGGGAGAAAGGGAAAGGAAAGACAGGTGCTGGTGGTAGGGGACTTAATTATTAGAAGGACAGATAGTGTAATCTGTGACAAAGACCGTGTCAAAGACAGTCTGTTGTTTGCCGGGCGCTCGGGTTCGGCACATCGCGGATCGGGTGAACAGATTATTGGGTGGGGCTGGGGAAGACCCAGCTGTCATGGTACACGTGGGTACCAATGACATAGGCAGAGGAAGATGGAGAGTCCTAAACGATTTCAGGGACTTAGGCGCTAAGTTGAGGACTAGGACCTCCAAGGTAGTATTTTCCGAAATACTACCTGTACCTCGAGCCACACCAGAGAGGCAGCGGGAGACTAGGGAAGTTAACAAGTGGCTGAGGAGCTGGTGTAGTAAGGAGGGTTTCGGGTTCCTGGAGAACTGGGCCGACTTCTCAGTCGGTCACCGGCTCTTTGGTAGGGACGGATTGCACCTAAATGGGGTGGGTGCAGCCGTACTGGGTGAGAGGATGGCAAAAAAGTTAGAGGGGCTTTTAAACTAGGTGACGGGGGGGAGGGTACAGATGTAGAATTGGCCAGCGGAAAGCAAGTTTCAGAGGGCAGAAATGGGGGCATTAGCGGTAGGGTGTTCGGAGCTCCTAAACCAAGGGTGGGTACGGGGAAAAATCAAGAGAGCAGCCTAAAAACATCAAATGAGGATAAATGTAACCGATCAAAATTACGAGGCTTGTATACCAATGCCAGAAGCCTGGCCAACAAGATAGGGGAGCTGGAGCTGCTGATGTTGGAGGAGGACTTAGATTTTGTGGGGATAACTGAGACTTGGTTTGACAGCTCTCATGACTGGATGGCGACCATTCAGGGGTATTCCCTTTATCGCAGGGATAGAGAGGGTAAAAAAGGGGGAGGGGTATGTCTGTATATTAAGAACAGTATACAGGTAAATATGAGGGATGATATTAATAATGGAGCTATGGACGAGGCAGAATCCCCATGGGTAGAGCTTCAAAGGGAAGGCACGGTGGGGAAGGTAATATTGGGCGTATGCTATAGGCCCCCCAACCAGAGGGAGGAGGGGGAGGCGGACCTCATGTTACAGATAGGATTGGCAGCAAGGATGGGAAATGTCATTATAATGGGGGACTTTAATTATCCGGATATAGACTGGGCAGAAGGAACCGCGCACTCAGCCAAGGCTCGGCAGTTCCTAAATGTTTTGCAGGACAATTTCATGGGTCAGATGGTGAATGCACCGACAAGAAACAATGCGGTACTTGACCTACTGATTACCAACAATACAGACCTGCTCACGGATATAGAAATACGGGACAACTTAGGGAACAGTGACCATAGGTCAATTGGTTTCAGTATTAATTACAGTAATAGGAAACACAAGGGTAATATAAGGACACTGAATTTCAAAAGAGCCAATTTCCCTAAACTGCGCTCGCTGCTAGAAAATATCAAATGGGATAGAACCCTGGGAACAAAGAACACGGAGGAAAAATGGGAGTGCTTCAAGAGCATACTTAACAAGGGGGTGGGCCAGTGCATTCCACAGGGAAATAAATTTAAAAGAGCAAAACTAAACCCTGGGTGACTAAACTCCAACATAAAAATGTATATTAGAGCTAAAGAAAAGGCCTTCAAAAAATACAAGACTGAGGGGTCATTGGCAGCATTTAAGCACTACAAAGAGTGTAATAAGAAATGTAAAGATGAAATCAGGGCGGCTAAAATAGAACACGAGAGACATATAGCGGAGGAGAGTAAAAAGAACCCCAAGAAGTTCTTTAACCACATCCATACCGGCGCATAGTAATATGACGCCGGCAGGATGGCTTTACCGTTCCGGGCGGCCGTCATATGACGTCCGCCCGCTCTAGCTGCTACTGCGCGCCTCCGGGGGCGCGCATCGCAGCGATCAGGGATGAGGCTCGTCCCTCGGACATAGCCCATCCCTGATCAAGGTAAACAGCCAATAGAAATTGGCTGTTTACCATGTGATCGGCTGTGTCAATCACAGCCGATCACATGAGCGGCTCCAGCACGAGCCGCTCGTTCTCTCTGCCATGCGCGCCCCCGGGTGCGCAGAGCAGCGATCGGGGACGAGGCTCGTCCCTTGGACAGAGTCGATCCCCGATCTAGGTAAACAGCCAATGAAATTGGCTCTTTACCACGTGACCGGCTGTGTCCAATCACAGCCGGTCACAAATGTCAACAGAGAACACGGTAACTAGCTGTCACCGTGTTCTCCCCTCACACACTGATCCTGTGTGAGGAAGAGAGTGTGGTAACAGCTAGTTACCAATTACAGTGCACCCCAAACACACTGATTGCCCCCCCCCATAAAGAGCACCTGTCAGTAGCCCATCAAAGTACCCGAGTACCTGTCACTAGCCCATCAGGTACTCTGATGACAGGTACTCGGGTACTCTGATGGGCTGATGACAGGTACTCGGGTACTCTGATAACAGGTACTCTGATGACAGGTACTCAGGTACTCTGATGACAGGTACTCGGGTACTCTGATGACAGGTACTCGGGTACTCTGATGTCGGGTACTCTGATGACGGGTACTCGGGTACTCTGATGACAGGTACTCGGGTACTCTGATGACGGGTACTCGGGTACTCTGATGACGGGTACTTGGGTACTCTGATGACAGGTACTCGGGTACTCTGATGACAGGTACTCGGGTACTCTGATGACGGGTACTCTGATGACAGGTACTCGGGTACTCTGATGACGGGTACGCAGGTACTCTGATGACAGGTACTCGGGTACTCTGATGACAGGTACTCGGGTACTCTGATGACGGGTACTCGGGTACTCTGATGACGGGTACTCGGGTACTCTGATGACAGGTACTCGGGTACTCTGATGACGGATACTCGGGTACTCTGATGTCAATGGAGTACCCGTCATCAGAGTACCTGAGTACCTGTCACCTACCCATCAGAGTACCCGAGTACCTGTCACCTACCCATCAGAGTACCCGAGTACCTTCCACCTGCTCATCAGAGTACCTGACGCCTGAAGTACCCGAGTACTTGCCGCCTGCTCATCAGTACCCATCACTACTCATCAGTACTCATCAGTACCTATCACGTATCAGTACTGATCATCAGTACCTATCACCTGCCTGTCACCTGCCCATCAGAGTACCCGAGTACCTGTCACCTGCCTATCGGAGTACCCGAGTACCTGCCACTTGCTCATCAGTACCAGAGTACCTGTCACCTGCCTGTCACCTGCCCAACAAAGTACCCGAGTACCTGTCACCCTTCATACAGCCACCATGTCCAAGTCCAAAAAGGTTTATATACGTCCTCCGTTTAAACCTAAATACCGGTGTTATGGCAGCAGATAGCTGCCATAACCCTGGTATTTTTTTAAACGGTGGACGGTTGGCTTTCCGATAAGGGTGGTCCCAGCGGCGGATTCGCCGTGGGATCACCCTTCCGGGATGGCGGAAGAGGTGCCCCCCCCCCCCTCCCGCCGCGTCCGGTCCTTTTCCCCGCTTACCGTACCCGCCGGCAGCGGGGAAAATGATCCGGTCCCGGATCCTCACAGACAGGATGTTGAGTGAGGGCAAGCTTGCCCTCACTTGACTCTATGGTCTTGGAGGACCGGAGCTACGGAAAATGTTGTTGCCTAGCAACCGGTTTAAAGGTCCTTTTTTTTTTTTTTCATTTTATATAATAATTTTTTTTTTTTTTTCTATCTTTTAGTGTACTTGTGAGATCTGAGGACCTTTTGACCCCAGATCTCACAAAAAAAGAGGTCCTGTCGTGCCTTTTTCTATTACAAGTAATGTTTACATTTCTTGTAATAGAAATAAAAATGATAATTTTTTTTTTTTTTGTTAAACGGTGTAAAAATAAAAAATAATAAATAAAATAAATAGTAAAAAAAAAAATAAAGCGCCCTGTCCCCGTTAGCTCGCGCGCAGAAGCAACGCATACAGAAACCCCGCCCACATATGTAAACGGTGTTCAAACCACACATGTGAGGTATCGCCACGATCGTTAGGGCAAGGGGAATAATTTGAGCCCTAGACCTCCTCTGTAACTCAAAGATGGCAACCTGTATAAATTTTTAAATTGTCACCTATGGGGATTTTTAAGTACCAAAGTTTGTCGCCATTCCGTGAGCGTGCGCAATTTTGAAACATGACATGTTGGGTATCTATTTACTCGGCGTAACATTATCTTTCACATTATGGAAAAAAATTGGGCTAACTTTACTGGTTTCTTATTTTTTAATTAAAAAAAGTGAATTTTTTCCAAAAAAATTGCGTTTGGAAGACCGCTGCGCAAATACGGTGTGATAAAAAATATTGCAATAATCTCCATTTTAATCTCTAGGGTCTCTGATAAAAAAAAATATATAATGTTTGGGGGTTCTAAGCAGTTTTCTAGCAAAACAACTGATTTTAGCTTGTAAACACCAAATGTCAAAAAATAGGCCTAGGCAAGTGGCTAGGATGCATGATGATGCTCCTTGGATGTTGGGCCCCTCTATATGGCTAGGCTGTGAAAAAGTCTCACACATGTGGTATTGCCATACTCAGGAGGAGTGGCAGAATGTATTTTGGGGTGTCATTTTTGCTGTGTACATGCTATGTGTTAGGAATATCCTATAAATTGACAACGTTTTAGGAAAAAAAAGAAAAAAAATGTATTTTCTTAATTTTCCCAAGAATTGTGGGAAAAAAATATAACTTCAAAAAACTCACCATGCCTCTTACTAAATACCTTGGACTGTCTACTTTACAAAAAGGGGTCATTTGGGGGGTATTTGTACTGTCCTGACATTTCAGGGCCTCAAGAAAGGAGATAGGCCATCAGTACATCTGGTGTGATCAATTTTCAGTAATTGGTACCATAGCTTCTAGACTCAATAACTTTCGCACAGACTAAATAATATACACTAATTTGGGTTAATTTTACCAGAGATATGTAGCAGTATAAATTTTGGCCTAAATGTATGAAGAAAAATTAATTTTTTGCAAAATTGTATAATAGAAACTAAAAAAAAGTGTTTTTTTTTCAAAATTTTTGCTCTTTGTTTGCTTATATCACGAAGAAAAAAAAACCCAGTTGTGATCAAATACCACCAAAAGAAAGCTCTATTTGTGTGAAAAAAATGATAAAAATTTTGTTTGGTTACAGTGTAGCATGACTGAGCAATTGTCATTCAAAGTGTGAGAGTGCTGAAAGCTGAAAATTGGTCTGGGAAGGAAGGGGGTCTAACTGCTCTGTATTGAAGTGGTTAAGTATATAAACAGTAAGAAAGTGAGGCCAGAACACATTGGCCCCATAAAAGATGATAAAGGAAAAATGGCCACTGAGGACAGAGAAAAGGCGGAAGTGTTAAATAATTTCTTTTCTTCAGTCTTCACAAAGCAATCGGGGGGCTACACGAACCCAGCTTGTAAGGCCGAACTAAATAATACACCTCAGGAAGTGCCGCCATGGCTAACAGAGGATAGACTTAGAGCTAAACTAGAGAAGCTTAACATAAATAAATCACCGGGACCGGATGGCTTGCACCCGAGGGTTCTTAATGAGCTCAGCCAGGTGATTGCCAGACCATTATTCTTGATCTTTAAGGATAGTTTACAGACGGGTATGGTGCCAGCTGATTGGAAAAAAGCCAACGTGGTACCAATATTTAAAAAGGGGCCGAGATATATCCCGGGTAACTATAGGCCGGTCAGCCTAACATCAGTAGTCTGCAAAATTTTGGAGGGGATGTTAAGGGACCACATACAAGACTTTAGTAATGAAAACGGTATTATAAGTAGTAATCAGCATGGATTCATGAAAAATTGTTCGTGCCAAACCAATCTATTAACCTTCTACGATGAAGTGAGCTGCCACCTAGATAAAGGTAAGCCTGTGGATGTGGTGTATCTGGACTTTGCAAAGGCCTTTGACACCGTTCCCCACAAACGCTTACTGTACAAACTAAGGAAGGTAGGTATGGACCATAAGGTGAGTACCTGGATAGAGAACTGGCTCCAGGGGAGAGTACAGAGGGTGGTGATTAATGGGGAGTACTCGGATTGGGCGGGTGTGGAAAGTGGGGTCCCCCAGGGTTCTGTCCTGGGACCAATCCTGTTTAATTTATTCATAAATGATCTGGAGGAGGGGATATCGAGTACAATCTCAGTATTTGCAGATGATACTAAATTAGGCATGCCAATATCTTCTATGCAGGATGTGGAAACCTTGCAAGTGGACCTGAACAAAATAACGGGGTGGGCAACTACATGGCAGATGAAATTTAATGTTGAAAAATGTAAAGTAATGCACTTGGGGGCCAGAAACCAGAAAGCAAGCTACTCACTAGGGGGGGAACCTCTGGGTGAGTCTAGGATGGAAAAGGACTTGGGGGTACTGGTAGACAACAGGCTTGGCAGTGGCATGCAATGCCAAGCCGCCGCAAGCAAAGCCAACAGAATACTGGGTTGTATAAAAAAGGGGATTCACTCCAGAAATAAAGAGATTATTCTCCCGCTCTACAAGACTCTGGTCCGGCCACATCTGGAGTATGCTGTCCAGTTCTGGGCACCGGTCCTCAGGAAGGATGTGCTGGAACTGGAGAAAGTCCAGAGAAGGGCAACAAAAATAATTAAGGGAATGGAGGACATCAGCTATGAGGAAAGACTACAAGCACTGAACCTATTCTCTCTGGAGAAGAGACGATTGAGGGGGGATATGATATCAATGTACAAATACTGTACTGGTGACCCGAGCATAAGGAACAAACTATTCAGAGAAAGGAGATACAATAAGACACGTGGCCACTCACTAAAACTTGAGGAAAGGCGGTTTAACCTTAAAGTGCATAAGGGGTTCTTCACTGTAAGAGCGGTAAGGATGTGGAATTCTCTTCCACAAGCAGTCGTATCAGCAGGGAGCATTGATAGTTTCAAAAAACTATTAGATGGACACCTTAAAGACCACAACATACAGGGGTATACAATGTACGGTTAAAAGCAAACACACATCATAGGTTGAACTGGATGGACTGATGTCTTTTTTCAACCTCACTAACTATGTAACTATGTAAGTGGTGGAAGTGCTCATATTCTCCTGCTAAAATACCCCTAAATTACATCACATTGGGCCAGCAGATAGAGTTGGGCTAAATCCATATTTGTGGATTATTGGACATACAATTCTGATCTGACAACACAGGTACCGCTCTTGGCTGTCAGTGCCACTTATCCCAGGAGGAACACTGGGGATGGGGTCCGGCCCAATTACAGTTCCATTTGAAGGTCGTCATGTGACATTCACAAACCAGTTTAATAGTCAAAGCATTAGGACTCAATCAGCCCAAAGATATGTCAACACAAAACAGACTGAATGCTCTTTTACCTGTGTAGGTTCAATTACAATACATTTTGATATATAAAATAGGATTAACTGGCATTAAGATGTTCCTATAGAGAAAAACCTTCAGACAAATAAGCAGGTTGCAAAAGCCATGAGCAAAAAAGGTATATGTTCCAGCTTTACTTCTCATCCAGAAAACTACAAAAGCCTGGTATGCCACAGAGGAGGGTAGGCGGAGCATTAGGCAGCTAAGACCTGGTGCCAGTGCCACACGTACTAGTATTGGCGGCCGCCAGTTGGATTAAGTGTGGCTGCCGGTTTGTCCAAAGGTCAGGCCAGTAATCGGCCACCAGCCAGTATTCTCATACTGGCAGCAGTGCTGCCGCTTTATGGGGGCGCCAGACCGATTTGTCTCCTAGGCCCTGTCACCTGGCCCATAAGACTGCCGCTACACTTAAAGTGTAGCGCAAGCAGTGGGGACTTTTTTCATGCAGGAGCCGGGAGGAGGCTGTTTTTTTCATGCGGGGCAGCTTTTTTGTCACCCCCTGCAAAGTGCCGCCCTAGGCCTGGGCCTTGTTGGCCTAGGCCAAGATACAACGTTGGGTAGCACAGTTGCTTAGTGGTTAACATTTCTGCCTTGTAGAACTGGAGTCCTTAAATCAAATCCTGGCCAGGACAATATCTGTATGGAGTATGTATGTATCTTGCATGTTCTCCCTGTGCTTTTGTGATTCCTTCCATACTCTAAGTACATGCTGGTAGGTTCATTGACTCCTGTCCAAATAATCCCTAGTATGTGTATGCACACTATGTTATCAAAAGTATTGGGACGCCTGCCTTTACACACACATGAACTTTAATGGCATCCCAGTCTTAGCCCTTAGGGTTCGATATTGAGTTGGCCCACCCTTTGCAGCTATAACAGCTTCAAATCTTCTAGGAAGGCTGTCCACAAGATTTAGGAGTGTGTCTATGGAAATGTTTGACCATTTTTCCAGAAGCTCATTTGTGAGGTCAGGCACTAATGTGGAAGAGAAGGCCTGGCTCGCATTCTTCGCTGTAATTCATCCCAAAGGTGTTCTATCGGGTTGAGGTCAGGACTCTGTGCAGGCCAGTCAAGTTCCTCCACCCCAAACTCTCTCATTCTTGACTTACTTACACTTTAAGGTAAACAATCTTTCAATAGTAGCTCCCCCAGGACCCCCTCAACACAAACACCTACTTGAATCAATTCTCGATCCAGCACTGTCCTGTCTGGAGCAGCACATCTCCTTCTTGGTGTTACAGGCTTTTCTGATAGCAGTGGGAGCCATTGGCTCCTGCTGTTGTCAATATAATCCTGTGGGGAGGGAGCTGGGGACAGGGCCGAGCTGCGCTGTGTGTGTCTATAGATACATACAGCCTGTCTCAGGATCAAGCCCACATGAGTGCCCCAATAGCAAGAGGCTTGCTATGGTAGCATTCAAATAAGATAAGCAGAAAGTGCCGATGGGGGACCCCAGAAGAGGAGGTTCAGGGCCAGCCTGTGCAAAACCTTTGCACAGAGTAGGTAAGCATAACATGTTTTTCATTTTAAGAAAACAAATGTGGGTTTAGAGAATCACCTTCAGTCTGGGCCAATTCTGATATTTCTCTCATACGTGTTAAATCTACACTTTTTTTTTTGCTATTAAATTACTTAGAAACCCAAAACATTATATATATTTTAAAGCAGAGGCCCTGGAGAATAAAATGATTGTTGTTTGGGGCATGGCTGAGATGTGAGACCTAACAAACATGGAGCAGCTGAGCTCCACAATCTCACACGTCCTTTTTTTATCCTAAGAAGCACAGATCCTGGCGATCCTCACAGGTCACAGCAGTTTTGTCTCCAGGTTTGGGCTCCCTGCTCCTGTGTCCTGCATGTCCCCAAACAAGCCCAAAGACACCCACACATCAGAAAGTCTTCCCTGCACCTTTCCAGCAGTGGCCATCTTGGACACTAGGGCTACAAGGACAGCATTTCTGAAGTAAAAGACGTGGTCCGGTTAGATTCTACTGAACTACACGCTCTCCAAAGGCAGTTTAAAGCCCTACAAGAAAAAACAATTGATACTGAAAACTGTATCCACCTTAACAATTTGAGAGTGTTGGGGCTTCTGGAGAGAGCTGAAGGATCTAACCCGGTAGCTTTCGCTGAGCACACCAAGGATCTTGCAAAAGCAGTCCAAAAAACTTTGTTCAAGATAAGATCACATCAGAAAAATATAGTGCAACGTATCGGAGCCGCACAGGACCCCTTCGTCAGGCAGACATGTCACATGCCTGACGAAGGGGTCCTGTGCGGCTCCGAAACGTTGCACTATATTTTTCTGATGTGATCTTATCTTAAATAAAGTTTTTTGGACTGCTTTTGCAAGATCCTTGGTGTGCTGGCGAATATGTATCTACTTGTAGCTAATCCAGTTGCCAACTGGTGATCGCTTCAGCACCCAGTACACACGAGCCTACAAACCAGGAAGGTGTGTGATAGGAATATGAACTATACTTTTTTACCACCCTTCTGAACTTCAAAGATCTTCCACCTATGTTTGAGGACAAGAGGGCGCATCAGGTTTCACCTACCCCTACTATTACATGTGCTTCTCTGTGGCCTTTCTGCATCAGGCTTCTTAAAGTGGAGTTCGCGCCTATTTTGCAACTTTAGTGATTCCTGGAGTGCTCACTATGCTGATCAACAATTGGGCATTCTAAATTTTTTTCGGGGAGTCCCTTACCTTATTTTCAGGGCATCTTTGATTGTACTTCCTCCTTCTCCCTCCTCTGTGGCCACGGCCACCGACAACACTTCCGCCTTTGCATTGCATCTTGGGAGCTGTTTGTCATCACTCCCAGGAGGCTGGAATAAGGAAGAACTTCCAGAACACTCCCTGGAATCAGGAAGAAGGACACAGCAGATTACACTGCGGCTTCAGATGCCCACATCCAAGATGGCCACGCTCAGACAGTGTTTTTAAAAGTAAGATTCTGACTAAAATCCAATACTGTATCTGACTGGCGCTATAGGCAACTGACTGACTTTTTCGTCACACTCCCAACTGCTCCACGCCCGATCACTGGCCTCTCGGACTTCGAAAAGTGGTTTGTCGATCCTCCGGAATCCCGCCACCTACTGTCGCACATGTACAAATTGTTATTGAGCGGGGTCTCCTCCTCGCCTCCCTATTTCATGAAGGAATGGGAGAGAGAGCTGGGGGTGGAATTTTCCCCTCCGCAACTCTCTCGCATTCTGCGTTTGACCCATGTCTCCTCTATTAGCACCAGGATACAGGAGTCGGCCTATAAATTTGTGGCCCGCTGGTACAGGACCCCTGCCAAGTTGGCTCGGATATTTCCGGGCTCGGACCCCCATTGTTGGAGGGGCTGCGGTCAGGTGGGCACTATCCTCCACATTTGGTGGGAGTGTCCCCTGCTGCAGCCCTTCTGGGACGCTGTACATCTTTGGGTATCCAAACTGTCGCTCACCCCTCCTTCCCGTGCTCCCCTTCAATACCTGTTCCATGATACACACTCCTCGATTAAACGCTACAAACGTAGTATAGTTCCTTTCCTGCTGAACGCCGCCAAGTGCCTCATACCGAGGCATTGGCGGAGTTCCGCCTGCCCCACGCTCTCTGAGTGGAAAAAGGAGGTCAACCTAGTGATGGAAGCCGAAAGACGTGTTCTCACGTCACAGGGTAGGAAGGAACGCTTTAAGGACACTTGGACGGGGTGGATGTATTACTCTGATGAGATCTCGGATGAACACACTTCTAATATTAGCGGCTGAACTCTAGGACTCCTACCTGGTCTTCTCCAGCCTGGGGCCCGCGCCCCCTGCCCGGACCTCCCTTTCCCTCCCTGTTTTATCCTTCATGTTTGTCTTTTCCTCTATACTATCTCTCCCCCCCCCCTTTTTCTTTTTTCCCTTTTCTGTTCTTTTCTTGTCTCTCTGAGGCCAGTAGTCGATTCTGCGGCTGTATAAACTGTAACACGGACGTTAATGTGTACAGATGCTGGAATTGTGTGTGGTGTCTGTCGGGCCCTCCGGCCTCCTCTGCGGGGATCCCTTTTTTTGGGTGGCACTGACAGACACAGCGCATCCTGGGGGTCCATAATTGTATTTGCTGTTTGGCCGATATTGGCACACGCTTTCACAATGACTGATTAATTGATCCCTATGGACTTTTTCTTTTTGTTTCACTAATGATGTCCGGACTGAACATAATGCCGATTGTGCCTTTTCTGTGTTCTTTTTTTTCTACATGCACTTATGCACTTCTTTGCTATTTTATATTTCTGTATGTTGTTTTGAATTTGTTAAATAAAGATTATTTAAAAAAAAAAATCCAATACTGTACACCTTATAAGTATGAGAATAGCGGTTCTTTAAAGGGTGATGGATTAGTATTATAGGGGTATTTTTAGTTAAAAAAGGTATTTGAGGCTGGAACTCCGCTTTAACTACAGGGATAATGACTTGCTTTTTGCTTTGTTCAGAAATGTGTAAGATCTCTCCTTTGCAAATGTGAAGATCTCCTTATTCCTGGACTTCTCTGCAGAAATACAGCAGCCATGATGATCCTTCACAGAGGTCCTAAAACGTTTTAGTGACAGGGGTCTGAAATGCAGCCTGCAATACCCCAGTAAACTCCATATCCTGCAGGGAACCACATACACTCTTTCGACACCCTGGCTGCCACTTCGGCTTGTCTTGATACACGCTGATTGGTGGACCCCTCCCCAGCCTCCAATACCTCATTGCTGCCTGCAGTCCTCTAGTCTCCTAAACAGTAACCTGAAAAGTATTTTTCCTATCCCTTTGTTTACTACTCCTTGTGGGTATATACATTTACACTCTGGCCTTGTAGTGACTTTTTCTGCCTTTTTTTGTGCAGATCTTAAAGTCACCCACTCACCAGCCATGTAGCGCTTTCAGTTTGAAGCTCAGCTATGCATTTTACTGTGCTGTAGCTCCCTGTGGATTTTTGTTGGAACATTATCTTGTATGACTTGGCCTGAGCTGGGTTTTCCCCATCTGATCCCCTTTGTACAGCAAATTGCTGTTTGTTGACTGGAACTGCGTTGTATTATTCTTGTTACAGGGAATAAGCCCTATCGCTGCTTGTCTTGGTGTAGTCCTGCAGTATACGGGCAGGGAGTTCTTTTCAAGTTTTGTACTTTTTTGTTTATTTCTGGTGTTTTGGCTTGTGTAAACATTACATGTTACATTTTACGTTACACTTATTGTATCTCAATGCCAAATATTTAACCTTGAGTCTTTTAGGCCCCGTTCACACTGGGGCGACGCTACTTTGCCGGGCGACCTCATAGGTCGCGGCGCGCTGCTCGCACCGCGACCTCGGAGTGGCCGACATGGACTTCATAACATTGAAGTCTATGCAAGTCGCTCCGGGTCGCCCCAAAGAAGCTCCGGACCCTTTTTCTAAGTCGGAGCGACTTGTGTCACTCCTATTAGGACGGGTCCGCAGCTTCTCTATGTAAGGCGACCTACGGCGACCTGTCAGGCGACCAAGTCGCCTGACAGGTCGCCCCAGTGTGAACGGGGGCTTAGCCCCCGTTCACACTGGGGCGACGCTACTTCGCACCGCGACCTCCGAGGTCGCGGTGCGAGCAGCGCGCCGCTACCTCGGAGCGGCCGCCACGGACTTCATAACATTGAAGTCTATGGCGGTCGCCTCCTGGTCGCCCCAAAGAAGCTCCGGACCCTTTTTCTGAGTCGGAGCGACTTGTGTCGCTCCTATCAGAACGGGTCCGCAGCTTCCCTATGGGAGGTGACCTGCGGCGACCTGTGAGGCGACCAGGTCGCCTCACAGGTCGCCCCAGTGTGAACGGGGGCTAAAAGTATTGTCCTAAAACATCAGGGGCCTTAACTCCCTATACACGAGAACACTGATGTTTCAGTACGTCAAAGTCTATACAGGCGGTCCCCGGGCAAAACATCCGGCTCTCAAATGACTCCTACAGACCCTATATTGTTTGTAACCCAGGGGCTGCCTGTACCCCTCATATTCTGTTGTTACAGGAAATGCACCAGACAGGTAACAAAACAATCACACCTAAACGGCCCTGGGTACAAAAGGCTTTTCAAACAATGGATTTCCCTTTTTCAAGAGGTGTCTCTATACTAATCAGTAAGTCTGTCCCCTGTGGGGTCAAGTGACCCCCAGGGCAAAGTTACGGTCCTAGTGCTTATCCTTTGGAATCCAAGATTTGTGATTATTAATGTTTTCTTTTGCTTCCGCCATTCTCTGCTGATTTGCTCTCCTGGAGAAGGTGACCCCTTATAACCCTACAAAATGGCTGTTTATGGGTGACTTTAATGTCACTTTGTCGCCTTAGCCACAGACCTTACCGAGGTTTGGCGGTGGAAGAACTTAACATTAGATCGTATTCCTGTTACTCCTTTACACACAAAATCCTCCCCCTGTATAGATCTAGCATTTTCAAAATAATGAAATAAAATAAAATGATGGGTCCTCTTCTCCAGGCTTGACTTGGGATGTCTTAAGGGCATCCATTAGGGGCAAATATTATATTTACTTCCCCAGAGGAAATCTTGTCTGGGCTCATATTATACTGTATTATTCTGAACTATATACTTTATCCTTACCCCCCGATTTCAACCCCACTGACCTCACTTTCTTATTCGACCCGCTGGTGCTTGGTTGGCTCTCTGATTCAGAAATAGACTCCCTAATGTGGCCTATAAACCCAGATAAAGTCCTTGCATAATTAGCTTATTTCCCAATGGTAAAGCTCCCAGATAAGACTGTTTACTAATGGACTTCTAAAAGTCACTTGCCCAAGCCCTAGCTCTCAGATTGGCCAAACTATATAATTGTTGCCTGGCAGAAGACCTGATTCCCTCTTTTATGCAGGAAGCACAGATCATCCTGATCCATAAAAGCCCCAAACACCCTGCTCTTTGTGCCTCTCACAGGCCTATAGAACCTCTGAATAGTGTCCTAAAGATTTGACTAAGCTTCTATTAGTAGACTGAGTAGCCTCATTCATACCCTGGTTGACCAAGACCAAACAAGCTTCATACCTAATAAATCCACAGACATAAAACATATGCAGGCTCTTCACTAACATTCACCCTGCATTTGAACTCAGGTACCAGAACCATAGACCATAGACCCCCCCTTGACACTGAAAAGGCTGCAGCTGTAGCCATGATCATGATATCATCACTGCTGTCCCAGGACACATTGAGATATATGTACAACAGATGGGAAGTGGTTAAACGCACAACTCTGAATGCTCTGTGAACTGTGGTGTGCTTTGTGGAGAAAAAAGTGCATTATAGACTGCATTGTCCTGCTGTCAGGAAAGGCACTATCATTCTTACATGTACAGTAAAAAGAGAACTCCTGCCCTTGGCCGAATAGCTGGTGTGCATGCGCATCTTTAAGGAGACTACTTTGTCATTTTGGTCGGGCCTGGATGGAGCCTGGAGGGGAGAATGAACTGAGCTGCTGAAAAGAGGGAGCTCTGTTGTTCCACCAGCCTGCAGAATTCAGGGAGGAAGCCACTAAGGGGACGATGTGCTTCTGCAACCATTTCCTGTGGTGAGCAGCTGAGAGAGAGAGCACCACAAGTTTGCCGTGAAGGGGCAACAGTAGTGTATGGCCAAAATTTGCTGGAGCTATCTGATGCTGTGCTGTTCAGAAGAAGAGTGCTGATTAGGGACTGTTGCTGCCATCATAGTCTGTGCAATGCTACATGTGACCTGGATTCTAAGAGTCCACACTGGGGATCAATGTTCCACCTGCTGGACATGACAAGTAACTGTAACGATCAGTTAACCCTGTACTATCAAGAGAGGCTACTAGCTAATATTGCTGGGGTCTAGCTTGCAATGGAGGTTCCTTTCACAAACCTATGTGGAAATGCCGGAAAGTGTCTGTTGTGTTGAGAGGCCACTGACTTTTCTTCTTTCCTGGTTCCGTGAAATAGTTCTGTCCCAGTGAGGTTGCTTTAGCTCTCTTTTATTTAGGAAAATTCCAGTGCCCCTTTGGATTACACTCCCACCAATTGTAAGGAAGGAAAAGAGGGCCTGTCACAGCAACTTGGCTTGAACTTGATTTTTACTGAATCAGAGCATGTGTCTGGATACCGAGAAGAGGGTGCCCTGGGTCTGGTAGGAGACTAATATCATACAAGTTAATCTGTTGTCTGCTGGGAACTGTTGTGCTTTCTTCAAGGGCCCCAACTTTGCCGGGCAAGGTTTTTTTTTTTATCATTTACTGGCCAGTGTGTCAAAACTGTGACTGTCATAGCAAGTTAGGACTGTGTTTATATTCTTTTGCTAGATAAATGCTATACTGTTAATAGTATTTACTGTTACTTAGAATACTACAGGTGCTTAACCATATCTGTCAGAGTAACATTATCCACTTTACCACCGGAGGATTTTCCTGCTAAAAGACCAGGGGTTATTTTGCGATTTTTTACTGCGTGACTTTAACGGACAATCGCGCGGTCGTGCGACGCTGTACCTAAACGAATTTCACGTCCTTTTTTTCCCACAAACAGAGCTTTCTTTTGGTGGTATTTGATCACCTGTGCGATTTTTTGATCACGCGCTATAAACAAAAAAAGAGCGTAATTTTTGCAAAAACAACAATATTTTTCACTTTTTTTTATATGAAATTCCCCCCAAAAAAATGTAAAAATCAAAATTTTTTAAAATTTTCGGCCAATTTGTTTTACGCTACCTATGTTTGGTAAAAAAAATCGCAAAAAGCGTATTTTGATTGGTTTGCGCAAAAGTTATCGCGTTTACTAACAAAGGGAAAGATTTTTTTCATTTTTGGTGTTTTTTTTTTTAACGAGTAATGGCGGCGATCTGCGATTTTTTTTTGCGGTACTGCGACATTGCGGCGGACAGATCGGACCCTTGACTGACATTTTTTACACTTTTGGGGGTACCAGTGACATTACTGCAGTAATCAGTGCTATATATATGCACTGTTACTGCAAAAATGACACTGGCAGGGAAGGGGTTAACAGTATTGGACAGGGAGGGGTTAAGTGTGTCCTAGGGGCGTGATTCTAACTGTGTAGGGACAGGTCTACTAGTGTAAAAACAAAGATCAACAGTTCTACATAGTAGAACTGTTTGATCTTCACTTTTACACAGGGAGAACTGACAGGTGGCTTGTTTACACAAGCCGCTCTGTCTTTCTCCCGCTGTAGCGGCGATCGTAGTGTGACCGGCGGACATCGGGTCCGCCAGTCACACTCCCGCACTCCTCCGTGAACGAGCCGAGGCGGGCGCGCGCCTCAGCGGGCGCGCGCCCGCCCGCTATTGGCTCTGGAAGGAGTGACAGGCGAGCGACGTAGACCTACGTCACTCTGCCTGGCCGGGGCCGACTGCCGCAGTAAATATACTGTGCGCAGTCGGCAAGCGGTTATTGTCTTACTGATTGTTTGTATAATTACACTTACTAATCATTTCTCCTTTTACACTATGCTTGGCCTACATTCTTTGAACTACCTCAAGGTGTGTGGGTAAATGCTGGGTGAGCGAGGTGTGTCATCTTCAGGTGTGCAGAGAAATCACAAAACAATTCAGCAGCTCCTCTGGCAGTAGTGCCACACGTGGAAGGTTTATGCAGATCAAGACTTGTCTTATGCAGGTCAGTCACACTAAAGCCCCATACACACGATCAGAAAATTGTACAAAAAATACATATTTCGAAGCGATCATGCAATAATCTGATCGTTAGTACACAGCTGTCATCCAAAATTTTCCAAGGTGACAAACATGAAAATGTTTCTCGTACGATACCAGATCGTATGTTTTTCATTTATTCAGTACAGTTTTCATCTAAAAATAAAATACAATGACACTACAACACATTAAATCCCTTCCGAAATTTCTATTCTGTCATGCGAGAATTTTCGTACTTTATGAATAGTAACCTATTCGTTTTTGATATGGAGATTAGCACCCATAAAAAAAAAAATGGACGATTGTTCGTCCGATAATCTTATTGTGTGTACTAGGCTTAAATTTTGAAGCCAGAGAAAGCATTATCAAAAAGAAGGTCAGCAATAGCATCCCCAGTATTTAAACTATTTAATATTCTCAAAATTTGAAAAAAGATGCTAAAATGATCATTAGATATGAGCATAGATATTTGTAAAATTTGCTTTGCCTTCAGTTTGTTTAATTTGACAGTATTCTGTTTTGGGGGAAAATATTTTGTGCAGCATTGTCAGAGTTTATCCAGGAAAAGTTTTTGAATCTGAATACGTGGAAATTGTGTTGCACTGCTCCTCCTCCCAATAAAAGAATAGCCAAGGTCTGTTGAATAACGCAATCAGCTCTGTTTAATATAAACCTCAGTAGTTTTATCCTTGAAAAAAAGCTAAATCAGATTAAAAAATTATTAGTAAATTTGGGAAAAGCCATTGATGTTTAGTAGTTTAGAAATAACTATAAAGCCAGTTTGTGTTGCCCTGTACTTCCATTCTCCAATTAGAAAATGCTTTGAAGAGTAATACATCTTTACAATAGTGGTCAAATTTCTTCAGGTACGCAGTGTAAAATATCCCAGCAAGGATTGAAAGTTATATTCAAAAGACAACAACCCACTTTTGTCACCTCATTCAGCATTTGTGACTTCAGATTCAAAAAGGCACTGGCCAAAAATAAATGTTTTAGACTGGCCTAATCAAGTTACAAACCTAATCTCTCTAGATATCATAGAGATGCTGTGACACAACCTCATACACCAGTTCATGTCTCTAAATTAAAGTCCAACTCTAGCCAGTTTTTTTAAACTGTAAAGATTGATATTTTTGTCAAAAAAAGGACAATGCGAACTGAAGATTATAGCTTAAATAACTATTGTAATTGCAAGTAACAAATGCAATAATAGTTCATTGAATTGTGAGATAACTGTATGATCTTTTAGAAAATGGTAATTTCATGCAAAAAAATCCACACCAAAATTATATTCCCTGGATCAATAATCTCTAATGTAATGTCCTTATAGGATGTCTCCAATTTACAAGCCAACATCAATTCACAGTTTAATTGGGCAACTATGTGGCAGATGAGGGGGAGGGGGAGTACTAGGGAGAGTACAGCGGGGGGAGTCAATGGTGGAGAAGGATCTTGGTGTTTGGTAGCTGATAAGGTTAATAATAGCATTATTAGGAGCAAAGTCCTTTCTTGGATTAAGAGAGGTATGGACTCCAGAGAGAAAGATATAATTTTGTCCCTGTACAAATCATTAGTAAGACCTCATCTGGAATATGCAGTTCAATTTTGGGCACCAGTTCACAAAAAGGATATTGGGGAACTGGAGAAAGTGCATAGAAGATCAATCAAACTGATAAGAGGCATGGAGGAGCTCAGCTATGAGGATAGATTAGAGGAACTGAATTTATTCTCTCTTGAGAAGAGGAGATTAAGGGGGGATATGATCAACATATAAAAATACATAAGTGGTCCATATAGTGAACTTGGTCTTGAGTTAATCACTTTAAGGTCCTCACAGAGAACAAGGAGGCACTCTTTGCATCTAGATGAAAAGAGATTTCATCTTCAAATATGGAATGTTTTCTTCACAGTAAGAGCTGTAAAAATATGGAATAAAAAACATACAGTGCTCTCCAGATTTTATTGGTGATCCCTTGAGCCTCTCTCTGTAAAACTGCATCTCTATGCACCAGAACCTCGAGGAGATTAACCCATCAATGCCTATTAACTTCCAGCATGGTATCGTTCAGCTCATACATTGATTTTAACTTCTTATGTTGTGGACAATAAAATTGTGATGCTTTGACTCCTGACTTATATTGTATACATATGGGAATGCTTTCCCATGGCTCAAGGGATCACCACTAACCAAGCTGGAGAGCTGTTAAGGTCTTACCTTGCCTTCCTGTTGGCAGCCATCTTGGACATGTGCAGACTGCTGTCTCTTATAAACTCTGTTTGCATCATCACTTGTCTGCTGCCTGGGCATCGCTTAGTGATGATGTTGCACACCTGACTACAGTGATACCTCGGTTCACGAACGCTTCTGTTCACGAACAACTTGGTTCACGAACAGAAAAGTTCATAAAAATATGCTCCGGTTCACGAACTCCGCTTCGGTTCACGAACAGGAGCCGTGGCCATTTTAATGCTATTTCCAGGCTGTCACATGGTCGTGACTTCCTGTAGGAAGATCGTGGAGAGAAGAATAGACACAGAAAGAAGTACTGTGAGTACTGTGAAGACACTTTCAGTGACTTTTTGCTTTTTGGTGTGCTTTTTAGCACATACAGTACTGTACTGTACTACTTAGTACTGTACTGTACAATACTGTACAGTACTTCTGTACAATACTGTACTTACTGTATTGTACAGTTCACCCGTTTGAGTGCTTACTGTACTGGACTCCCAATATGGCTTAAGAAAGGAGAGAAGAAACCCCTGAAGGAGATCCCCTTGATGTCCTTATGGAGGGGGACTCTCCCTCCAAACAATAACCGCCTCCCACCCGCCTCCCACCTGCCTTCCTCCATGCCAGGAGTCATCTCAAGCAAGGTTAGTGTTCTCTCTTTATACATTACTATACTGTACTAATGTGTATTGTAATTTGTTTCATATTTTTGTGCTTTAAAAACCCCCAAAAAAAGGTCAGAACGGATTAACCGGATTTACATTGAACCCTATGGGAAAATGTGCCTCGATTCACGACCAATTCGGTTCGCGACCAGAGTCAGTTCACTAATTAAGTTCGTGAACCGAGGTATCACTGTATATATATTTTACCTGATGGCTTTCAGACCTTGCCCTTGCATTTGTTCTCCAAGGTGCATCACTGCTAGCAGTCCTTTGGTTTCTCCGTGCATGACTTGACTTGGCTGACGACCTTCCTGGCTCTGGATTCCGCATCGGCAGACGACCCTGCATCAGACGGTGACCCGGCTTCGGCAGACTACCCGCTTCTGGACTCTATCTCGGCTTGGATGGCTACCTGTTCCTGGACTCGATTCCATCTTGGATGATTACCCGCTTCCGAACTTGGCCCCGGCTGTTCTTAATTTAGCTCCCCTTTCTTGCTGTGCGATTATTATTATTGCATTAATAAATAGCTTTATTTTACTTGCATCTTCTTGTGGTCTGGTTTCCTGGCACCCTGACAAGAGCGCAGTCTATCTGGTTGTTTTTTTGGTTCATTGTTGCTTCTTCTATGCAATCCTGACAGCTGCATCAGTTCTGGTTCCTCTAATAGTGTGTGGGTTTACAGTTTTAAGTGCTTGGGACATATTTGTTTTTCAAAATGTGGAATAGACTCCCTCAAGAGCTGGTTCTGACCAGCTCAGTGGATTGATTAAAAAAGACCTGGATTCTTTCCTAAATGTACATAATATAACTGATCCAGGGAATATCTGATTGCCTCTCGCGGGATCAGGAAGGAATTTTGCCCCTGCTGGAGCAAATTGGTTCATGCTTTGCTGGGTTTTTTTTGCCTTCCTCTTGATCAATCATGGGTGTAGGAGAGAGCAGGGGGTCAGTGCTGGGTTTAAAAGTATAAATTCCCCCTCCCAGCACAATTCCTCCCTCCCCTATAATCTATCCTCCCAGGCCAAATCCCACTCCCAAAAAATGCCACCTCCCAGCACAAATCCTCCCCCCCCACCCAAAATCCCCACTCAAAACACACCCCCCTCCTCTAACACCCCCCCCCCCAGCATAAATTCTCTTCTTCATCCTCAAAATCCCCCATCCCAGTGCAAATACTCTTCCGCCCCGAACCTCCATCCTAGCACAAATCCTTTTCACTCCACCCAAATTATCCCTAGCCATCATGAACCATCATCCCCTAGCCCAAAATCCCCTCTTCCAGCACAAACCCCTCTTCCCCCCAACCCCCCCATACAATATTCACTCCTCCCAGCAGAAATTATCTTCTGCCCAAATTTCCACACTGCACAGTTCCTCTCCCCCCAGGCACAAATCTTTGTTACAACCCCCGTCCATTTCATTGTATCCCTAAACTTACTGACCTCAAATATAGTGCAGAAGAATTCTGTAAGACGTTCTTCCTCCCAGGCACCCTTTTCTGTTGTGTCATGTTACGCATCAAAGCTGAGGAAGAGCCTTGAGGCAGCTTCCCTCAGCTCGGAAGCCTATTGATCTCAAAGGCAGACAGTGGGGAGATAGCCGGCTGACAGGGACTCAGGTCATCCCACAGGGCATGTGTCCTGGGTGCCCTGCACTAAAAAGGACACTGAAAATCAATTATGCCCTCTAATGTGAGGACCCTCCCATTCAGCTATAAGTAGCCCCTGTAACGTGAGGTCCAGCAGTGGGGTACTATCAGGCTCCAGAAGACTGAAGTGGCATGATGTGACAACACAACCGGTCGGTCTGCCGACAACACTGAATCACTGGTTTCTATTTCAGACAATTTAGGTAAAAACAGCTTTGCAAGGTTTTTTGTTTTTTTTTGTATTTTTACCAAAAACTGTGATTAATGGTTACAATGGGAAAAGGGGAGGTTGTCTGGAAATGGACTTTAAATCAAATTGGCCAAAAACTATTATTTACATTTTTAAAAAAGGTCAGCCAGTATTTACCAGGTCATAACATCAACAGTAATGTAATGATACTGAAATATGTTTTTAAACCTTTTCTTTCCACTAATATTCCACAGAGTGTCGAAAGTGATAGAATGGTTGTTGTCGACAACCGGTACTATGGGTGCTTTTCTTTTCAGACACTGACACTTGCTGATAGATAACACACTAAGATGGAGGGTGGATGTGTTGTCTCTGCCAAAAATAACCACAATAATGATACAAAATTAAATAGGATATATGTAATACATCTTTAAAATATGCACAATAATATTTGTTTCCACTGATGCCAAACAGTATAAAAGGCGAAACAACAGTATTAGTGTTAATAGTAATGCAAAATTTCAGTAGGTGCTTGGAGAATAGGTATGGTCCTGCACACTGACTCCTGCTGGCAAGAAAAATGCCTTCACAGGCTACTCAGTAGTTCTCAGGCATAATAGCAATACGAATGGCTTGCTGGGTTTCTGTTTTGTGAGGCAACCTAGGAATTTATTTAAATTTAGGCTTTTGGTTTCATTTCCAAATAGCTCTAGATGAGTAAATAATAGGATCAGCAGTAATGGTGAGTTGTGTGAGAGTCCCCTAGATGCATACCAGCTTGGGAAGTGTACTACAATACAAGATTGTTAATCAGAGCCAAGCCAATCCTCAAAAGGGCCATATACATATAAGAGAAACAGCAGTACTGTTTTTCGGTGGGGTGATATTGTCTCCAACTGTTGTAGAAACTACAGCATATATCAAGACATGGGATTTATCGTCTAAAAATTGGATCAGAAACCTCAGCCCTAAATTGAATTGGTGTCATATCTATTTCAGATTTTTAATTTTTTTTTTTTTTTTAGCTTTTATAGAGTACGAAAAGTAAAGCAATGACTGTTTTGACAACACATGCAAAGTGCATGGAGATGGTTTTGCGATGTTGGCTGTCGTGAATCTTTGCATTTTACATTTGCTTATAAACAAATGTGCTTACGGTTCATTAAATTTTGAATCTTTTCTTGAATTGTTGGGAAGGCTTCTGCCGGATGGGACACATTTGCTGGTTGTGGCTAAGGAGAGCGATTTTGGCTGCAAATTGGATGGATTCAGATCTATTTTGGGGATATGACTTGGTCTTTATGGTTGGTTGCTCACTATGTCTGTCAGCACACCTGGTACAGATGAATGTGGCTCTATGATCCCTTTGTTACTAAGGGAAGGTCCATAAAGACATGGATGAGTGAGTTTGGGGTGGAGGAACTTGACTGTCCTGCACAGAGTCCTGACCTCAGCCCGATAGAACACCTTTGGAATGATTAGGAGCGGAGACTGTGAGCCAGGTCTTCTTGTCCAACATCAGTGCTTGACCTCACAAATGTGCTTTTGGAAGAATGGTCAAACATTCCCAAAGAACACACTCCTAAACCTTGTGGACAGCCTGCCCAGAAGAGTTGAAGCTGTTATAGCTGCAAAGGGTGGGCCAAATCAATATTGAACCCTACGTAGAAATAAGACAAGCTCCAACACAGGAATACATATCCTAGATGGATATTCAGGCAAAGGTATCCACGTCCCAAATTTAAATAAGTACGAGATTTGAACAGGGAGGGGCAAGGGGACTTTTAAAGGGGATACCGTCATTAGACCAATAATCAGAGTACATATGGAATAAAAACAGTCTTTATTGGAAGAAACCGTAATCATATAGAGAATTACTGTATTAAAAAACATAAGTACTGTATGGCAGATATTGTAGGTAGCATGCACAGTAACCCAAAGGGTTACATAGATTTGATGTAGTGATGAACGTTGATGTCCATACACTGGCCCAACATGTTTTGTGGGTAGACCGCTTCTTCAGGGGCATATACACAGATAAAGGACATCACAAATGCTACCAAAACAAAAATGAGAGAGAAAAAAAACATGATAAGTAGAGCAGAATATCACATAAAACATAGTACATTCGATGCATAGGTATTCATTTGAGATGTAAGGGTCAAAAGGAGAGGCACAGCAGAAGCCATGACACCCATCTGCAACTAGACCAATCCTGAGACCAAGAGGACAGACCGGGGGTCGTAATTAGAGTAGATATCCCCCCTGGCGGACATGGGAGCGGTCCAAGCCTACAGAGGCCAAGTAATAAGGGTAACAATGATAGCATAATTGTTCACTATATAACAAAGTGAAGGATGAAAGGATATATATGGGGAAACAATCTTACCAAAAGGTATGCATGTATATGTCTCATAATCCGTCCAAATCAGAGGGCTAACGGGAGAGGTTATGCTGGTAAGTGAAAGGAGGAGATCAGAAAATATATAATCCAGTATCCCTAGATCGAATGTAAAAAATTAGGGGTTACCATATGAGGTGAATATTCATTGGAAAAAGAACCAATGGTGACACCCAGGTATGGAAAAAGAACCTGGATGATGTGAAAGATAATGAAGGGTGGACACCATGTGTATATAGAAGGGTAGGAGGAGTGAAAAAAATATGGTGATTGTGAAGAATCATATAATTAGAAAAAAGGTGAAAGATAATTGAATGGTGGAGATAGGGGAGTACAAGTGCCACCATCACCGCCATAGATTTGTGGCATAGAATATGTGCTAACATAATTGGATACTTAGGATAAAATACAAGACCAAACCAAACCAGTGGAAAAGGGAAAAGAAAAAAATATATAAAAGTGTGCAAACATGGGGGGTGAAAAAAGAGTGCCAGTGAGATGAAAAATTAGTGATAATCATGATAGCATAGGGAAAATGCTAGATAGTTATAATAAATGAATAGTGATAGCCATTGTAGGTAGGTACCTAACACTCCAAGCAGCAAGGTATCCCGTAGCCGTGTGAGCTGGAATTTTTTTCACTCCTCCTACCCTTCTATATACACATGGTGTCCACCCTTCATTATCTTTCACATCATCCAGGTTCTTTTTCCATACCTGGGTGTCACCATTGGTTCTTTTTCCAATGAATATTCACCTCATATGGTAACCCCTAATTTTTTACATTCAATCTAGGGATACTGGATTATATATTTTCTGATCTCCTCCTTTCACTTACCAGCATAACCTCTCCCGTTAGCCCTCTGATTTGGACTGATTATGAGACATATACATGCATACCTTTTGGTAAGATTGTTTCCCCATATATATCCTTTCATCCTTCACTTTGTTATATAGTGAACAATTATGCTATCATTGTTACCCTTATTACTTGGCCTCTGTAGGCTTGGACCGCTCCCATATCCGCCAGGGGGGATATCTACCCTAATTACGACCCCCGGTCTGTCCTCTTGGTCTCAGGATTGGTCTAGTTGCAGGTGGGTGTCATGGCTTCTGTTGTGCCTCTCCTTTTGACCCTTACATCTCAAATGAATACCTATGCATCGAATGTACTATGTTTTATGTGATATTCTGCTCCACTTATCATGTTTTTTTTCTCTCTCATTTTTGTTTTGGTAGCATTTGTGATGTCCTTTATCTGTGTATATGCCCCTGAAGAAGCGTTCTACCCGCGAAACATGTTGGGCCAGTGTATGGACATCAACGTTCATCACTACATCAAATCTATGTTACCCTTTGGGTTACTGTGCATGCTACCTACAATATCTGCCATACAGTACTTATGTTTTTTAATACAGTAATTCTCTATATGATTACGGTTTCTTCCAATAAAGACTGTTTTTATTCCATATGTACTCTGATTATTGGTCTAATGACGGTATCCCCTTTAAAAGTCCCCTTGCCCCTCCCTGTTCAAATCTCGTACTTATTGAACCCTACGTACTAAGACTTGGATGCCATTAGCGTTCATATGCATGGAAAGGCAGGTGTCCCAATACTTTTGACAATATAGTGTATGTCTTCTTTGTTTTCTTCATATGTCCAGTGATTACTGCTGAATTCTCATGTGTCCTGAGGAAGCGGAACATAGAAACGCATTGACTCATGAGGACTCATGGCCACATTTACCATTTCTATATAAACTAAATGATTAAGCCTAATTTATTACTATTTCATGTAGTGGTCAGTGGTGGATCAACTTGTTTTGATGCAATATTTTTATGACTTTAAATCCTTTCCTAAATTATGTGTTCCCCACGCAATGCCAGTAAAGTCCACTGATTTATTTCTTACTTTTGTATGCTAACTATGGATGTGGCAAATTGAGCGGTACATCACTTTGACAGAGAACAGTAGACATCCACCTTTAGGGTTCGTTATCTGCAAAGATGTCCAATAAATAGCATTTTTTTTTGCAGAGAAGACTTATTTTAAGCCATCATTTTTTTATAATAATCCCATTGATGAGCTGCCACTGACTCCCATCATAGCATTAGCCATTTAGATATTGTTTGGTAAAGGACTAGAAGGATTTACTCAAAGAGTAATGGAGGCCTGTGCGTGTAACTCTTGATTATCTGGTTTTACTGTGTCTCAAATATGGCCATTACTGTGAATGGCTAAAGCGAATACAATTAATATAATCAACATGTACAAATACATAAGGGGTACATATAGTGAACTTGGTGTTGAGTTATTCACTTTAAAGTCTTTACAGAGGACAAGGGGGGCACTCTTTACATCTAGAGGAAAAGAGATTTCATCTCCAAATACGGAAAGGTTTCTTCACAGTAAGAACTGTGAAAATGTGGAATAGACTCCCTCCAGAGGTGGTTCTGACCAGCTCACTAGATTGCTTTAAAAAAGGCCTGGATTCTTTCCTAGATGTACATAATATAAATAGGTACTAAAATTTATAGGTAAACTTGATCCAGGGAATAGCTGATTGCCTCTTGGGGGATAAGGAAGGAATTTTTTCCCTTGCGGCAGCAAATTAGATAATACTTTGCTGGGGTTTTTTACCTTCCTCTGGATCAACTGTGGGTATCTATACCACTCACTCACATCCTCAACATTAGTGAAAGTTTCTTTTCACATTTCTTCTATATTGGATTCACTAATTGGAAGATATACTTTATTCACCTTTGTAAATCATCCATCTGTACGGATGTGTGTATTTATCCATCTGTACCATTTTTTACTTTAGCACTTTTTATCTCAAATTTTATATCTATAAACACATCAGTTTTATACTTGGATCGTATGGATTGTTTCAGAATATGAACCATACATGAATTAGCGCCGATTTTTAAATTAATTTATACATTGATTGTATGGTTTGGTGTATTTTTTTTTTTTTTATTGGTTGAACTAGATGGACTTTTTTCAACCTAACTATGTAACTATGTAATACAAATCAAGGTGCTTTCAGCCCTGAGTGAGAAAAGTCAGGCTGCCCGATTTACGTGGCTGTGTATTTGTGTGTGTAGTTTGGCATCTGGCACGAATAGGTTAAGAGCCGGTTCACATAGGCGTGACCTGACTTGCCGGGGCGACCTGTGAAGTCGCGGTGCGCAGCTCGCACCGCGACCTTGGAGCGGCATGCACGGACTTCATATCATTGAAGTCAATGCAGGTCGCTCCAGGTCGCCCCAAAGTAGCTCAGGACCCTTTTTCTAAGTCGGAGCGACTTGTGTCGCTCCTATTAGAACGGGTCCTGTGCTAATCTATGGCAGGCGACCCGCGGCGACTTGTCAGGCGACCAGGTCGCCTGATAAGTCGCCCCAGTGTGAACCGACTCTAAGCCTCAAAATATGTTCTGTTAACTGATATGTAATGATACATCAAAATTCTGAGTGAACATCTAAAAAATAAAGCTACCAAAATGGTAAGCACAAAAACTGCTATAATTGTCTTCACAAAAGGAGCTTTTCGAAAATATCAGGAACACACAAAGAATGCCTGTGCTGTTTGTTACTTTAGATAAAACTGACTTAAGAAAAAATATTACTATATGAGGTGATAACTGATGACCAAAGTAAGGATTTTGAAAAGAGTAGCATGTTCATGCAATGTTTTTCACGCTGTTCTAAAGTCAACAATTTTTATCTCTTTTTAAAGAAGGAAAATATTACTTCTGGGTGAGAGATTCATTGAGTGTGACATCTGCTTTTGGAAATTTAAAATATTCTGCACCTTCTGGGGACTGTCCCTTGCAGCATGCTGAGGGCAGAGTATTGATAGGTTAATCCTGTCTGTAAGACCTGGCAGTGAATGGTGCAGCAGGAGGAGAAAGAAGAAGGCCACTCAATGCTGTAACCTCCACTCTTCTATTCCTTACTGCCCATGGTGATGCTTGATATCTTACCCACAGCTTATCCATGTATATATTACCACATGGTGTCTAATCTCCTTTGCATTGTAGGCAACAGGAAGAATCTCAGTAGAGAGTCTTTTCTCTCATTTACACAAATAAAATAAAAAAAAAAGCAATCCCCCATTTTCCTCTTGCAGGTCTTATGCTTTGCTTGAGATAAAAGTTTTAGCTCATTAAAAAAAAAAGAATTACAGTGGGGCTATTAAAATTTAATATAATACCAGTCCAATGTACAATTGTCCAAAATCGTATTAATTTTTTTTTTTTTTTATGCATGAGTGCAAATACAAGCACCAGAAACAGCAAGCAAATGTAATATGCGTACCAGGTAGAGAGTTCATGGACAAACATACACCTATTTGTCTATATTATAATTATGAATTTTGTGAAGATCGCATAAATTATAAACCAGTGAATAACATGGAAAATCATTTGAATAAAGTGCCACAGCAATGCTACTGCCAAAACATTCCTTTTATAATGAAATGATTGTTTGAGTCTGGAAGCTGCAGAATTGATTAGAACAGTCTCATCTGGTTCTCTGATATCCAGCAAGGAAACCATGTTTTTATTTTACAATATTTAGCCTTATTTAATAAAGAGTTCCTAATGCTGAAGTGATCATTACTAACAAAGTAACCTTTTCTATAACTACACTAAAGACCAGCGAGCATTCATCTTGTGTTCTGTCTTAAGAAACGTGAGGTCTAATTAATTTGTCACTTAAAGTCATTTTAGAAATTTTTAGATGTCCATGTAAGAGAGACCAGCTTGATGTAAATGATATAACAGGCAATTTAGCCTATGGCATATTCTAGGATTGCCTTCTGATTTGTATTGCTACAAAAGGATTGTGTTCTACTGCTTCTTCTGAAGATGTATATTATACATTGGCCAACACATTAAGCCCAATTTAATCCTTATCGGAGTAATACAATGTTTACCTTTTGAATTACGTTTTAATTTTTATCTAGTCTTTTAGATAGACAGCCCAACAGCAAACTAAGGGAGAACACACAGTAGGCTCACAATACTTCTAATTGCGAGGCAGTTACATATTTACATAGTTACATAGTAGTGAGGTTGAATAAAGACATCAGTCCATCCAGTTCAACCTGTACAGGTGTGTGTGTGTCAGTGGCCTGATCATTTCCCATAACAGTTAATTAACATTGTCAACCCGCAACAGGAAGTGCTGTTACTGGCAGGATCTTCAGGTAAGAGACTTTGCAAAACTGGCAGGAAAAATTATTTTGCACAGGAAAATTGTATACAGTCAGACAGTGGCAGCCGGTGCTCCATGGGCCGGGGGGGGGGGGGGGCGACAGACGGACCTCACCATACTCCCCCCCCGGACCACAACAGGCCACGCACAATACCCCCCCCAGGACCACAGCAGGGCAGGGGACATGACAGAGGACAGGACCCCCCGCTCACTCACCCTGCCTGGATATCTGCAGCAGCAGGCGGCTTCGGCTTCGACTTCTTCCTCCTGCCTTCTGCGTCCTGCGCCCTCCTCCTCCATGCCCAATTGCATGGCTTCTCCTTTCAGCCAATCGGGAAACGGTCTCAAGACCCGCTTCTTGATTGGCCAGCAGGAGCATCCCTGTGACAATAGCGAATTTTCATTCGCTAATGTCACACAACTGGGTAGGCTCGGGGCGCAGTGATCTGCGCACCGAGCCCACCCTTTTTTTTTAGCCTATTAGGGCCTCTGGCTCTAATCACATGGCTAAAAAAAATAAAAAAGCCCCATTGAAGTCCATGCGTCCAGGGCCCGCATGTAGATTAAGGGACGCATGGATGGGGGGGGGGGCCCTGCGCCCCCAATGCACCAGCCGCCACTGCAGTCAGATATGATGCCAAACATACTGAAAAATAGATGTTGGGTTTACAGATACGTTAACTCTTTTACTGCAGTTACAAGCACAATAATAAAAATATTATAGAGCAATTATTTTATAGTGGCATTACACCTTCTTTTTTTTTGTGCTACAAAGTGTTTACTTATACCCAAGGCAACCTACAGCACAAACTATTTTTGGAGAATAAATCCCCATTATTTTACTGTCACTTGCTCCTTATACATCATTGCTTCCATCATTGAACTTTTGGTTGGGGAGGATGGGGAACATGCACTGTAGAAGTCAATGAAACTGCATACATCAGCAGCTCTAGGTCTCTCATCCCACTGAGTGCACAATGCATGCATACCGCTGTCCCAGGCCCACATCAGCTCTTCATTCAGTCAGTTCCCCTTTGAAAAATTGTACATGCATACCTTTACCTTGAGTGAAGCATGGGCACCCCAGTTGCTTTGTACAATAGACAGATGACTGCCCCCATCCCCAGCACCATAACAACAGGCTGAAAGGTGGCTCCATAGGACCCTGCAAAGCAGTGGAGCCATCCCAAAAACAGAACTGGAGAAAAGGGAAGCCTCCAAGGCAGGATGCACACAGAGAAAGCAAAGCACAAACATGGTAAGAACTGCATTATGCTACTATATATATCACATTTCAAGGTAAACACTAGTGTATTTTCAGCCGATTTTCTTATCGTGTAAGACCAATGAACATTTATTTTGATCTGATACAGTTGAGAAGGAAGCAGACGTTAATCAACTTAACAAGGAAATTGCATAACAAGAATACATTTTTCCACTTACAAATAAAAATAAATAAAAAAATAGAAATCCACAGGCTTAGCTTTCTAGATGGGCCTTTTTATGCATATTCAATATGATGATATGTAGCATATTCTTTAAACAGAAAGATAAAAACTTCTTACACAAAATGTATTGCGCAATACACGTTATTTATATTTGGGACAGATGCTGAAGCTTCACTTAGACTGGAATGTAATTAAAGTTCTTCATAAATAGAATCTTCACGTAAGGAAATGTGAAAAAACAATGATGCTTTTCAGAACAAATACCAATCAAGATCTATTTCTAGCAAGCATCTGCTAAAAACATTTTGGTTATTTCTTCTAATAATGTTAGAAAAATTGCTTCTAACTTTTAATTACTATAACGATGGAGCAACAAAATAATACAAGGCTGAAAAGTTTGCAGTAGTACAAATGACATACTATTGTCAGCTGTAGACAGTTTTCATTTGATTTTAAAATATATATTTTTGATATCTATGAATATTATAACCATTTCATTATGAATATAATTTTTGTTTTATTTCAGATATTTTATTCATGGTTTTGGTTACATAAAGGTTTATTTGTCTGTTTAGTTGATATTTTACTTTTTTATTCTAAATTTTTTATTGATAGAACATACATTTGAAAGCTCATAACGCACATAAGGATTTTGGTAATCCATGATAACGTACGTAACTCCCATGTCATCTTCTTACACATTCTATGGATCTGGTATTACCTTGTACTTGTACATTCAAAGCACATTTATGATCATTTAGAATAATCTAGCATTACATTAATGTGATATTCTATTATCAATTACATATATAGCATAATTACAGTTTGCTGACATCTGTGAATATACACTTACTGTAATGTAAAAGCCTAAATCCTTTTTTGACTGTTCAGCTACTCAGAACAACGTGTGCTTTGGTCCATCAAAGGGGCTTTCAGTGCACTTTACCAGCAAAGCAAAAGAATGGTGGGTACACAAGTATATCTGAGGATGCATTACTAAATTGTAGAGACGCATCATATCACTGAGGATTATAAATATATATCATCAGTAAATGTTCAGAGTTAGTCTCCATTAAGATTAAAATGAGAAGAAATAAATATGCAAATGGATGAAATAAAAAAATATTAATTATTTTAAAAACGCAAGTCTATTTATTCATTTGAATATTCCAAGCATACATGCCACTTAGGTCTGCAGCAATTACATTTGTCTGTTTGGTTATCTTACTTTAGCTTTGTGACTGTTGTGAATGGCATACAGCAGATTTTAGTGTCTGTGTAATGGAACCATGCAAATGTAAAATGGAATGCAATGTATAAACCAGAGCATTAGTATTTGGAACTAAAATTTTAGCCCTGGTTTTTTTGGCACAGGACTATTTTGGATTGCGTTCAGACATTTTTATTGCAAATTATGCATATGTATAAAGTGTATCTTAAGCCAAAAAACTTTCTTCTAGTTTTACTATGGAGAAGGATTAGCAACCCTGTCTGGTTTCTACTGCTAATTGGGGCTCAGTTAGTGTGACAATCAGGCTCGAAGACCAGTTGCTATAGCAGTAATGGAACTGCCACCAACCAGCACGATAGGTACACAGACAGTCAACCTGGTGAATGACGTGGGTTCACCTGAAGTGTGGAGTCTAAGTACTAACCAGTATTCACCAGAGCTCCTAATGGTGGAAATTAGTTATTCTGCGTGTTAGTACCAGGTCGCGGTCCTCAGTATCGCGGGGTCCAGTAGTGGATAAGCAGGTAGGGATCAAACAGAAGTGTAGTTAGTAAACAAGCCAAAGGTCGATAAAAAGTAGTTGCAGTTTGGGATCAGGCAGAAGCGTGGGCTAGGGAGAAGCCATATACAGTTAGGTCCATTTATATAGTATCTCACAAAAGTGAGTACACCCCTCCCATTTTTGTAAATATTTTCATATATCTTTTCAAGTGAATGAAGAAATTACACTTTGCTACAGTGTAAAGTAGTGAGTGTACAGCTTGTATAACAGTGTAAATTTGCTGTCCCCTCAAAATAACTCAACACACAGCCATTAATGTCTAAACCACTGGCAACAAAAGTGAGTACAATCCTAAGTGAAAATGTCCGAAATTGGGCCCAATTAGCCATTTTCCCTCCCCGGTGTCATGTGACTTGTTAGTGTTACAAGGTCTCAGGTGTGAATGGGGAGCAGGTGTGTTAAATTTGGTGTTATCGCTCTCACTCTCTAATACTGGTCAATGGAAGTTCAACATGGCACCTCATGGCAAAGAACTCTCTGAGGATCTGAAAAAAAGAATTGTTGCTCTACATGAAGATGGCCTAGGCTAAAAGAATATTGCCAAGACCCTGAAACTGAGCTGCAGCATGGTGGCCAAGACCATACAGTGGTTTAACAGGACAGGTTCCACTCGGAGCAGGCCTCGCCACGGTCGAGAAGTTGAGTGCACGCGCTAAGCGTCATACCTAGAGGTTGTCTTTGGGAAATAGACGTATGACTGGTGCCAGCATTGCTGCAGAGGTTAAAGGGGTCGGTGGTCAGCCTGTCAGTGCTCAGACCACATGCCGCACACTGCATCAAATTGGTCTGCATGGCTGTCATCACAGAAAGAAGCCTCTTCTAAAGATGATGCACAAGAAAGCCAGCAAACAGTTTGCTCAGGACAAGCAGACTAAGGATATGGACTAGTGGAACCATGCCCTGTGGTCTGATGAGACCAAAATAAACTTATTTGGTTAATATGGTGTCAAGCGTATGTGGCGGCAACCAGGTGAGGAGTACAAAGACAAATGTGTCTTGCCTACAGTCAAGCATGGTGGTGGGAGTGTCATGGTCTGGGGCTGCATGAGTGCTGCCGGCACTGGGGAGCTACAGTTCATTGAGAGAACCATGAATGCCAACATGTACTGTGACATACTGAAGCACAGCATGATCCCCTCCCTTCAGAAACTGGGCTGCAGGGCAGTATTCCAACATGCTAACGACTCCAAACACACCTCCAAGACGACTACTGTCTTGCTAAAGAATCCGAGGGTAAAGGTGATGGACTGGCCAAGCATGTCTCCAGACCTAAACCCTATTGAGCATCTGTGGAGCATCCTCAAATGAAAGGTGGAGGAGCGCAAGGTCTTTAACATCCACCAGCAACGTGATGCCGTCATGGAGGAGTGGAAGAGGAATCCAGAGGCAGCCTGTAAAGCTCTGATGAACTCCATGACCATGGGTTAAGGCAGTGCTGAAAAATAGTGGTGGCCTCAAAAAATATTGACACTTTTGAGCCAATTTGGACATTTTAACTTAGGGGTGCATTAGACATTAATGTGTTGAGTTATTTTGAGTGGATAGCAAATTTACACTGGTATACAAGCTGTACACTCACTAATTTACATTGTAGCAAAGTCTCATTTCTCAATGTTGTTACATGAAAAGATATAATAAAATATTTACAAAAATGCGAGGGGTGTACTCACTTTTGTGAGATACTGTATATTTGGTCACAGGCAAAATTTTAGTTTTTTCAGGTATTTACCAAAACACATTCAAGATATAGTTCTAAAATGGATATGGGCTGAAAGTGCACTCTCAGTTTTAATTTCAGGGTATGTACATCTAAATCGGAGGAAGAATTTAGAAATTACAGCTCTTAAGAATAGCAATCCCCCCTTTTTCAAGGGACCAAAAGTAATTAGACAATTTAATCAAAAGCTGTTTCATTGCCAGGTGTGGGCTACTGCCTCATTATGTCTTCACCAATTAAGCAGGTCTGGAGTGGTATTTGCAAGTGAAACAGGCCATTGTAAGGCTTCAAAAACTAAACAACTTCATCAGAGAGATAGCAGCAACAATAGGAGTGGCCAAATCAACAGTTTGGTACATTTTGAGGATAGAAGAACGTCTGCACTTCAAATTAATTTGGATTGTTTTGTTTTAATGTTATTGTTGTGTCATACAGGGCCAAAAGTATGAAAATTGTGCCTGTGTCCAAAAATATATGGATTTAACTGTATGTCCATATACTGTATGTCATGAGTCCATATAAATATCTTAATTAGTGTCCATATGTGATCCAAACACATAAATCCAGAAAGGAGGTGCCAATATGTTGCTAAATCTTCTTCCAAATCATGCAAAAGTTATCCCCTAATGCAAGTGCCCACTCACCAGATTAATATGACATCTACATTACAAGAAGGTCAAAATGCACTTTGTATAATTCGTACAATTATACAATTTGTACAATTCTCTTTTCCTCCATCTCTGACAAATCCTCAAGTACACCAAGAAGGTTTGGGGTATACCTTTAGTTCTGACTCATGCCACAAAACCAGACACACATGAGCCAAGGAAAGTAATCTTATAGTGCATTCCTTATTCATTTAAAAGTAGTTGTATTATTTAAAAACATTCACATTTAAAAGTGTCTTTGAAATGCACCAATACAATTAGTCCGGACAAGCACATCAGTGGAAATGCTAATGTTTCCCTCTCACAGGAGCAGGTTTTCGTTCCAATCATTAGAAGTGGCAGTCTCAAGACTCTGGCTCAACACGTTTCACGGCTCTGGTGTCCACAGGAAGAACGACTTCAGTACAACCAGCCTCCCTGTAGATGGATTGAAATTTGGTTGAATTCCTGCTGAACAGGCTGAATTTTGATCCATCTATAGCCACTTTAAGGGAGGGTAATAACTCCTGTCATTTTTTTTATCTGCCATATGGGTTTTATTAGGGTGATTTCCCTTTACTTCCTGTCCAATAGCCAAAACAGGAAGTGCGAAAAAATCCCTCCAAAGTGAGGGAATTGCAGATTGTCACAAGGATCGTAGAACTAGTGTCCCCACTGGAAGATTTTCCCTTTATTCCTGTTCTGGTGACAACCCAAAACATGGGGTTTTCATTCCCTTTCAATCAACAGGATAAATAGAGAGGGGCATCTCCTTAGGGACCAGTTTACACCATTTAGGTATAATTGCGTGCGTGCGTGCGTTTGTTACACCTTCTGGGCAGCTCATTCATTGCTGTGGGCTGCCAAATGCAGCCGACATAACTTCTAAAATCTTGCTGAACCAAACCACATGGTACTGCAGTACCATGCATTTTGGTGCCTGTAATGCAATCCCGTTTGTTAGATGCATACAGATGCCATAAGGAATTAATTGCACCCCCACGCATCTGCAGAATTTCCTGCACCGCAAATGGTGTGAACTGGCCCTAATAGGGACATTGACAGCATATAAAAACCTGACAGGTTTTCTAAACCGTCTGCACCTGATCCAAAGTTGAAAATAATAGTTTGCCTTTAGTTACACTGTAACGGAACCGCAACACACACTGCACTTGTGGACTTCCATCAGTATACGACTTCCTCCCAGCCGTGAACATAGATATCAAATTTTCCAGCTGCCCCCCATACAAAGCTAGCCGACAACTTAGCTTGTACTGGAATCTTCTGTTTATAGAACAGTCACACAGAATTTATATACAGCATGGACCTCCCCCTCCTGTTCAGATTACCACACACAGGTCAGGGGTTGCCTGATTACATTATCATATGCAGATGAAATTGTATATAGAAATAGGATTAACCTGAACTAATTATCTAGCCATCTGGTCAGAAACAATATGTGAGTTCATTAACATTTAACAATGGGACAGACAGGCTTAACAGAATCCACATCACTTCTCAATACACAAACAATAGGGAGAGCCTGTCTCTGCTATTGAAGTACAATACACATTAGCATAAGTGTAAATACAGACCCCATTTTAAGCAATCCAGGCCATATTCTCAGTGTCCATTAAGTAAATGTCTTTCACTCCGAGAGACGGTGAGTACTGTCACATACACTTTGACCATTCATGGTAAAATGTCAGGTTTAGTTATTGTTAGTTTAGGGGCTAATTTTAAATAACCAGGGGTTAAGTGTTAATTTCAGGCAGTAGTTTTAAGTGTTAAAGAGGATGTAAACTCAAAGGCATAATTTGTACCTATAGGTAAGCCTATAATAAGTAGGCTACCATTTAGGAGATATTTACATTACATGCAGCCGATGATGTCATCGGCACATGTGCTCTGAAGGTATGGCTACCTATGCCGTTCCTTCAGATACTTGTGCCCTGAATGACGGCTCCCCCACGCATGCGCAGGTGTGACGTCATCGCGGCTCCAGCCTGTCACACAACCGGAGTCTGCAGACCCGGAAGGAAGACCAGGTGAAAATGGATGCTGCCTCCAGTGATTACATCGCTGGAGGGCTTTGTTTTCAGGTAAAAAACAAAAAACAGCTCTTCACAACTGCTTTAAGGTGAGAAGAAGATCAGGTTAACTGTTAGGACTTGTACACACTTGTCCATTTCCTGCAGTAAAACATGAAATATACTGCATTAAATTAATTTTATGAAGAGATCCTATTTTATCCTATGTGGTTTGTTCACATATATGGACTGCAGTTTAGTATTTTTTTTTTAAGTGAAGCTATTAGAGCCCATATACACCTACAGGGCTGTATTATCACACAAGCTCAAAGGCCTGCAGATAGATGTGCATAGGGCCTTAGGGTCACATTAGGTGTTAAGCCTAGTACACACAATCAGAAAATCGGATAAAAAATACCGCTTTTGAAGGGATCATGTGGTAATCTGGTCGTTAGTACACAGCTTTCGAGAGCCGATCACGACAGTTCATCCGAAATTATCAAAAAGGACAAACACAAAATCTTTTCTCGTATGATACCAGAACGTATGATTTTTATTTAATCAGTACAGTATTCATTAGAAAAAAATCAGAAGAGCAAGCCCCCGAATGCTCAGAAACAAAGAGTACATTACAATACAATACAACACTTTACATCACTTCCGAAGTTGTACTCTGTCATATGAGAATTTTTAGGTTTAGTAACCCCTTCATTTTCAATATGAGACTAGCATGCAAAAAAAAGAAAAGAAAATTGACGATAATTTGTCTGATATTCTCATCGTGTCTACGAGGCATAAGGGGGTGCAGAGCTGGAGCCCTGGGGCTGAAAAGTGACAATTCGCAAACTCTGTGCAGTAGAGAAGTTACAGCACTGCAGTAATCTTTAACCACTTTCCACCCGCCCACCGTCAAATGACGGCAGAGCAGTGTGGCTCTCGTTCTGGGACGACGTCATATGACGGCACCCCAGAACGGCCTCTCTCACGCGCCTGTGCGGGCGCGCAGTGCGGCGATCGTGGCCGTGCCGTGCTGCTAGGACATGGCGCGACCCTGATCTTGGTAAAGAGCCAATGATGTGGCTCTTTACCCATGTTATCGGCTGTGTCCAATCACAGTCGGTCACATATAAATGAGGAAGTGCCGTTTATCGGCTCTCAGCGCCTCACGCTGTCAGAGTGTGTGGCGAGGAGAGCCGATCAGCGGCTCCTCCTCAAAGGGGAGTCTACGACAGGTAATCAGGGCACTGGTCATCAGTGCCCTGATTACAGAAAAGTAAAAAAAACAGTGCCCATCAGTGCCCACAGTGCCCAACATCAGTGCCCATAGTGCTGCCAGTCAGTGCCCATCAGTGCCTGCTCATCTGTGCTGCCCATCAGTGTCTATCAGTGCCGCCCGTCAGTGCCCATTAGTGCCACCCGTCAGTGGCACCTCTCAGTGCCATCTTTTAGTGCCCATCAGTGCTGCCTATTAGTGCTCATCAGTGCTGCCTATCAGTGCCACCTATCAGTGCCCATCAGTGTGGCATATTAGTACCTCCTTATCAGTGCCCATAAATGCCACCCCATCAGTGCCCATCAGTTCTGCCTCATGAGCGCACATCAGTGAAGGAGAAAAATAACTTATTTTCAAAATTTGACAGAAAATAAGAAAAACATTTTTTTTCAAAGTTTTCTGTCTTTTTTCTTTTTTTTTTTAGCAAGTAATAAAAAAACCCAACGGTGATTAAATACTGCCAAAAGAAAGCTCTATTTGTGTGAAAAAAATTATAAAAATTTTATATGGGTACAGTGTAGCATGACCGCACAACTGTCATTCAAATTGTGACAGAGCTGAAAGCTGAAAATTGGCCTGGGCAGGAAGGGGGTGAAAGGGTCCTGTGTTGAAGTGGTTAAGAAAGGTAATCTTTTTTGGATTCTGTGAAAAAAAATCCTGAAAATGCATGTAATGATATGGAAAAGGAAGTGCTGCTCATGTAACCAAACTGTGTGCAACATGCAGGTCACGTGAGCCATAGTTTGCCTAAAGATCCGTCATTTATTTTTTCACACCACAGATGAAAAATTTCATAGGGAAATAGAGACTGGCAATAAAAATCCTGTGCGTTTGATATACCCAAAGAGACATTTATTCTTGACCCTCAAAGTTTAATGTGAGTGAACAGCTATAAAATCAACAGCTGCTGATTTATAGAGTAATATGGCAATGTTTTAGAGCTGTGGTCAAGCTGGCCTTGTGATATCTTACTGCCTTCACTACCGAATTTCCTGACCTTTTTTTTCGCATGTTAGCATAAGAGTACACAGGTAAAAGAATGCTGTCCTCTAATGAATCAAATATTGCTGTGTGCCTTCTTTAGATGTATCTGTAATTCTAGCCTTGTTATCCCAATCAGTCCATCACAGTTTAAAGTCTGTATTTCTAGGCTAAAGAGACGGAGGAATCTGAAGCATTTTCCCTTTTCCTTGTGGGTTTTGTCTCAGCAAGTTTACTTCCCACATAACACATACCAGCTTCTTCCTCCCTGAAACATTATCATCAGTTCTATGAGGGTCACGGCTGAAAAAAATTTACATTTTGTTTCTTTTAAAAACATTATGTAAATGTTACATTTTTCCATAGGCACTACAAATGTTTTTTCGAGCTTAAAGCTAAATGATAAATCCTAAAAAACCTAAATTATTTAATAAAATATATACAGTTAGGTCCATATGTATATATTTGGAAACAGGCACAATTTTCCTACTTTTGGCTGTATGTCACCAGAATAAAATTAAAACGAAACAATTCAAATGATTTTGAAGTGCAGACTTTCAGCTTTATTTCAAGGGGTTGAACATAAATATCAAGTACACATTTTAGGCACTGCAACCATTTTATACACAGTCCCCCTTTTTTCAGGGGATCAAATGTAATTGGACAAATGAATATAATCATAATAAAATGTTAATTTTTAATATATTGTTGATAATCCTTTACTGACAATGACTGTCTGAAGACTGGAACCTATGGAGTTTAACAAAGACTGGGTTTCCTCATTTCTGATACATTGCTAGGCTCTAACTGCAGCTGTCTTCAGTTGTTCTTTGTTTGTGGGTGTTTCTGCCTTTAGTTTTGCCTTCAGTAAGTGAAATTCATGCTCAAATGGATTGAGATCAGGTGACTAATTTGGCTATTGCGGGATATTCCACACTTATTTTCCTTCAAAAGCTCCTGGTTTGCTTTTGCAGTGTGTTTTGGATCATTGTCCCTCTGTACTGTGAAGCACCGTCCAATCAACTTTGCTGCATTTGGCTGAATCTGGGCTGACAGTATATCTCTAAACACTGCAGAATTCATCCTACTGCTTCTGTCTTCTGTCACATCATTAATAAACACCAATGACCCTGTGCCACTGGAAGCCATGCATGCCCATGCCATCACACTGCCTTTACTATGTTTTACAGATGACGTTGTGTGCTTTGGATCATGAGCTGTTCCAAACCTTCTCCACACTATTTTCTTCCCCTCGTTCTGGTACAGCCTAATCTTAGTTTAATCTGTCCAAAGAATGCTTTTCCAGAATTGGTCTGGTTTTTTTTTTTTTTTTTGGCAAAGTCTAATCTGGCTTTTCTATTCTTTAGGCTTATGAATGGTTTGCTCCTTGTGGTGAACCCTCTGTATTTGCTCTTGTGAAGTCTTCTCGATTGTAGACTTTGACAATGATACGCCCACCTCCTGGAGAGTGTCCATCACTTGTCTGGATGATGTGAATGGGTTTTTCTTTATTATAGAGAGGATACTGCAATCATCCACCACTGCTGTCTTCTGTAGATGCCCAGGCCTTTTTATGTTGCTAAGCTCACCAGTGCATTCTTCTTTCCTCAGAATGTACCAAACTGTTGAATTGGCCACTCATAATGTTGCTGCTATCTCTCTGATGGATTTGTTTCATTTTTGAAGTCTTAAAATGACCTGTTTCACTTGTATGGACAGCTCCTTCGAACGCATGTTGTACGTTTACAGCAATAGATTCAAAATTCAAATATCACACTTAGAATCACCTACAGACCTTTTACCTGCTTAGTTGATGAAGAAATAACAAAGGAGAAGCCCACACCTAGCCATTAAACAGCTTTTGATTCAATTGTCCAATTTATTTTGGTCCCTTGGAAAAGGGGGGTGGCTATTCTTAAGAGCTGTAATTCCTAAGCCCTTCCTCTGAATGTACATACCCTCACATAAAACCTGAAAGTATGCACTTTCAACCCATATACATTATATAACTATAGCATGAATATGTTTTGGTAAATACCTGGAAAAAAAACTAAAATTGTGCCTGTGTCCATATATATATGGACCTAACTGTATTTAATTTAATAAAATATTTATTTTGAATGCAAATAGTATACACCGAGTTTGACGTTAACATTGTCCAGTTAAGCTGCACTTAGACTGCAAGAGGAAACATTCAGGTTGTGTACTCGTGCTAGCAGTCATCATGCCGACAGGATGAGAGAGCAGAATGAGGAAAGGTCCATCAATATGTAACTTCTATTTCATTGTCCATTGAAAAAGCTGAAGTTATCTCTGTGTTCTTGTGTGGTGCCGTATCTGCAGGAAGATCCCTGACTTAGCTGTGCTGCCAGCCAGGGGTGGCTGGAACACAAGACTGAAAATATTACAAATCCTTTGGCAGGTAAGACAAATCCTATACATGCATGTCAACTGTGTATTTAGCGGTTTGCCTGGTTTATTAAATGCATGTAACCATAGAGGCTAGCTAAATTGTTCAACCTAATTTAACCTGTTATTTCGCATAATTATATAAAAGGTTTGCAATTAAATAGTACTCATTATGTAATTCAGTATGCTATAAATATATCTGTATGTAATGACATCCATATAGAGGCCAATAACGTAGCAGATTTTCTTATATTAGATGCCAAGAACAGTTTAATGCATATGTAGCACAGAACCAGAACTTGTCTGGCTGTTTGACCCATTTGTACTGTAGCACACCCCACGTAGGAGCTGCAGTATAAAGGGATCCCCTATTCCTGCACAGCTAGGCACTTTGAATTTTCACCAGCACCCCAGAGAACACTCCCTAGCTTTGTTTTTATGTTTTATTGGGAAGTTTAAACTTGGATAGGGATAGGAGTTTATGGGATGCCCACTTGACCTCAACAACTTCAGGGACAACCTACTATATACAGGCTCTATATACAGCCTCCACTTCCCCAGCCACCCGCACACACTTGGCTCATTTTCCTTCACTCATTTTTTCTGCTGGCTCACTTCTTGAGGGGAGCTGACAAGGCCTGGTTATTTTTCATAATTGTAGGTCAAGATGCTTGAGCATCTATTTGAGCTGCTATCCAGATCAGCCTATCCTAGCTTTGCAGGCCTTATCTGCTCCCCACTGTTCTAGACAAACTAGCATGGAATGGCTCTGACCCGAAGCACTTTATGAGTATACTGTTTGGGCTGAGGACTGGGACTACTTTATGAACAGCACTGTAGAGTGCAATTATTATCCCTATATTTTTCAAATGGATTATTGCAGAAAAAGTTAAAGCTGAGATTTTGAACTCTGAGATAATCAATTAGGTGGAGTGTCACACATGTATGCTCTGTATTCTTCTTCCTGCCATTTAGTGTGAGGTAACACTTTACCACCATTGCTCATGATCAAAAGTGATACATGGATCTCCTCAGTTTCTTTTGCTGCCCATCTGGTCACCTTCAGCATCTGAACCTCTCCTGCAACCAGCAACCAGTTCATGCATACTCAAGGCCCAGCTTTGCACCCTGATTGACATTGTCTCTGTCTTGCAGTACAACTTGTCGGACATGTCAGATCTCAGACACATGGAGAGCAGTCCTGCTGTAACAGTTCCCTCTAGCTCACGATCCACTAACAGCTACGATGCTGCCTGCAGTGCAATGTCTTGAGGGCCTGTCTGTTAGTATGTGCCCCCTAGGGGGACACAGAGGCATATTACAAGCCATAGTAATTGGCTTTTGACTTAGCTTCAGTGTCTGTTGATGACACCTTAAGGCTGGAGGCCACATTACACCTCAAAACCCCCACACACTTGTAGAAGGACCGTCTCTTCTCTTCAGTCATGATCTGACATGGTCTATTCCTACATGTCCTGACACGCAACTTCAAAGTCATTTTGAGAAAGAGGCGCTAAGCGCTCACTTAATTCCATCAGCTTATCTCTTTACACTGTACCTTTTAACTGTGTTTTGCCCAAAGGCCCAGAGGGAAGCCACAAAACTTCACTGTGCAAGACCTTGCACACCGTGATTCCCTGGTCTGGTCCCTAAGAGAGTTATTTACTGCAGCAAGCTCCAACATGGAGGCACCACCCAAACACAATCAAGCCTCAGTGCTCACTGCGTAATTTTTAAAGCGATGATGCTCTCCTTGATAGGGAAACTCCAAACAACTGGAAAGAAAACCAGGAGGGAGCAAACGCCTAGTGCATTATCTCCAACACTATTTTCTTTGAGAAAAAGCCCAAAACATACTCGCAAACATGAGAAGATGAAAGCATATCAAATCACAACTCCAGCATAGTTGATTTTCAGATCGCTGTAGTTGGTAATCTGATGAGTTTCAGGAGACAAGCCCCCTTTCTCAGAGCTAATTCCCTAGACCCTGCCACTAAGGGAGGTGCATGAAGTGTTAAGCTGCCCCCTCACCAACAGAACATCTTTCACCAGTCAGCTGGCTGCTCCTCATTCTTGTTGCACTCTTTACACACTTGTTAACTTCCCTGTTATTTTGAATACACCATGACTTACTGTAACATCCTTCTCCTCACCTTTGTAAATGACACAAAGCAACTTCTTCAAACATGAACTCAGTTTACTGAATGGGTTTTGCAGAATTCATTTGAGGTATTACATTTCATAGAACAGTTCCTTCACAAAAATGACTGTACTGTACATCACATTTGTTGTGCAATGACTTGGCTGTGCATGATTTAGCTGTACTGTTTCCCTAGTGGTTCTGCTCATACTTGAAAGTCAGGAAAATCCACACATGCAAGGTCCATTCACGTGGTTGTCCATAAGTGGGTCACATTAAAGAATGACACTGTCAGTGACATGGCTCTCATAGTACACTGGACTGTACCACAAGGCTGGCTTTCCCATCAAACATAGCCTCTCTAAAATGGAGTGAGAGACACACAGGGGAAGACAAGTCACAAAATTACATTAATCCTGTATCAGCTAAAGACCTAAAAAAACATTTCACAGTAATAGGCATAACATAATATAATGTAGGCATCTACCTACATTTCACTCACAGCCTAGAATGTTGTCCTTGCACTCCTTGGTCTTCTTTAACTTTGTCAGGAATAGCCCCACCTTGATTCTATCCAGGGAAGATTTCACCACAATTATGCATGATTTTATGGGTGAAACTGCAACCCTGATTGTTGACTGTGACCACTAAGGCCATAAGCATACCTCCATACCCTTTTCCACAGAATTCTTATATAATTTGTCTGTGGCCTCTTAGTCTTCTTTTGCAAAGGCTGTCCCTAATGTTTAGTGTAAGGAATACCGAGTGAAGCTATCCAATGGCAGCAGGGATGACCGGTTCAGTGTAGGACTAAGTATGATTTCCAACACTTATCCAACACCAACATATCATAAGCAAGGCAAAAGTGAAAAATAAACGTGATAGTGAAGCAAAACCAAACAGACAACCTAACTGTAATACACTATTTACAAATGGAGGAAAGGCTGATATAAACAGGGCATGAGCAGGACTAGGACTGGAACTGGGAACAAGAGGAAAAGAGAGGGGGGTAACAGGATACAAGGTACTAGAAGGTACAGGATCGCCCGCACCATGCTGGGATTGGAATTCCTACTGTTAGGGGAGACTACTGTGACATGCAGTGCTCCTTGAAGAATCCTATTATGGACCCTACCAAGAATGGACTCTCATTCTTTGCAGGTATGCTTGGGCAGCCACAAGCCTGAAGTTAGCGACTAGGGATGTAGGAAAATACTTCACTTTATGTTGAACTGTTACCTTGTGGATGTCTTCATGCTGAATTATTTAAGAAAAGCTTTTCAAAACTTTGCCCTTGCCTTGTCTGAAGTTACTAAAGTGGTGTAATGCAAGTAACCGGCAAACATAATCTACAGCTCGGGTCACTGAGCACATTGGGGTACAAAGGTAACACTACAAGAGTTAATACAATGTGAAGATACAAGGGTAACAAAGGTTTATGTAGCAGCCTGTTCTAGGTATGTATATGTGACAGGTGAGGGAGATGTTGTTGACACTCCTTCTGCAGCAATCTGTCTCCCATTGCAACGGAGCAGATCTGCACTGCTGGGGCCACTCTTTATTAGACTGCTTTTGGACATCTCACATTTCTCTGAAACCTGTGTCCCTCATTATGAGAAATTAGATTTCTGTATTTACCCTAAAATTACTATCTTGGAGTTCATTGCTCCTGGTACTGATTTCATTAAAACTGAGATATGCTGGAAGCAGGAGGGGTTATATCAGTTTGATCACGGTTTTTTAGTTAGCCAGTGTTTGAATCCTTCTGTAGGCAGCATTATAACCCAATTGTCTCTGAATCCTGTGTCCTTAGGGGACTTCAAGAAAAGGATATCACAGTAAGTACAAAAGTACAACTATATTGCAGCTCAAGTCACCAGTCCTTAGGTGTGACGTTTGCCATATAGTACTTTTTAAGGCTTTTTTCCTATTATTTTCACATGGTAAATAACACACTTCCTGTCCCCGGGTGGCTATGCTCATATACTCTGCTGTACCTGTAGAGGGAGCAATAGTTATTACCTAGTCTGTAGTTCAAACATGCCTACCTACATCATCACCAACCTGCCTCTCTACCTCCTCAAATTATAGAAAGCTTTGTATTCATTCAGAAAATGCTGAAGTAGCGGTGTCTACGTAGTTGGTAAGATTGAATAGAGACACCAGTCCATCCAGTTCAACCTAAGTTGGGGTGTGTGTGGCCATGTCTCTACCATTTCCTTTATCCCTGTATATTGCATTTTCTAAGATGCCCATCTGAGAGTATTTTAAAACTATCGACACTTCCCACTGACACCACAGATTGTGGAAAGGAGTTCCACGTCTGACAGTAAAGAACCCCCTACATATTTTAAGGTTGAACCGCTTCTTCTCCTATTTCATTGAATGGCCTTGTGTCTTCTAAAGCTCCCTGAGACTAAATAACGTCCTCCCTTTGCTAGAATAACTATTGAGGTATTTGTATATCGCCAGCATATCTCCTCTCAAGCACCTCTTCTACAGGGAGAATAAGTTTAATGCTAGTAGTCGTTCCTCATAACTGAGGTCCTCCAGTCCCCTTTTTAGCTTTGTTGCCCTTTTCTGGACTGTCTCCAGTTCCAGAATGTCCTTCCTGAAGACTGCTGACCAGAACTGGATGGCATACTCAAGATGTGGCCGAACCAGAGTTATGTAAAGTGGTAGAACTATAGTATTGTCTCTTGAGTAAATACCCTTTTTAATGCACGCCAGTAGTCTGCTGGCTTTACTTGCTGCAGCTTGGCATTGCATGCTATTGAATGCTTTTGCAAAATTCAGATACAGGCCTTCCTTTATCTAGATGACAGATCACTTCCTCATATAATGTAAGCAGATTGGTGTGGCAATCATAAATCCATGTTGATTACTACTACTTATTATACTGTTTTCATTAGCAAATTGTTGGATATAGTCCCTTATCATTCCTTCCAATTGTTTACATACGATCAATGTTAGACTTACTGGTCTGATCTGTAGGAATTGCAGCTTACACATATATAGTTATTTATACACTGCTATATGTGCTGCAACTTGTGAAAATTATAGAGCTAGGACCGCAGTATACAGATGAGTCTTGATGTTGGCACTGCGGCTTACATATATATTTGCAAATGTGTACAAACAAAATCCCCTGTTCTAATGTGAATTGTTAGACAGAGGCACTTTGTTTTTTTGCAGGCTAGCTTGTAAGTGTGCTGGGAAATCTTTTCTTTGTAATGTGCATTACCCTTCCATGTGCACCTTGCTACAAAGGCTACTTATGGGTTGGGGTGGCTGCCACTTTTTTGTACAGTTGGTTGCGTTGGTTTGAAACGTGGACGCACTGGATGCCTTCGGCTGCCAATGTGCTCTTGCTGGGCATCCCGTGCTTCCCAATGCCTTTAAGGTGGGATGGGCTCTCTCCAGGCAAGCTTGCCCTAATTTATCCACTCCTATATGTGCTCTGACTCTGAAAATTGTAGAGCTAGGACCGCAGTACACAGAGGACCCTTGACGTAGTCACTGCAGCTTATGCATATACAACTGTGTGCAAACAAAACCCTCTGTTTTTAAGGTGAATCGATAGGGTCGTTTTATTTATTTATTTATTTTTTTTGCAGGCTAGCTGGTAAATGAGCTTGCCACATTTTCTTAAAGATGGTAGAGGGGGTTGCCACATTTTCTTAAAGATGTAAAAATATACCATACCTGGAATTCTTTAAATATCCATAAATGTGGAGTCACGTTAATCAATGGGAGAAATTATAGGGAATTAAAATCAGGAGAAACTTACATCTAAGCTGTAAATAACAGGTCTTTCTCTGGTTCCGTGTCATGGGATCTGAAACCAGGATGTTACGTGTGTGACCCACAACAACTTTGCATTGTGGGAGCTGGTGTCCGTAAAATCATCAATCATTTCCATCGATGTCTCTGCTGCATCAGAGCAACCATTTAGAACTAATACAGCTCCAAGCCATATGATTATTAACCAGATAGCTACAGGACCAGTTTTTTTCAGGTCAAAGGTACTTACTGTGTCTTCTATGTTACTGCCCCTACCTTGCCTTCTTAATTTGATTAAAGAGAAAATGGCTATACAGTCTCAAATAACAAAAATGGCAGTAGAATGGATTGCACTGAACAATCACTGAATAGCAATGTGAAACCATTGGGGATGCTATCTACCTTCTCCAAGTACTGGCTTCAGTACTTTCTAAGTTACTGGCCTGGTTCAGCAAACAAAATCAGAAGGAAGTCAGAACTCCTGATATAAAGATACTTTATGAGTCAATTACTGAGGAAGTATTGAAACTGCTGCTTCACAGTCTGCTTCCCACAATCAGCATGGCAGCGTCGGGGAGGGGGGGGGGGGTGATTTGAAGACCAGTGAAGAACTTGCCTGGCTGAGTACAGCACTGGATCCCTAAACAGGTAAGTGTCTTATAATTAAAAAGTCAGCAGCTACAGTATTTGTAGCTGCTTATTTTTTTTTTAGAAAGGAGAACTGCTTTAAAAGAGAAGAATGGGAACTTTTTTTTTGGGGGGTGGGGAAATTTTACTTACCTAGGTGGATGTAACACCTGTCCCCTGCCGGCTCTAAGACTGAGAACCGAATAATCAAACACCGCAGATCGCTCGGTTCTCAGAGCTCCCTTGAGCAGAGAGCTGGTGACTGTCAGTCACCGCTGTCTGCTCTGCCCCTCCCCCCTGGTCACTGTAGCACTGGGATGTGGAAGGAGCGTGAGTTGCCAGCTCAGGCTCTCAGCGTCTAGCTGAGAGCCTGAGCTGGGTGTCAGTCTAAGCATGTGGGTGCATCCCGATCATATAGTTGCCCACAACCATATAGTTGCCCACTGTCTGCTGAAAATGGTTCACAGGAGTGCAGAACAAACTGCACTTCTATGATCCACAGGAGAAGTACAGCCAAACGTGCTTTGGCTGTAATTCTCCTTTAAACATTGTAGCAAAAGCCCTGAGCACTGGCAGTGGAATTTAGTTCTGCTTTAAGCAGTAGTAGAAGACTAAAAAAGAACTCGACTTAAGACAAATTTATACAACAGGAGGTTTTGTCCAGTCTATCATTGTTTGATTTAAATTTCAGGGCTTCCTTCTACTGAAGTTTAGAACTCTAGCACCTCTAGTTTCCAGTTTCCGAATTTATTTGTGTTTGTTTGCTTTGGTCTTTAACCACTTTACCACTGGAGGATTTTGCTGTCTTACGTCTGAGCCACTTTTTGCGATTCGGCGCTGTGCAACTTTAACTGACAATTGTGCGGTCGTGCGATGCCGTACCCAAACGAAATTTACGTCCTTTTTTTCTCACAAACAGAGCTTTCTTTTGGTGGTATTTGATCACCTGTGCAATTTTTACTTTTTGCGCTATAAACAAAAAAAGAGCGTAAATTTTTAAAAAATAACAATATTTTTCACATTTTTTTATATGTAATTCCCCCCCAAAAAAATGTAAAAATCTAAATTTTTTTTAATTTATGGCCAATTTGTTTTCTGCTACCTATGTTTGGTTAAAAAAATCACAATAAGCGTATTTTGATTGGTTTGCGCAAAAGTTATTGCGTTTACTAACTAAGGGAAAGATTTCTGTCATTTTTGGTGTTTTTTTTTTTAACGAGTAATGGCGGCGATCTGCGTTTTTTTTGGCGGGACTGCAACATTGCAGCGGACAGATCGGACCCTTGGCTGACATTTTTGACACTTTTGGGGGTACCAGTGACATTACTGCAGTAATCAGTGCTATACATATGCACTGTTACTGTAAAAATGACACTGGCAGGGAAGGGGTTCATTTTATTGGAGAGGGAGGGGTTAATGTATGCCTGGTGCTTACTGACGTGTGTGGGGGGAGGTGACTGAGTGACACAGGGACAGATCGCAGGTTCAGCTATGCTGAACCCTGAAATCTGACCCTGCCTGTCACTTAGGAGATCCGCCCGCTTTGTTTACACAAGCGGGCGGATCTCCACACTCGATTCCTCGACAATCGGGGAAGAGCAGCGGCGCTCCTCCCCTGGCCCGACTCCCGCTGTTACTGAATACAGCGAGGGCGAGCCTCCAGCGGCGCGCGCGCGCCGCCCACAAGGGGAGGAGTCCAGAGACGTAGGTCTACGTCGCTGGACGGGAACGAGCCACTTTGCCGCAGTACAGTCAACGTGACTGGTCGGCAAGTGGTTAAACTCCCAGTATGCAGAATTACTGCTTATGCTGGGAAACACACAGGTGTTTCCCTTAAAGGGTATGTAAAGCCCTTTTTTTTTTTTTTTTTTTTTACATTTTGAATAGAGTAGGGAAAGGTTGGATTCCATGTTTGTTTTTTGTTGCTTAAGGGTGAGTAGAAACACAATGCCGGACACAAAACCTCAGCCAGTAGAAAACATTGTCATTAGAACCCGATAGCTTGGGTTAAGCAGCTCTCCACAAAATGAGGGGCTCCCCAAGAAGTAGAACTAACCCAAATAAAGAACTCAACATGTAATCCTCCCACCTTTAAAATGAAGTTTAAGATAATGTATTAAAGTGCTACTTGGACACAGTATAGGCCTCCATTGTTCTAATACTGAATGCTGGCAAAATTACTCAACGACTGTTAGATTTGCTCAGGACAGGAGGTCTGTTTTTTGAGTCCACATAACAATTTGATCAATTGTCTTAAATGTGTTGGACTTTGTTTTCTTGCTGTCACTTGCAAAAGTAATAAAATACTTTGTACGCGTAACACATTTGTTTGGCACTCATTTTAGATCAACTCCACGTGATTTTTGTTGCTGTCTGTGTTCCTGCTCCGGAGATGCACCCTCTATATTGGACCTGAGGTCAATTCACTTTGGTACAGAAAGTGATTGGAAATCCAGTATTTTTGGGTTGTCACAGAAACAGGATGAAATCTTCCAATGGGGAAACCTGTTCTGCTGACAGTTGTCTAAGGGACATCCCTTTGCTTTGGAGAGATCTCCTCTAACTTCCCACTTGGTATCTGGGACATGAAGTGAAGCACACACACCACATAAGAAAATCTGATAAGGGACTTAAAAGTGTCAGTAAAGGCTAATACTAACTTTTTTTAAAAATGTTCCCTACTCCAACCCACCCTCCTATCTATCCTGTATACCCTATAGCAAAAAGATCAGTGCAATTGTCTGGACAAGTGCCATCACTGAGCTCTCTTTTCTCCCATGCAGAACCCACTCACTAAAACAGGGAAAGGCTGCAGGATCATGTGACCAGACTGGAGTGGATTAAAGTGGTAGTAGTAGTTTTTTTGGACTTGTACATATGTATAATAAGGCTTGCCTGCAGGTACATGCGCTCTAAAGGTTTGGCATACAGTTCCTCATGGGCTCCTGTGTGCATGCACGAGAGTGATGTCATTGCGTCCCTGGCCACTCATACAGTCAGAGCCCGCGAACCCGAAAGGAAGACCGGGGGAGGATGGACGCCTTGCCAGTGGTGACAGCGCGCCGCTGGAGGGCTTCGTTCTAAGGTATTTCATGCAAGCCCCAGTTTACTACCACTTTAAGAATAGGTATGTACACAGATCTTTTTTATATCGGGTATGCAGGACCAGTAGCAGGAATATTTTTAACAATACTTAGTATTAGCCTTATCTTCCATTTAACATTTTAACTATCTCCCCTACTTTATCCAAAACTAAAAGAAAAAAAAAGTTTTATTTTTAGCTTTACATACAACTTAACCTGCTTAGGAGTGTTCATGTTGCCAGCAGGTCTTTAGGTTATAATAGGCTGAAAGTTAATATTAATTACTAGCATTTCTGCCAAGCAGTGCGTCCAAAAACAAACACTACTAACACTGGCCAGTGGCTATTTTTGTTACTATTTACTGCTGAATTTTGTGTTTTGCCTGAAGTTTTCCTTTCAAACTTTTCAAATTGTGCTTACGGAATCCCTTCGGATTTTAAAGTTTCACCTATCAGTGATGGCAGTGATAGTCAACAGGATTCCTGAGGATGGGAAATGCATTTAGCCACTTACTTTTTTTGTTTTTTTTGTTATCCCAGCATTAATGGGAATTTTACTGGCAATAATAAATGTGTTTATTGCCTGTGTTAGAGCGAACATTAGAGTGTTGGGTTAGGAATCTGCCATTACCTTCCATGAACAGGAAAGGACATAAAAAACAGAACTTAAATATACAGTTATATTCAACAATGATGGCAAACAGTACATACCAAAAAATAAAAAATATTTAGTGTAAGTTTTATTCAGTGAATCAGAAGAATTAAAGTGGTTGTAAACCCCCCTCTGTAAGTTGTACCTATAGGTAAGCCTATAATAAGGCTTACCTATAGGTACTGTAAATACCTCCTTAACTTGCACCATTTAGGAGATATTTACATTGCATGCAGCCAATGACGTCATCGGCACATGCTCTCTGAAGGAACAGTCGCCCGTGCCGTTTCTTTAGAGCCCTGTGCCAAGACCGACTGGTCCTGCAAGCATGCGCGGGAGTGACGTCACACAGCTCCTGGCCAGTAGCATAGCTGGAGTCCGCAGACCAGGAAGGAGGCTGAAAATGGATGCAGCCTCCAGCGGGGACGACAGGGGGTTCGTTTGGAAGTAAGTTTCACATAATGTGCTAGTATGCGCTGCATACTAGCACAGTATGCTTTTGCTTTTCAGGGGAAAAGAAAAACAAAAAAACACACTGGGTTTACTTCCTCTTTAAATACAAGGATTTGCTAAATCAATGCAATACATCCTTAACATGGGCAAACAATTTTAACTTTTCTTTTTTTTTTGATAAATGCACCTTTGGCAAGGTAGGTGCTGTGCTCTCTGACATCATACTATATACGCAAAGAAATTTGGAAATATAATCATTTTAATTAGAAAGTTTGCTATGTTACCTAGATCAGCCAATAAGCTTCTTGTTTCTAGGAAAAAATATGAAAGTGTAAGAGAGTAGTGAATTGGTTTGCTGGAGAAACTCACAGGGTTCTCTCAGTCCCCTTCAATCAGAAACCAGTTTCCAACTGTTCAGAAATTTAGGAAAATAAATAAGATTATGTGCTGATGAAGTGTGTAAAGAAAATACTGAGTCAGCATGTCACAGTGGGGATTATCATCAAATGTATCTGAAAAAAGACTGATGAGCACAGTAACCAGTAGGTTTCTACTTTTAAACTTCTAAAGCAGATTTTAACATCTAATTGAATTTTGCTCATTAGCTAGGAATAGTGGAGACATTTCTTCTTTTTTTTTTTTTTGGATAGTTTAAATTATGAGGACACAAATTACTGTTCCAGAACTATTAAAGAATTGATTGGCTGTTTTTTTTTTTTTTTTTTATATATATGTTCACTTGGTAGTGAATTGGTAAGTTGAATTCTTATACACTTCTTAAATAAATTAAAGGAACACTTTTTATTCAGAGTATAGCATCAAGTCAAGTAAACTGCTGGGACTTGATCTGGTCAGTTAAGTAGCAGAGGGGGTTGTTAATCAGTTTCAGCTGCTTTGGTGTTAACGAAATTAAAAACAGGTGCACTAGATGAGCAACAATAAGACAACATCCAAAAAAGAAATGGTTTTACAGGTAGAGACAATTTACATTTTTTTCCCTACTCATCTTTTCTCACTGTTTTTCACTAGTTTTGCATTTGGCTAGGGTAAGTGTCACTACTGGTAGCATGAGGTGATACCTGGACCCTATTGAGGTTGCACAGGCAGTCCAAATCCTGCAAGATGGCACATCAATACATGCCATTGCCAGAAGGTTTGCTGTCTGAAGAGCATTGTGGAGATTCCAGGAGACAGGAAGTTACTCTAGAAAAGCTGAACAGGGCATAGAATGTCTATAACCCATCAGCAGGATTGGTATCTGCTCCTTTGTGCAAGGAGGAACAGAATCACCACTGCCAGAGCCCTACAAAATTACCTCCAGCAGGCCACTGGTGTGAACATCTCTGACCAAACAATTAGGAACAGGCTTCATGAGGGTGGGCTGAGGGCCGGACTTCCTCTAGTGTGCCCTGTGCACACTGCCCGGCACCGTGGAGCTTGATTGACATTTGTCATTGAACACCATAATTGGCAGGTATGCCGCTGGGGCCCTGTGCTGGTCACAGATAAGAGCAGGTTCACCCTGAGCACATGTGACAGATGTGAAAGGGTCTAGAGAAGCCGTGGACAATGTTATGCTGCCTGTAACATCACTCAGCATAACCAGTTTGGTGGTGGGTCAGTGATGGTCTGGAAAGGCATATCCATGGAGGGACGCACAGACCTCTACAGGCTAAACAATGGCACCCTGACTGCCATTAGGAATTGGGATGAAATCCTTGGACCCATTGTCAGACCCTGGTGCAGTGGGTTCTGGGTTCCTCCTGGTGCACGGCAATGCCTAGCCTCATGTGGCGAGAGTATGCAGCCAGTTCCTGGAGGATGAAGGAATTGATACCTTTGAATGGCCCCCATGCTTGCCTGACCTAAATCCAATAGAACACCTCTGGGACATTATGTTTTGGTCCATTCGACACTGCCAGGTTGCACCTCAGTCTGATCATAAGCTCAGTGATGCCCTGGTCAAGATCTGGGAGGAAACACCCCAGGACACCATCCGTCATCTCATTAGAAGCATGCTACAACGTTGTCAGGCATGCATACAAGCACATGGGGGTCATACAAACCGCTGAGTACCATTTTGAGTTGCTGCAATGAAGTTTCAGCAAAATGGACTAGCCTGCTGCATCATTTTTTCACTTTGATTTTTGGGGTGTCTTTGAACTCAGCCCTCTGTAGTTTGATAATTTTAATTTCCATCAAACGATGTGGCATCTTTTTGTTCCTAACACATTACCCAGTCCACATCAGTAAAGATATCCAGCATAATATGTTTCCCCATTGAGATCTTATGTGTTTTCAAAGTGTTCCTTTAATATTTTTGAGCAGTGTATATTTATATTTTATTAGCTACCAAACAGTGCAGAATTTTCTACACCTCACAGACAATGAGCAAGTGTAAGGCTAGGTTCACAACTTTGTGGATTTGCACGGGCACAACGGCCCATTCATTTGAAAAGGCTTCTGTGTCTGCATTTCCTGCACAATTTTTAAAATGCTGCCAAGGCATTTTTAGATGCATAGGGGTACCATCAGGAATGAATGGCAGCCCCCCTTGTTTTTAAAGAGCAAGCCATTTTGAGAGCGGGAGGTTGTGGGTGAAGGACCTGAAGCAAATCCCATACCAGCAACCACCCAAAATTGTGTGATCCTAGCCTAAGGCCTGGTTCATGCTATTGCTCGTGGTTGGATGTGCGGGAAAATGCACTGATGTTTAAAAAGGAGAGGGGTCTGACATTCCTTCCAAATGGCACCCCACGCTTCTCAAACCGCAGCATGTATGGGAACAAAAACCATGCCATCTCCTGGCCGGTGTGTTTCCAAAATGGTGCATAACCCTTTTTTTTTATTTTTTTGTGGGAAACACAGGCACAGCAGCCCACTTATAAATGGGCTGCCGTGCCTGTGCAAATGTGGGCCGCAAACCCTTAATAGTTTGAACCAGGTCAAAGTATTGTGACTAAAATGTCTTTAGTTAGATATCAATGTTGTAATTATTGGCAATTCCTATTTTTTTTTTTTTTTTTTAGGAAGACAATGTAAAGTATGCAAAGTGCACCTAACAGCCAGTCATTCCTTGTTTCCCTTCTTTATGGAATAAGTCAGAATAGGTACATAGTAATGGCAATGTCTGCCGTATAATGGCATAAGTCATTCATTAAGATTTGGGGACAAAATAGTCAGCTTAATAATAACTGGGTTGGACACCTTGCTCAGTGGGAAATTACCAAACGGAACCAAGCAATATACATCACCAAAATGACATTTTAGTTGCATTATTATTTGTATCCTTCTTTCTTTCTTTTTTTTTTTTTTTTTTTTTTTACCGAATAGATAGTGTATATACAGAATGAAACAGGAAACCTTTATTGGGGAACTCTGAATGGGGAAGTTTCATTTTATCAAGTAACTGTCCATGAACTTCCTCTCCGTGCTATAGGTATTTACATGTTAATCTGGGGAAGGAGGTTGTTCTCATATATCTGCATTTGGTATACAGTACATAATTATTGCAATACATTATTAACAGTTTAACAACCGCATCTGCTTTTGAAGGTTAACTGAATTTAAAATCTCTTATCCGCTTCATGAAAATGTCAGTTGAAATAAAGACCTCAGAGGCAGTCATAAGATGCTTTAACTGCCTGACATATGCAGCATGGGGCAGCATCTCCATCTTGTCTTGCCCAGTTTTATGGCCAGACCAAGCAAATGCAAACAAATGAATATGGGCTGCAGAAGGCAAGCAAGCTGGTTAGATAGCTGAAGCATTCCATTTTTCTGCATCTTAAGGTCTGGTAATCAACTGATAACTTTCATCAAAAGGATGGTGGGTGGGATAGGGGGTTTTATATATAGTTTCATTTAACCTTTATACTAACCACTGAAAATGAAACTCTGTGTAAACTTACAGTAAATACTAGTTTACAACATATCAGAATAGTATGAATATAAAGATATTGTAAATAAATATATATACGTGTATATATATTCCCGCTAATGGATGTGGTAAGAAATAATAAATAAACTACGTGAAATAGTGAATGTTCTAGGTGAGGTTGCTGCTCCTTTAAAAGGTGTAGTGCCTTAAATCATATATATGTGTAAAAAGGGCGCACCCACTATGAAAACCTAGTATGTGTAAACTGTAGCATAAACTCATATATATATATATATATATATATAAAAACACAATAGTTAAAAAATCAATAAATGTCCATCATATAGGTGAGAATTATTGCAGTTCCATCGTATTTAAAGTGCTGAGGTGCCAAATGCTGTAAACAAAATTGGTGCAGTTTCTGCTCCCCCTCCTGTGTGCCCACTCACTCACCAGCCGCCATAGACTCCCATAACAGAAGTCATGTGCGTTTTGCAAAACATCTCTGATGCTGGGATTAGTAGTCCTCCAACGGAGCTCCTTCTTTGTGGGTGCGGATTCCCTTCATGTATAGTATAATGTCAGAAGAGAGGAGGAATATATAGCGTAATTTTGTTTATTAAAATAATACTAAAAACACAATATTGCACTCACTTTTGTACTAGGTAAAACAAGTATAAAACAGGGAACTGGAAGTACTTGAGTGTCACCAGCCGGATCTGACGTCATCTGACACGTTTCGTCCCTCCGACATGACGTTATCAAAGGCTATAAAGATATAAAACCTAGTAAAGAAATCTTGTTCAAAACAAAATTAAACAAATATTTTTTGATTTCTCCAATAAAATTCTGGATTTTAGGTGAAAGGAATCCAGGGTTTAAGGCTATAATAGCAGGAGTGTGATTTCTCCCAGAGCTATAATATAAATCGCTATTTAAAAAAGTACCGCTATTCTGCCTCACCTCCCCCTCCTCTAACATTTAAAAAAATTTAGGGAGGTTGGGGAGAGTGGGTAACTTTCTCTGCCAGGTACCCGCTCCCACTTCCACCATTCTTGCCAATGCAAGAATTATGGAAGATTGGTCCACCCGCAACCTCCTGGATCACGTTACATGACAGCACAGAATAAGCTTGCACATGCGCAGTAGGGGGCTAGCAGTGAAACAGCAAGAGCCACAGCCAAGATGGTGATGCTGGGGGTCCGAAAACCAGAAAAGAATCATCCCAGGTGAAGACAGCACTAGCCCCCTGGGCTGGTGAGTGTCTGTTTCTTAAAAGTCTTTAAAAATGACTATAATTCCTTTAAGTGATCTGGTAGGAACATCTTTAACCGAAAAAAAGAAATGCAAAGGCTAAATGCTGCGCACTGGTAAAGTCAAGGTATCCATGAGAAACAAAACTGGAGGCTGATGAATAAACTAATTAAACTTGCTTCCATATAAACCATGAAGTACCATTTATTGTGTGGCCATAGCTAAAGCACACACTGCAGATAAAAACACAGTCATGTGCGAATGACACAGTCTAATTTAAAAGGTAAAGGCCAAGTCTTATTCAACACTAAATGGAGGGCCCAGCACTTGTGATGGAAAAAGGCTCAAGGTTAACAAACCATCGACAAGGCTCGCTGTGATGAGCTGTTGGTGTCCTGCAGGAAAGGCACACATTAGTGTGGTGTGTAGTAAGGCTAAAGCCCACCAAGAAGATGGCCACTCACAGGATGGAGACAATAATGCTGCAGGGCAAGGGAGATGACTTGACCACTCCGGCAGCCTGTGTCGGAGGAAGGGAAGGGACCAGGGGGGGTTCCAATCGGATTACACGTTTCAAAGCTCCCGGCTTCTTTGTCAAATGTAGATTGGTGAGGGAGCAAACAGGATAAATAGTTTTTAAAGGTCAAATGTGGGGGCGGGGGAATCGGCTCATTTGTTTTCCTAAGCCTTTAGTCATCACCTCAAGTGCTATTCACAAAGATTAATAAACACTAATCTAAAAATGGTTTGAAAGCAATATAATTGTATAATGGTATATACTATTATCAAATATAATTATACTATAAAGTATATCCTAAAAACAATAAAGTACATAAGTCAGTGGAAAATCCTCACTGTAGGCCTATAATAGGGAGCACTAAGAGATTCACAAGAGGCCTTTCTAAATATATTATTTTTTTTCTGCAACCCATTGTCTCTGCACTAACATCATTTATCAGAGACTCTGGTCATCTGGTAAATATTCTAAAGGACTATACATGGGAACATGAGTATATATGGGTATCATTGGGTGTTAGTGCTCTCTATACATCTATCCCACATGATGTGGGATTTAGAGCACTACCATATTTTTTGACTAAATGTGATACTTTGCACTATAGGCAAAACCAATTGATCTTTGACTGTACCAAATTTATGTTAGAACATAACTATTTCTGCTTTATGGATTCATTTTATTTACAAATCTATGGTGCAGCCATGGGTGCTAATTACGCCCCATGTTGCGCAAATATTACGACGTGTTATTGTGAAGATATGACCATTTGGAATCATAACCCTTTTTAAGAATATACCAATATTTACAGCAGGTATATACACTGAACAAAATTATAAACGCAACACTTTTGTTTTTGCCCCGATTTTTCATGAGCTGAACTCAAAGATCTAAGACTTTTTCTATGTACACAAAAGGCCTATTTCTCTCAAATATTGTTTACAAATCTGTCTAAATCTGTGTTAGTGAGCACTTCTCTTTTGCCGAGATAATCTATCCACCTCACAGGTGTGGCATATCAAGATGCTGATTAGACAGCATGATTATTGCACAGGTGTGCCTTAGGCTGGCCACAATATAGGCCTCTCTAAAAAGTGCAGTTTTACTGTATGGGGGGGGGGGGTCCGAAAACCAGTCAGTATCTGGTGTGACCACGATTTGCCTCACACAGTGCGACACATCTTCTTCGCATAGAGTTGATCAGGTTGTTGATTGTGGCCTGTGAAATGTCGGTCTACTCCTCTTCAATGGCTGTGCGAAGTTGCTAGATATTGGCAGGACCTGGAACACGCTGTCATATGCGTCGATCCAGAGCATCCCAAACATGCTCAATGGGTGACATGTCCGGTGAGTATGCTGGCCATGCAAGAACTGGGATGTTTTCAGCTGTGTATATTGTGTATAGATCCTTGCATCATGGGGCCATGCATTATCATGCTGCAACGCGATGGTCGTGGATGAATGGCACATTAATGGGCCTCAGGATCTCATCATGGTATCTCTGTGTATTCAAAATGCCATCAATAAAATGCACCTGTGTTCGTTGTCCATCCCATACACCTGCCTATACCATAACCCCACTGCCACCATGGGCCACTCGATCCACAACGTTGACATCAGCAAACCGCTCACCCACGCAATGCCATACACGCTGTCTGCCATCTGCCCTGTACCGTGAAAACCGGGATTCCTCCGTGAACCCCATGAACACCTCTCCAAAGTGCCAGACGCCATGAGCATTTGCCCACTCAAGTTGGTTACGAAGATGAACTGCAGGTCGAGGTGATATATCTTCATGCGGCAGTACCAGTGATGACCCTGTGGTGGTAAAGTGGTGAGGTGCTTGGTGGCCCCTAAGATAGGTAGCAAACTCACCAGAGATACCCACCCCTCACAGGGGTATAGAGCGGGTATATATATGGTAAGAGAGATCCCTCTGTTGGATCCTGGTTCCCTCAAGAGATCCTGGTAATTAGGTGGGCCGGGAGATCCCTGTAGGGCTCCGGGGTGTTCAAGGGGTTCCTATAAAGGGTTCCCAGGTGTCCTGTAGGGTCCACACTTGGTGGGTGGAGTTCTACCTCCGGTACTCCAGGGGTATCAGCGAGTGTCAGTGCGACGTGAGTTTAGGTGGAAGAACCATTTGGAGTAAGGAGAGGGCACATAGTGTAATACTGCAAAAAGTATAGTTTATTCCAAAAGCAAATAAAATGTGTACTCACAATTTTTCAGTAACAAAACAGAGCAGTGTAACGAGTCTCTGGAACGCAATGCGCTCCAACCAATAGCCAGGACCAGAACTGATGTGACAGCGCCGTACGCGTTTCGGTGCCGATGTACGTCTTCGCTGCTGAAGACGTTGGGTGACGAAACGCGGACCCTACAGGACACCTGGGAACCCTTTATAGGAACCCCTTGAGCACCCCGGAGCCCTCCAGGGATCTCCCGGCCCACCTAATTACCAGGATCTCTTGAGGGAACCAGGATCCAACAGAGGGATCTCTCTACTATTATATATATACCCGCTCTATACCCCTGTGAGGGGTGGGTATCTCTGGTGAGTTTGATACCTACCTTAGGGGCCATCTGATATTTATTGTGTGCACATTGTCAGTTTATTCATTTACCCATTGCGTTATCACGCATATCTCTTTTTTGCCCCTCAGCACTTTAAGGTGTTAAATTTTTTTTTTTCATTATTTGCACTTTTATTCATTGATATTTTTTAGCACTTTTACTATTTTATATCACCATATATGCCCAGCATGTGACACTTTATTATATATTTTCATAATTATTGTGCATTGATTGTCATATACCTGATTTATTATTTATTAGTCATTTAGTTTATTGCTTTGACTTATTTGCCTCAGCTACAAGTGATACACTCTAGATACCCACGATATATTGTGTTACCATCATTCATTACACATTCCTTGCTTATTTCCATTTATTGGATTTAGTGACCTTATCTATCTGGTAGACAGCGCCATTTCCCTCCTTTCTTCTTTGTTTATACAGACGTTTCTTGTAGTTGGCCACCAGGTTTGCACACATCTCGGGAGGGATTTTGCCCCACTCCTCTTTTCAGATTCTCTCTAAGTCATTAAGGTTTTGAGGCTGACGTTTGGTAGCTTGAACCTTCAGCTCCCTCCACATATTTTCTATGGGATTAAGGTCTGGAGACTGGCTAGACCACTCCAGGACCTTAAAGTGCTTCTTCTTGATCCACTCCTTTGTTGCCTTGGCTGTGCGCTTTGGGTCGTTGTCATGCTAGAATACCAATCCACGACCCATTTTCAATGCCTTGGCTGAAGGAATGAGGTTCTCACCAAAGATTTGACGGTACATGGCCCCATCCATCATCCCTTTGATGCTGTGAAGTTGTCCTGTCCTTTTAACAGAAAAACACCCCCAAAGCATAATGTTTCCACCTCCATGTTTGACAGTGGGGATGGTGTTTTTGGGGTCAAAGGCAGCATTCCTCCTCCTCCAAACACAGGGATTTGAGTTTCTGCCAAAGAGCTTGATTTTGGTCTCATCTGACCACAACGCTTTCACCCAGTTCTCTGAATCATTCAGATGTTCATTAGCAAACTTCAGATAGGCCTGTACATGTGCTTTCTTGAGCAGGGGGACCTTGCGGGTGCTGCAGAATTTCAGTCCTTCACGCCGTTGTGTAATACTATATGTTTTCTTGGTGGCTACGGTCCCAGCTGCCTTGAGATCATTGACAAGATTCTCCCGTGTAGTTCTGGGCTGATTCCTCCCTGTTTTCATGATCATTGAAACTCCACGAGGTGAGATCTTGCATGGAGCCCCAGACCGAGGGAGATTGCCAGTTATTTTGTGTTTCTTCTGTTGCACTGCCCCCTTGAGTGCTGCTGGATTTTTCATCTTTCAAGTCCTCCTGGGTTACCGATAGCAACTACATACAGAATCTTAACATTTTACTTTACGGCTCAGTCAATGATCAGTCTAGGGGTTGTTGTTTTTGTTGTTTTATTTTATATGAGGATGGGAGAAGGGAAGAGTGGGATACTCCAAACTTGAACTATTCACAATGCTGGGAACTTCTATCTGAGAATACAGCAAGGCCGCAGCTTCATCCTGTTGCTAGATGAATCTGAGGTAAAGTTCTTTAAGCACTTATCGTCAGGGTACTCGCCAAGCACCCCCTTTCTACCCACCAGCTGACACCTGTCCTCTGACTACTCTACTCGGGAGTGGCCCCCTTCCTGGTCAGGCCCTTAGATACGACCCCCTGTACTCACGATACTGCTTTTCAGGTTCTCCAGTGTCTCAACTCCTCCTAGTCAGCTCTTCTGGACCTGGGTTCAGCTCCTCACTTCTGGCTCACCAGGCCGACTGCCTATGACCGTCCTTCTGGGACTCTGCTCACCAGCCAAAGACCCCGAGCACATGTGCCCTTGGCTTTTATACTACACCCCACAAGGCACCAAGGCAGGAGTCTGTGCCAATCAGTATCAAAGCCTGTGTTCCCATTGGTCAGGTATCCTCCACTGTCCAACGTGCCTCCCCATTGGACCAGTGGTGACACTCCCCCAGACCACATGAATCACACATTAAGCACTGTGAGCAGACCTAACTCACAGATCCTGCTCTCTGTTAAGCAGAGTGCAATATAGAATTTATCTGCTGCTCCTCTGATAGGCAGACAGAGCCAAAAACTATACTCACTCCCTATCACCTACCTAGGAGGGTGCAACACTTCTATTTGCAAAAAATCGCACCAATTGTTGTCACCCTCTCACCAATCTGCTTGGCGATGGTCTTGAAGCCCATTCCAGCCTTGTGTATATCTACAATCTTGTCCCTGACATCCTTGGACGGCTCTTTGGTCTTGGCCATGGTGGAGAGATTGGAATCTGATTGATTGATTGCTTCTGCGGACAGGTGTCTTTTATACAGGTAACAAGCTGAGATTAGGAGCACTCCCTTTAAGAGACTGCTCCTAATCTCAGCTCGTTACCTGTATAGAAGACACCTAGGAGACAGAAATCTTGCTGATTGATAGGGGATCAAATACTTATTTCACTCATTAAAATGTAAATAATTTCTTAACCTTTTTGAAATGTGTTTTCTAGATATTTTTTTTGTTATTCTGAATAATCTTTATTTATACGGTTTTGTATAAATCATAGAGTATGAAAGAGAAAATACACATGACAGTATGGATAATCAAAAAAAAACCAAACAAACAAACAAGAGGCATTTGTCCAGATACAGTGCCTTGCGAAAGTATTCGGCCCCCTTGAACTTTTCGACCTTTTGCCACATTTCAGGCTTCAAACATAAAGATATAAAACTGTAATTTTTTGTGAAGAATCAACAACAAGTGGGACACAATCATGAAGTGTAACGAAATGTATTGGATATTTCAAATATTTCAAGTCCTCTGTTCCCGGCCTGTAACCATGGTGTCCCTGCAAAGTTCCTGCCTGCCGTAGTCGTTTCCAATGGGACCCAGAGTTTTGTAGAAACATCATGAGTCACGGTTCATAATGTGCACTAGTGTCACAGCTTTATAATATAAAGAGATATCGAGTAGACCAGTCCCTCCCTTCCGTTTATGTCTGCGTAGTGTCTCATATGCAAGCCTGGGACGTTTACCATGCCAGACAAAGTTCACAAATAATTGTTTTAGGCGTTTGAAAAAAGTTTGGGGCAATGGGATTGGTATGATATACAGCAAATATATTATTCTTGGGAGAATGTTCATTTTTATCACATTTATGCGTCCAAACCATGTCAAGCGGTAGTCATGCCATGTCTTGAGGTCCAGTGCAATCTGATCTAGAAGCTTCCCATAATTGTTATCATATAACACCTTCAGGTTGAAGAAGATAGATGTGCCTAAATAGGGAAGAGAGTCTATTCGCCATTGAAACTGGAAGGAGTGCTGTAGGGTATTCATCTCCGAGGGAACATTTATGGGGAGTAATTCTGATTTATTATAATTGAGTTTGAAAGAAGGTCCCCAAACACACGTAGTTCCCCCATCAGCACAGGCAGAGAAGTCTGGGGCCTTTTAAGGTAAAAGAGGAGATCATCTGCATAAGCCAATATTTTGTGTTCCACTTTCCCAATTTTAACCCAGGCTAATTCTTGATTATTACAGGCCTGTCTAAGGCAGGGTTCTAAAATGAATGCAGAGTAGTGGTGACAGTGGGCACCCTTGTCTGGCTCCATTGTGAATATCAAAGGGTTCTGAAAGAGTCCCATTGACTTTAACTCTTGCTCTGGGTACAATGCCTTAATCCACCCAAGTATCTTCTCGCCAAGCCCAAGGGATCATAACACCTCCATCATGTAGGTCCAACTAACCCTGTCAAAGGCTTTTTCTGCATCCATCGACAGTACAATGCAGGGTTCACCATCAGGTCCAGTCTGAGCCCAATGTAGGACATGCACGGCACGGATGGTATTGTCACATGCCTCACGGACCACCACGAATCTCACCTGATCCGGATGGAACAGGGTTGTAATATGGCCCAAAAGAGGAACTGCAAGAAGTTTGACTAGAATCTTAGTATCTGAATTCAGTAGAGATATGGGCCGGTAATTGGCACAGTGTTGGGAATCTCGTCCCGGTTTGGGCAGTACTATTATGTGGGCCAGGAGGGCCTCTGGTGATAAGATATTATCCAGTGTAATGTGGTTACAGTAAGCACACATTGCTTACTGTAAGGGTGGGAAGTAATTTTTTTTATAATACTGATTCGTGAAGTCGTCTGGGTCTGGACTCTTACCATGGGGCAAGTCAGTAATTATCTTACTTAATTCTAAAGAGGAGATAGGGCACTCTAAGTCTGCTACTATTTCTTTAGGTAGCTGAGGGAGGGTGGATTTTTGCAAATATGCCTCAATTCGTTCAGAGGGATTCGTAGAATTCCCTGTAGGGGGAGTCTGGTCAGTATTATAGAGGGACTTGTAGTAATGTTGAAATTCTCTGGCTATGGAAGTAGAATCAAAGACAGGTCTATCTTGTACTGTTAAAGAGTGAACATGGCGGGAGGCTTGCTGTCTCCCTAACATGTGAGCCAGCATTCTCCCACATTTATTGCCATGTTCAGAGAAGTGGTGTGCCCAAAAATGCAACCTTTCCTTTACCCTGCGTTCCAGGCATTGAGATAAAACCTGTCGTAGGGTATCCAGAGATTCAGCATCTGTGGGATCACGGTGGCTCTTATGTTTAAGTTCAAGGGTGTGGATTTTAGAAAGTAGGTCCGAGATCTCTCGCTGCTTTCCTTTTTTAACTCTAGTCCCATGAGTGATCAACTTCCCTTTAATCGTGGCTTTATGACCCTCCCAGAGCGCTTGTTGAGACACCTCTTCTGTAGAATTTAATTCAAAGTAAAGCTGTAAAGAACATTTTACCGAATACAAAATAGAAGGGTCATCCAAAAGGGTTTCATAATGTGCTAAATTCTTACACTTTGTTGTGCATCTAGGGGGTAAAAGGATAATGACACAGGGGAGTGATCAGATATGGTGATGGAAACAATGGAGGATGAAGTAACATTACTTAGATAGAACTGGTCTACAAAAATAAGATCCAGACAGGAATAGGTATTGTGGGTTTTAGAATAGTAACTGAAGTCTTTGACCTTCGCATTTATCACTCTCCAGCAATCGACTAAATGTAACTTCGCAGCAACTTCTTAATGTGTTTCAGTGCTCTAAATGAAAGGGAGGTCCTGCCTGAGGAGGAATCCAAATCCGCGTCAAGGACTATGTTGACGTCCCCCCCCCCCCCCCCCCCAAACAAGAACACAACTTCCTAAAAATTAAGGAGTTGTTTTAAAGTGTCCGAGAGGAATGCGACCGTCCTAGAATTCGGGGCATAAAGAGCTGCGATTGTATATTTCTGATCATGAATCAAACCCTTAAGGAACAAAAATTTACCTTCTGGGTCTATTTTAGAAGCTACCAGAGAGAACAGACATGTTTTATGTATGGCAATAGCATACCCCTTCGCCTTCGGAATGCAGATACACAGTGGAACCATTGATTGTACGGTTCTAATGGCAGACGAGGTGTGGAGGTGGCAGTGAAGTTCGTCTCCTGGAGTAATATGATATCAGGGTGTAGATGACATAGTTCTTGCCACAGCTGTCTCCTCCTCTGGGGTGAGCATAGCCCCTGTACATTATAGGACAATAAGGTTAATTTAGCAGCCATAAGAAAAAAATCAATAGGATAAAAAAAAAACAAGAAAAGGACAATAAACTTGAAACCCTGTGTTTCTTGCAGTATTAGGTGAGCATGCTGGTGAAATATTTAGGTCACATCCTCGGCACCCCCATGTAGAATTGTGAGTTATGGGTTTATGACTCAGAACAGAACAAAAGAAAAAAGGAAAACTAGACACAAATGCCTACCTAAACGGGGAGGAGTAAGAGAAACCCCCTCCCCGTACTGCCTAAAACCAAAGGCAGAAGACAATCGTAGGAGGACAAACATACTTGGAGGTTGGAGAGAAGTAACTGAGCCCGAGAGGGATGTGAGCTAAGTACCCCTGAGCGCTTAGTGCAAAACTTGTAAAATTATCAAACAAATTGACATATGTGCAGTAATGCTGAATATAATGAACAACACTCATGCCTCTCCCTGGGTGGAGGGCAAGATCCAGACAGGAACACCATGTCCACGGCCTAAGCCGGGTAGGCAGTATGAACAGAGTCATCCAACAGTCAGCGATCAAAAGACAATTATGCCAGGTTTGTGGAAGGATACAATTGGTTGAGGGAGAAGAAGATCCTGGTGCCCTATGTCTGGTGCAATTCCTCTTTTGAATCTTGGATGATGCCTGGCGCCACTGTTCAGGTCGCTGAGGTAAGGGGATTGTGCTCTGAAGATGCCAATCCGGAATGTCCACATCTGGTAGGTCACAGAGCTGTTGTAAGTCATCCTTACTTCGAAGGACAGCAGACTTGCCATTTCTGGTGGCGGTAAGGTGGAAAGGGAATCCCCATCTGTAAGTGGCCTGACGGGCACAAAGTAAATCCCTCACTGTATGCGGAGCTGCAATTCGTTTGTAGGTAGAAGAACCACAGGAAAATTTTTGTGCGGGCTGCATTTTGAAAAAGACGCACACAACCTTTTCTCTACACCAGGAATAATTGGAGATTTCGACCACTTGGTGTTTTCACACAACACCGGCAGCCTATACACTCCAGTAGATGCTATAATTAGTGCAGATTGTTGGTCCACCCGCTAGTAGCCAAAAACATGGCCGCCTCTAAGGCAGCGACAACTAGTGGGCGGACTAACAATCTGCACTGATTATAGCATCTACCAGAGTGTATAGGCTGCCGCTGTTGTGTGAAAACACCAAGTGGTCGAAATCTCCAATTATTCCTGGTGTAGAGTCACTGGAAATAACGTTGTTGAAGATCTCGGCAGATTGGAGTTTTTGGCAGAACGACGGCCGTGTGAAAGAGGCCCTAGAGCAGCCATTCATTGCAGTCCCTCCACAGGTTTCTAGGAGCTCCTCCATAGCTGTGGTGTCAGGGTCAGGAGGAGCTCTTGGCATCACATCAATCTTTTGGGCACTATTCTCAATCACCCCTGTGAATTAGGGTTGCCACCTCGTCCCTTTAAAGGACACACATTAATTACACAGGTCCTGTGGCTGATTAACCACTTCTGGCCCGGAAAGGTTTCCCCCCTAATAACCAGGCCATTTTTTGCGATTCGGCACTGCGTTACTTTAACTGACAATTGCGCGCTCGTGCGACACTGTACCCAAATAAAACGAATGTCCTTTTTTTCCCCACAAATATAGCTTTCTTTTGGTGGTATTTGATCACCTGTGCTATTTTTTAATTTTTTGTCCTATAAACAAAAAAATAGGGACAATTCTGAAAAAACAAAAAAAAAAACAATATTTTTCACTTTCTGCTATATAACTTTCCCAATAAAAAAAATAATTTTTTTCATAATTTTAGGCCAATTCGTATTCTGTTACATAGTTCTGGTAAAAAAAAATCCCAATAAGAGTATATTGATTGGTTTGCGCAAAAGTTATCGCGTCTACAAACTAGGGGAAAGATTTATGTCATTTTTATTTATTTAATTTACTAGTATTGGCGGCGATCAGCGATTTTGAGCGGGACTGCAACAATGCGGCGAATCAGACGCACAGGTTGGACACCTAACTGACATTTTTGACACTTTTGGGGGGACCAGTGACATTACTACAGTAATCAGTGCTAAAAATATGCACTTTTACTGTACTAATGACACTGGCATGGAAGGGGTTAACAGCAGGGGCGATCAAAGGGTTAAATGTGTCCCTAGGGGGTGCTTTCTAACTGTGTGGGGGGGTGGACTTATAGAATGAACACAGGGACCTGTGTTCATTGCTGACAGAACAGTGGTCTGCCGTGTTTACAACTACAGACAACCGTTCTGTCTCCACAGGGAGAGATTGCGGGTGCCCGGTGGCAAACGCGGCCGCCAGACCCGCTTCTCCTGCGGCGAATAAGCGTGCGCGCCCCCACTTGCGGTCCCGCGAAGCGACGTACAGTTAGGTTGTTTCCCAGGACAGAGCCTACCTGCCACCGTATATGTACTGCTGGCAAGTGGTTAACCACTTGCCGACCGCCGCACGACTATCTACGTCGGCGGTCAGCCCCTCACAGGCAAACTAACGTAGGGCTACGTTGCTTGCTTGTGAGGGTCTAGGGAGCGAGCGCGCGCCCCCCGGGGCGCGCTCCCGCTCCCGCGTGGTCACGGACCCCCCCGCGCGTGTGACCAGCGGACCCGATGTCCGCCGGTCACTCGGCGATCGGCGGGGGAGAGGGAGAATGTCAGGCAGCTTGTGTAAACAAACTGCCTGTCATTCTCCTCGCTGCAAAGACACTGATAAAACGGATCTGGTATGTAGATCCATTGATCAGTGTCCTTACAGCTAGAGCCACAGCCAATCACAGTAGAAACCACGCCCCTAGGGACACACACAGCCCCTCCCTTCCAAATAAAGTTAACCCCTTCACTACCAGTGTATTTTTACAGTAACAGTGCATATGTATAGCACTGATTACTGTAGAAATGTCACTGGTAACCCCAAAAGTGTCAAAAATGTCAGTCAAGGGTCCGATCTGTCCGCCGCAATGTCGCAGTACCGCAAAAAAAATCGCAGATCGCCGCCATTACGCGTTAAAAAAAAAAACAACAAAAATGACAAAAATCTTTCCCTTTGTTAGTAAACGCAATAACTTTTGCGCAAACCAATCAAAATACGCTTTTTGCGATTTTTTTTACCAAACATAGGTAGCATAAAATAAATTGGCCGAAAATTTTTAAAAATTTTGATTTTTACATTTTTTTTTGGGGGAATTTCATATAAAAAAATGTGAAAAATATTGTTATTTTTGCAAAATTGACGCTTTTTTTTGTTTATAGCGCGTGATCAAAAAATCGCACAGGTGATCAAATACCACCAAAAGAAAGCTCTGTTTGTGGGAAAAAAAGGACGTCAAATTCGTTTAGGTACAGCGTCGCACGACCGCGCAATTGTGCGTTAAATTCACGCAGTGCCGAATCGCAAAATACCCCCTGGTCGGAATGGGGGTAAAATCTTCCGGGGCTTAAGTGGTTAAAGTGGTAATTGAGCTCACTTAGTGCCTGATGTGCATTATGTCCCGGTACACACATGTGCGATGCGAGAACCCTGCAAATCGATTGCGGGTTCCCGCATCGCATTCAACTTGCAGGCAGTTCACCCTGCCATATGTAAATCACTGGGAGTGTCAATACGAACGACAGCCCCAGATCAGTTCACAAATCGCAGTGCGAACTGTCAGTTCGGACATGAATCGGATCGCATAGGTGTGAACACCCATGCGATCCAATTCTGGTACGGACACAAAAAAGGGTCCTGGGTGAGGTGTGTCCGAAACCGATGCGAATTCAGCCATACAATCTGTATGGCCGAATTTGCATCGCACAGACATCGCATGTGATTTGCAGAGCAGTGTGCTCCGAATCACATGCAATGTCTGTCATCGCATATATGTGAACCGGTGCTAATTAGCCTTCAGAACCTGTGATTATTATGCGTCCTGGTTTAAAGGGATGAGGTGGCAACCCTACTGTGAATATTTTTGGACCTGAAAATGATTTGAGAGGTTCTTCCTGAAAGCAGGAGAAAGGAGGCTGAGATGAGAGAGCCTGGTACAGGAGAAAGCCCAGAGCTCCACTTCATGTTCATAAACACCTACAGTACACTATAAAATACTGAAATAAGCATATTTATTAACAAAAAAAAAACGTGTGCATAGAGGAGTCCTCCTTGTGAGGAATGCTTTCTAGTCACACACAGTATAAGCCCCAATGTGACCTCACACTACAGAGGAAGGTGCCGGTTTCCGGGTGTTGGACGGTGCCCCGCCCCCTGTGTTGTCTGTATGGTTCCCCTGGTCCGCTGTGTGTTCCGTGTTGTCCCCTTAGGATGGAGCTCTGTGCTTCCCTCCTCCCCCCTCCTCTGTTCGGAGCGCTGGCTCAGCTCTGACACATGCGGGGGGGAGCAGCAGCAGGACAGTCCGGGGCCTGGCCGGGGGGAGGAGGCCGAGCCGGATCCTGCGGTGCTCCGGATAGTGCGGGCTCATGAGGAGGCCTGCCTGGTAAGAGAGCGCTGTGTGCAGAGTGGAGAGTCACCTCCTCATTACAGATACACCTCACTGTCCGCACTACTCTTCTCTATCACTTTCTATTCAGCTACACCTAGACATAGAGCTCATTTACCGCACATTGTGCTGCTGCTGGATGGAAAGAGTTTATAGATAGTATGACTTAGGGCATTTTTTACGTTTTGAATAAAGAGGAGATGGATTAGAACTAATGATCGACCGATCTCATTTTCTTTGTTGCTGATACCGATATTTTGGCCAATGCATATTGGTATCGGCTGATATTGGCCGATATTTTTTTATACATTTAAAAAAATATATATATTTTTTTTTTTTTTTTTACTGGTACTCTTGTGGAAAGATCGGGGGTCTAAAAGACCTCAAACCTCTCCTCTGCACTTAAAAGCATTCAAAATGCCAAGTTTGGCTGTTTTGAATGCTGTAATTTTTTTTAATCTGGTGCCAGACAGTACCCGGAAGTGATGTCACTCATGACCACTTCCGGGTTTTTACATGGAGACCCGATCGGAGCCGAATATGGCTTTGATCGGTCCTCGGCGGCCATGCAGGCTGGTTGCCCGGCTCTCTTGGTGGGACAAGAGACCCGGGCGAGCCACGGGAAGGGGGAAATGTCCCCTCACACTCCTTGTAATGACAGCCGAGCAGCTTCTCAGCCGCTTCTGTTGTCATTACAAGACAGCCGACCTTCGGCTATGGACGCCGGTGTCGGGGTGATGCCTCTAGCTGCAGGCATCACTCCGGTACAAGCACTTTCCCGAAATATCGGTAACCTCTGGGGCCGATTCAGATATATCGGGAAAAGTGCATATCGGCCCTCGATATATCGGCTTTGCCGATAATCGGTCGATCCCTAATTAGAACCCCTGTCAGTTTTTATTGCAGTCTGTGCCCCTGTTAGGGAGTTTCCTCCTCTATTTGTCCTGTTTACCATTATCACTGAGTGCCGATTTACACATATGCGATATAAGACATCGCATGTGATTCGCACGGCACTGCTGTGCAAATCACATGTGATGTCTATGCAATGCAAGTTCAGCCACACAGTTTGCATGACTGAATTTGTATCGCATTTGGACCGAAGTCGCACAGGACCCTTTTTGTGGTCGGGTGGGTGTTCACACCTATGTGATCCGATTCCTCTCCAAACTGACAGTTTGCACTGCGATATGCAAATTAATCTGGGGGTGTCAACTTTGTACTGACACCCCCAGTAGTTTGCATATGGAAGAGTGAACTGCCTGCTAGTCTTGTGCCTTGTTGGAACCTGCGGTGGATTCGCAGGGTTCCCACATCACACCAATGTGAACCGGCACTGAAAGTAAAAGAAAATCCCACATTTTGGGTTGACAGAACAGGGATAGAGGGGAAATCTTTCAAGTTCCAAGCTAGTTCTGTTGACCCTGAGATTCCCTCACCTTAGGGATTTCCATTCACCATCTGTTGTGGCTATGGGACAGGAAGTGAAGGAAAATCTCCCCTATGGCACTGAGATGGCAAAAAAACTAGCCACAGCTAGATCACCCAGGACAGGTAAGTGTCATAATAAAAGACAACTAAAGTATTTTTAGCTGCTGACTTTTAATTTTTTCATGGGGGGTTGGACCTCCCTTTTACGTGCACCCTGTGGGTAAATATTTAGAGGGTTTTTCCCAGTTATAATAATATATAGTCAGGAGGAACGCCAATAGTGTACAAATCATCATGGTGGTTCAGTGTAGAGATCTTCACCTGGAAGCCACGCACTGTCCACAGAAGTATCATTGTGAGTGATCAGCACTGCCCGGTATATCAATTAGGACAGATGCTACATCATCATAGCAAGAGCGGGGAGCTGCAATAGTGCTCACCTGCAAATCCACACATGTACAGTGCTCTTCCTTGTCTACAAATCTGCATTCCCCGTGTGCTCTTCCTTGTCTACAAATCTGCATTCCCCGTGTGCTCTGCCTTGTCCACAAATCAGCATTCCCATTGCGTTCTTTCATGTCCACAAATCAGCATTCCCAGTGTGCTCTTCCTTGTCCAAAAATCTGCATTCCCAGTGCGATCTTTCTTGTCCACAAATCTGCATTCCCAGTGCGCTCTTCCTTGTCCACAAATCTGCATTCCCAGTGCGCTCTTCCTTGTCCACAAATCTGCATTCTCAGTGCTCTCTTCCTTGTCCACAAATCTGCATTCCCAGTGTGCTCTTCCTTGTCCACAAATCTGCATTCCCAGTGTGCTCTTCCTTGTCCACAAATCTGCATTCCCAGTGTGCTCTTCCTTGTCCACAAATCAGCATTCCCAGTGTACTCTTCCTTGTCCACAAATCAGCATTCCCAGTGTGCTCTTCCTTGTCCACAAATCAGCATTCCCAGTGTGCTCTTCCTTGTCCACAAATCAGCATTCCCCGTGTGCTCTTCCTTGTCTACAAATCTGCATTCCCCATGTGCTCTGCCTTGTCCACAAATCAGCATTCCCATTGCGTTCTTTCATGTCCACAAATCAGCATTCCCAGTGTGCTCTTCCTTGTCCAAAAATCTGCATTCCCAGTGCTCTCTTCCTTGTCCACAAATCTGCATTCCCAGTGCTCTCTTCCTTGTCCACAAATCTGCATTCCCAGTGTGCTCTTCCTTGTCCACAAATCTGCATTACCAGTGTGCTCTTCCTTGTCCACAAATCTGCATTACCAGTGTGCTCTTCCTTGTCCACAAATCAGCATTCCCAGTGTGCTCTTTCTTGTCCACAAATCTGCATTCCCAGTGTGCTCTTCCTTGTCCACAAATCTGCATTCCCAGTGCGATCTTCCTTGTCCACAAATCAGCATTCCCAGTGCGTTCTTTCTTGTCCACCAATGTGCACTCCCAGTGCGTTCTTTCTTGTCCACAAATGTGCTCTTCCTTGTCCACAAATCAGCATTCCCAGTGCACTCTTCCTTGTCCACAAATCAGCATTCCCAGTGCGCTCTTCCTTGTCACCAAATCAGCATTCCCAGTGCGCTCTTCCTTGTCCCCAAATCAGCATTCCCAGTGTGCTCTTCCTTGTCCACAAATGTGCATTCCCAGTGTGCTCTTCCTTGTCCACAAATCTGCATTCCCAGTGCATTCTTTCTTGTCCACAAATGTGCATTCCCAGTGTGCTCTTCATTGTCCACAAATCAGCATTCCCAGTGTGCTCTTCCTTGTCCACAAATCAGCATTCCCAGTGTGCTCTTCCTTGTCCACAAATCAGCATTCCCAGAGTGCTCTTCCTTGTCCACAAATCAGCATTCCCAGTGTGCTCTTCCTTGTCCACAAATCTGCATTTCCAGTGTGCTCTTTCTTGTCCACAAATGTGCATTCCCCGTGTGCTCTTCCTTGTCCACAAATCAGCATTCCCAGTGCGCTCTTCCTTGTCCACAAATCAGCATTCCTAGTGCGATCTTTCTTGTCCACAAATGTGCATTCCCAGTGTGCTCTTCCTTGTCCACAAATCAGCATTCCCAGTGTGCTCTTCCTTGTCCACAAATCAGCATTCCCAGTGTGCTCTTCCTTGTCCCCAAATCAGAATTCCCAGTGCGCTCTTCCTTGTCCACAAATCAGCATTCCCAGTGCGCTCTTCCTTGTCCACAAATCAGCATTCCCAGTGCGCTCTTCCTTGTCCACAAATGTGCATTCCCAGTGCGCTCTTCCTTGTCCACAAATCAGCATTCCCAGTGCGCTCTTCCTTGTCCACAAATCAGCATTCCCAGTGTGCTCTTCCTTGTCCACAAATCAGCATTCCCAGTGCGCTCCTTCAGCACAGGTTTCCTTTAAAAAAAAAAAGTATAATATTTTGACTAACATGAATATCAATTCACATTTGAAAAGTTATTCATGCAGAAATTTAGAACATTCCCAAGGGTTCACAAAGTTTTTTTTTTTCCCCACAACTGCATCTTCTACAGCAGGGGTAATGAATTAAAATTCAAGGAGGTCCGGTTGCTAAAATTTTCTTTGGGCCGAGGTCCGAATCTGAAGTCTGAGCTATGACTCAGAAAGATGGGCAAAACAAAAACGTGTCCATCAGCGTTGCTCTTAACATAAAATATGCCCATTTGAGTGCCCCCTAACATAAAATGTGTCCATCAGCGTGCCCCTTAACATAAAATAAGGAGCACGCTGATGGGCACATTTTATGTTAGGGGGCACTCTGATGGGCACATTTTATGTTAGGGGGCACGCTGATGGGCACATTTTATGTTAGGGGGCACTCTGATGGGCACATTTTGTTAGGGGGCACACTGATGGGCAAAACAAAACGTGTCCATCAGTGTTGCTCTTAACATAAAATGTGCCCATCAGAGTGCCCCCTAACATAAAATGTGCCCATCAGCGTGACCCTTAGCATAAAATTTGCCCATCAGCGTGCCCCCTAGCATAAAATTTGCCCATCGGCGTGACCCTTAGCATAAAATTTGCTCATCAGCGTGCCTCCTAGCATAAAATGTGCCCATCGGCGTGACCCTTAGCATAAAATTTGCCCATCAGCATGCCCCTTAACATAAAATATGCCCATCAGTGTGACCCTAACATAAAATAAGGGGAACGCTGATGGGCACATTTTATGTTAGGGGGCACTTTGATGGGCACATTTTATGTTAGGGGGCATTCTGATGGGCACATTTTATGTTAGGGGCACTTTGATGGGCACATTTTATGTTAGGCGGCATTCTGATGGGCATATTTTATGTTAAGGGGAACTCTAATGGGCATATTTTATGTTAAGGGGAACTCTAATGGGCATATTTTATGTTAAGAGCAACGCTGATGGACACGTTTTGTTTTGCCCATCAGCGTGCCCCTTAACATAAAATGTTTACATTAGAGTGCCCCATATGTTAAGGGGCACTCTAATGGGAACATTTTATGTTAAGGGGCACGCTGATGGGCAAAACAAAACGTGTCCATCAGCGTTGCTCTTAACATAAAATATGCCCATTAGAGTTCCCCTTAACATAAAATATGCCTATTAGAGTGCCCCTTAACATAAAATTTGCCCATCAGCGTGACCCTTAACATAAAATAAGGCGCACGCTGATGGGCACATTTTATGCTAGGGGGGACTCTAATAGGCATATTTTATGGGGCACTCTAATGGACACAAATGTGTGCCCCTTAACAAAATATGCCCATCAGTCTGCATTTTATAAAAATGTGCCCCACATACCTTTGGGAGCAGAAAATGCGGGAGCCAGGAGCAGCGAACATCAGAGGGGCAGGACGTGCTCGCGGCTAGGCTGAGTGTGAGAGTCAGGAGCCGCAGTTAGGAGCAGGGGGGCGGGGCCCGCTCGTGACGTCACGCCCCAACTCGCGGCTGGCTGGGAGGGAGCCGAAGAAAGAAGCAGGGGGCGGGGCCCGCTCGTGACGTCTCGCCCCAACTCGCGGCTGGCTGGGAGGGAGCCGAAGAAAGAAGCAGGGGGCGGGGCCCGCTCGTGACGTCTCGCCCCAACTCGCGGCTGGCTGGGAGGGAGCCGAAGAAAGAAGCAGGGGGCGGGGCGCACACACGTAATGTCACTGGTTGCTGGGACACCCGCGGTCCCAGCAAACTAATAACTACTTACAGTGGCGGCCTGACGGGTCCGGGCGGAAGCATCGTGCGGGCCGCTCCTGGACCGCGGGCCGCCATTTAGTGACGGCTGTTCTACAGGATTGTTTCGCTCCAGTAGTTTACTTTATCCTGGCGTCTGTTTAATCAAACACCTGAGATGCACACTGATTTCCGTGGCTTTTAATTAGCTATAGAACCATACACATAAACTTGGTCTTGCATGATCTTAGCGATCTGCTAAATCCCGGGTGTCAAACTCAATTTCATTGTGGGCCGCATCAGCATTATGGTTGACCTCAAAGGATCAGTTGTATTTGTAGTACTATATAAACTTATCCAGAGCTTTTATTCTTAGAGAATAGGAGCAGAAACTCAACCACGCCCCCCACCAAGCCGTATCGAACAGTGGGTGTGGCCAAATTGCAAGAAGTGCGCTACGTGCAGAGTTCAGAGGTGCGCTACGCGCAGATTCCAGAGGTGTGCTGCGTGCAGAGTGCTGAGTTCAGAGGTGCGCTATGCACAGAGCTCAGAGGAGCGCTATGCACAGAGTTCAAAGGTGCACTATGCACAGAGTGCAGAGGTGCGCTACGTACAGAGTTCAGAGGTGCACTACGTACAGAGTTCAGTTGTGCCCTACGTTCAGAGTGCAGAGGTGCGCTACGTACAGAGTTCAGTTGTGCCCTACATTCAGAGTTCAGGGGTGCCTTACGTGCAGAGTTCAGGGGTGCCTTACGTGCAAAGTTGAGGGTTGCCCTACGTGCAGAGTTGAGGGTTGCCCTACGTGCAGAGTTGAGGGGTGCCCTACGTACAGAGTTGAGGGGTGCCCTACGTACAGAGTTGAGGGGTGCCCTACGTACAGATTTGAGGGGTGCCCTACGTACAGATTTGAGGGGTGCCCTACGTACAGATTTGAGGGGTGCCCTACGTACCGAGTTGAGGGTTGCCCTACGTACAGAGTGCAGAGTTCAGGGTTGCCCTACGTGCAGAGTTCAGGGTTGCCCTACGTACAGAGTGCAGAGTTCAGGGTTGCCCTACGTACAGAGTGCAGAGTTCAGGGTTGCCCTACGTACAGAGTGCAGAGTTCAGGGTTGCCCTACGTACAGAGTGCAGAGTTCAGGGTTGCCCTACGTACAGAGTGCAGAGTTCAGGGTTGCCCTACGTACAGAGTGCAGAGTTCAGGGTTGCCCTACGTACAGAGTGCAGAGTTCAGGGTTGCCCTACGTACAGAGTGCAGAGTTCAGGGTTGCCCTAAGTACAGAGTGCAGAGTTCAGGGTTGCCCTAAGTACAGAGTGCAGAGTTCAGGGTTGCCCTAAGTACAGAGTGCAGAGTTCAGGGTTGCCCTACGTACAGAGTGCAGAGTTCAGGGTTGCCCTACGTACAGAGTGCAGTGTTGAGGAGTCTGCTACATAAAGCGTGCAGGGTTGAAGGGTGTGCTATGCACAGTGTGTAGTAATCGGCTCTCTTTCACAGACTGTTGACATCTCATTTCCACCCTTTCCCTTGTGTGTATGGGCCACATAAAAATGGCCCAGAGAGCCAGATTCGGCCCATAAGCCTTGTGTTTGACGTTTGTGTGCTCAATTATGTCACTCGTAGCAAATGAGTCGGTTATTTTCCTCCCTTAGAGTCCATTTAGATCCATGCTTGTGCATAAACTTTTGCTTTTTTTGTAGCTTTAGGCAGGTGCATTGTCTTGTGTCAATGTGTGTTTCTTTTGTGTGTTGGCACATGTTAACGCACTGTTTCATGTTACATGGATTATGATCCGTTGCTATTGACTTTTATGGGCCTGCCAACCCACTAAAATGCAGAAAAAATGGATACGTCATATTTTTAAAACAAGATGAGGACAGACTTTCCTTTAATGTGAGGAAGTGGGACACATGCATTTTAGTGCATTTCATGTAAGTGATAAGATGTAACAATGTAAATGAGCCCTTTCTGACTTTAGAGCTCATTTACAAACAGTTCTGTTGCTTAATGTGGATGTAAACCCTCACATATACCCAGTGAAGTGATGATACGCAGATATGAAACAAATCTCCCTACATAAGTTTTATTTGTATATCTGCTGTCTTCAGCTTTTCACACTGTTTAGAAAGTGAACATCGTGTTAGAACTTTCTCTTCCTGATTCACCTGTGGGAGGGAAGTTTGGCCATACACTGTGAGACAGCTAATTGTAGGAAAGGCACACACCCACTCTCCACATAGCTAGAATTATGCAGCGCTGTGCTGTGAATAGACCAGCTCTCTGCTAATCTATAGCACCTACCCGACACAATATTCAGCCTGGTTTTATCTCAGTTGACGGAGAACTTGTCAGAAGTTATCATGCTGATAACAGAAGAATGGAGCAGGAGAAAGCCATGGGACTTAGGGCTTTGAAGAGAGATGGGTAAACACTACAGATATATGTGCCCAGGTCATATTTCATGACTCAGGTTTACATCCACTTTAAGGCCTCGTTCAGATGAGCATATTACAACAGACACCCATAAGAGGGCCATGTTTGCCAAATTGGGGATACACAGGTGTACTTTGCATCACCATTCAGGCAGTCCCATTCATGACAGTTGGAACACAGAGGCTGCACGGACACAGATGCTGCCCCAAATTTGACAGATGCTGTGTCCCAATTGGCAAGAATGGTGGGACTGCCTGTATGGGGATGCAAAGAATACCTGTGCATCCCCAGGCGGGCAAACATGGCCCTCACACAGGCATTTGTTGTACGCCTATGTGATCAGGGCCTTACTTGTAATATATGAAATTATTGAATTTATAAATACAAGTTTGTATCCAAGAGCTAATAGTTTTGCTGCTTTAACTGTATACATATTTTAATATTTATCCTGTTTTCATTGCTTGGCATCACATTATATCTTGTATTTCACCTTTAAAGACAAACTATACAATATATATTTAGTTACTTCTTCGCTCGGGAATATGTCGGACTGATATAAATAATCTTTAGAAAGCCATCTGTATATAGTCATTAGCGCTGCATAGCTTTGATACATTTTTCTGCTGCCAATATGGTTTAAACAATTTGAAGAATAGAAAATAACCACAGATTTGTGATTTTCTACCAGACCGTGTCTGTTAATTTGCTGTTCGTACACATTTACATTGTTTGCCGACCCAGACCCTATATAAGCTTTCAGTGATTTGCTGTGAATGGTGGAAAATGAATTGTAATTAGATTTTAGCCTGCGTTTTTCATGCTTCTTGTCATGAACAATTTTCTAACATTCACGAAGTGTCAGTTCTCCCACACAGTTGCACGTTTAAGTTGACCATGCACACTTTAATTAATGTGGCATGCGGATTATATTATTCTGTTTGCAGAATTGATTTATTTCATTATTTCAGTGATGCACGTTATGCTTTCAGTGCTGCAGTGTTAACAAAACACAGAGTTGCAGAGACCATTGTACCTCACACTACTGTATCCCTTTTTTTAAATTAAAATTAGAGAAGATTGGCCTGTGCCAGGGCCCATTACACTGCTGCACATATCCTGACGTGGTAAAACCGTGTCATAGTTCTCCTTAATAAAAACAGTGTTTTTTGCCATATCAGTGCTGGTGTTCTGTGCATCCCTGTATATGCAATCCCGTTGATGTCTATAGGGACACAGGAGCTGCATTGACATAGCCTCTGTGTCCCAATATGACATCTGTGTGGGTGCAGGTGCATGTCCCTTAACCCAAACAGTCTGTATTTCGGGGACATGCAGTTGCACCCACACGGATTTCATATTTTGATGCAGCGGCTGTGTCCCAATAGACATCCATAAGACTGCCTGCATGGGGAATCTCGAAACACCTATGCATCCCTGTGCAGGTAAACATGGACCTGCATGGGCATACAGTTTAGTATGCTGCATGTTAACCAGGCCTATGACATGTTCAAGTTCTTTTCTGCATTTTTGTGCATTGTGAGGCCCATAGAAGTCAATGGCAATGTATTGAAATGCATATATCATCATTTTGATGTGTTGGCAAGAGGCAGGGCTGCTGATAGGGGGGGACCACCAGTCCTCTTGTAGGGGGCCCGAGCACACAGGGGGGCCCACACAGAGAGGGGGATTAGTGATGGACAACAAATACAGAAATCTTCCTCCAGCACCTGAATCTGATCTGTCCCTCCCCCTGCTATCAGCTTTTATCTATTGAGAAAGAGACAGTTGTCCCTCACTAATCCCCCTCCCTTGTGTGGGCCCCCTCTCCCAGCACTTATCTCTGCTCAGGAGTTTATTTGTAACTTTGTTTCTCTCTCTCTGTCTCTCTGATCACTGAGCTCTAACTGCCCAGCCTGTATATTTTACTCATCTCATCTTCTTTTTTATTTAACATAGTTTTTTTTTTTTTTAGAATTAGCAGGAATTATGGGAGTTATGTTATATTTGTGTCTGATAATAGTGATTTTGTTGTAATTTTAGCTAAATATATCTTTAATATTTTCTTGGGGGGGCCCTGCCAGGTAGTCTGTACGGGGCCCCGCGATTTCTAACAGCAGCCCTGGCAAGAGGTATTAAATGGGTTCCAAAAGCCAGACCTTTTTTAACTTCATGCGTTCCCCTGCATTAGGTAAAAATGTCTCAGTAGTAGTATCGCCTACTAACTGCCCATCTCGATCCAGGGCTGTGCCCCTTAGCAGCGTTGCTGGCCTGTGTTCCTCTTCTCACAGGACACAGAATCAGCAAAGGGAGCCATTGGGTCCTACTTCTGTCAATCAAATCCTGTGAGGAGGGAACAGGGGTGGGTCAGAGCTGTGCTCTGTTTGTCAATGGATGCACACAGCCTGACTCGGGAGTAAACCCACAGGTGTGCTACATTTGTCATCTGGTTTCCCTGTGCATTGTCTTGTTATTTACTGCAACTATCTGTTACAAAGGGCTTGCTGCAATCAAAAGCAAAATGTATCATTAGGGGGGATTCTCACTTGCAAATGCACCCTGGCTGCAATTAGCACAAGAACCCCAATAGGTGGTTCCCTCAATGAGCTGTGAGTAGGCAGCCCCATTGAAAGCAGGCAGCCTGCGTCCAAGGCCGATTAATTATGTAACTGCTGCTTAAAGTCCCTTTCACATGATCGGGCCGATGAGTGAGGTCCGCCTGTTCGTTTTTCAGGTGGACCTGATTGAGCTACCCATTCTCTATGGAGAGGCGGATGTCAGCAGAGATGTGGCCTCTGACACCCGTCTGTCATCCGATCCGACAAGATTTGCTTAAAAAAGACGGATGGCGATATGTTTGTCATCTGTCCAGCAAGTCGGATCGGATGGCATGCTGTCCGTTTTCATCCGATCTCCCTATTGAGGAGAGCGGGACTCTGACAGGTCCATCTCTGTCATCCGTCTGCTCAGCAGGGATCAACAGAGCGATCCCCGCTGAGATAGCAGAGTCCACCGAGTGGATCCGCCCCATGAGAAAGGGGCCTAAGAGATTACATGCGAGTGGGTACTTTGCAAATATTGTAGTTATTTGGTGTTTTGTAATTTCCTGAGACTACATTTACAGGTTTGCAGTGAAAAATTTAGTTCTGAGTAAGGAAGGTTGCACAAAAACCCACATGGTAAGCCATAGAAACTAGATAAACTGTCAAGTAGATACCTCATGCATACAAGCGTAATAAAATACTTAGGAGCTGGCAGAAAAATCCAGCATATACAATGCTTGTTTTGGTGCATAAATATGTACGGTTATGTGCTTTTACAGGCATAAGGCGTGTAGAAGTTTATGTATGTAAATGCATTCTATTGGTTAGAATATTAGTGTATTCTGGTCGTACATACATATATTATGCTAGTAGGCTCTTCTCCAAATGCTTTTTTTTTTTTTTTTAAATGTCCCTAAACTCTGCTCTAAAGTCTAATGGACACAATGGCCAAAATAGAGATGTGTTCAGAGGCATAAAAAAAAAATAAAAAATGCCTCTAAGGCCTCATGCACACTGAGTTCTGAACATTTGCCCCTGGGTGCACACTGCTGAAGTATCGCTCAATGTAGCGTCCAGCCCTGCCGCCGGCAGCCAGGAAAAGTCTGAGAGGCTGCTGCAGTTGGATGGTACACTGAGCGCTACTTACATTATAAACGCCCAGTGTGCCTGTGGCCTACAAGTGGCATTTTTTCTGCCTGTGTGCATGGAACCTGAGATGGAAAACTAAGAGAGGCTGTAATATTTTTATTCAGGTGAATAAGGCAGTAAGTGGATGGTAAGTGTGATGTACATTACGGTGCATCCCGGTGCATTTCATCTAAGATGGTTAAAAACATAAGGTGCTCTAATTAGTGAGCAGTAGTCACAAGGTTAAGACTGCTAAATTAGGAAAAATATACAAACATTTTAGGAGAGAAATCATTTAGAAAAAATTGTAGGAATACAGATTTTTTTTCTCATTTCTTAGTGGTTATAAATACATTTTAGTTTATAGCATGAATAAATACATGGAACTGAACATGCAACTTTTTGTTTTTAAGGCAGGTCAAGAAGGATACTCAGATCCGCATACTGGATATTTTGTTTTCTCCAGAATAGCTCATTTGAAAAGAGGCAAATGTTGTGGGAGTGCATGTAGGCATGTAAGTACTTCTAGGGTTACAGGGAAATCTAAAAGTAAATTGTGCTGTAACGCAACTTGTTTAATGCCAAACCAGCAGCCTGAGTGCCATTACTAGATTTCTGCTACTGGAACACTCTTTAAAGATTACTAACATTCTTCCCTTTCTTAACACTTATTTTATGAGTATCACCAATTGGTAATACTGGTAAATATCAACTTATTGGTAATAATTATAAAGAGGATAAATACATCAGAATAGCATCACTTGCTTACGAACAGATCCTTTTATTTTAACTTCATGTTAGGGTTGACATCCCTGGCGCAGAATCACCCAAGGCACAAAGTCTGTGTGGCTGAAAAACTAAAAACGGCGAGTGCAAAATCTGGTGCAGCTGTGCATGGTAGCCGATTGGCTTCTAACTTCAGCTTGTTAAATGAAGCTTTGACTAAATTAAAAACCTGGAAGCTGATTGGTTTCTATGCAGAGCTGCACAAGATTTTGCACTCTTCAGTTTTAGCAAATCACCCACTATGTGACAGCCCATTCTTCACCAGACTGTTAGGGTTGACACTCCTGGCAGGTCACGCAGTCTGACCCAAGGTGTAAAGTCTAAGTGACACCTCACTTAGTCTTCATCTGAGCACCTTGTAAAGAGTGATGTGCCAGTAACCCTTGTATCCCCTGGGCTACTTGTCTGCAAAATGACAAAAGTTTGCGGCCCTAAGGATCTCCCCACCAAGAGGGCACAGGAATAGGATAACTTCACTGTGAAAACCGTAGTGAGATATGACAAAGAGTCTGAACTGAGGCCAAGGCAGGAAAGAAACTAGTCAGATTACAGGCCAAAGCAGGCAGCAGCCAAAACAATTGTCGGTGTCCAGGCAGAAGTTGAGGCAGGCTGCTGGCAAGAGAGAGTAGTCAGACGCCAAGGCAGGTGGCAAAAAAGATAGCAATACAAATAGCAGAGTCAGCAACAGAAGCAAAAGACATGAGCAGGGTCATGCAATCTGGGTCAGCAACAGGTAAACCAAGAACAGCAAGAGACTTGGTGCAAAGGTAGCTGGTGGGAAAACACAGCAGAAAGGAAGGTGTTTAAATACCTTTCAAGCAGTGAACATGCACAGCATTAGGGTTGCCCACCAATTCATGTGCTTACGCATGCACTCAGCCATGGTTGAAAGGCCACAAAATGGCACACGGATGACACAAATGAGATGGACAGGACAGGCCATTCCCCTGGCTGTATAGACACAGAACCTAAAGTTATTGTAACACTACCCTTTGGAAACTATCCTCAACACTTTGGGTATGTTTATGAAGCAGTGAATGTGACATTCACCTAACATTCGCTGCATTTGTATCTTCTTGGTGCATTTGTTCTAAATTACAGCATTTGTGTCACTTGCAGTCAATGTTTGATGAGTATCACATTTACTGTTTTTATAAATGGCTATAAATACCCCTTTTTATCAACCAGGTAATTCCGTTATAGTTTTACACTCTCACCAATTAAAATTTTGTACAGCACTCTTTTCAGTACAACTCTCTCTACACTAAAGAATTTCATACCAGATAACTCTCAGACCCTTTATCATACACTGGCTACCAATTATTTCACAGTTACTTAGGCTGGCTATACATTATACAATTTTCTTACAATTTTCTTTAAATTTACCTTCAACTCTGTAGTTTAAAGGCCAGCCTAATTGGGTACAATTGAAAGTGTTGTTTAGTTTTCACCTCATATTATATGGTTTTTGGTAAATCTAACAGAAAATTGAACATGTATGGTCAGCCTTACCTTTAAAATGCATTGTTTATATATGTGTATATACAGATGCATCTCATGAAATTAGAATATCATCAAAAAGTTAATTTATATCAGTTATTTTAATTTAAAAAGTGAAACTCCAATATTTTATATAGATGCGTTACACACAGAGTGATATATGTCAAGCTTTTTTTTTCTTTTAATCTTGATGATTATGGCTTACAGCTAGTGAAAACCCAATATTCAGTATCTCAGAAAATTAGAATATTACATAAGACCAATAAACACCAGACCCCACAATGCAGACGAGCTGAAGGCCGCCATCAAAGCAACCTGGGCTTCCATAACACATCAGCAGTGCTACAGGCTGATTGCCTCCATGCCACCCTGCATTGTTGCAGTAATTCATGCAAAAGGAGCCCCGACTAAGTATTGAGTACATACTATACTGTACATGGACATACTTTTCAGTAAGCCGACATTTCTATTGGTCCTATGTAATATTCAAATTTTCTGAGATACTGAATATTGGGTTTTCACTAGCAGTAAGCCATAATCATTAAAGATAAAAGAAAAAAAAATTGAAATGTATCACTCTGTGTGTAACGCAAGTATATAAAAATATATGAATTTCACTTTTTGAATTAAATTACTGAAATTAACTTTTTGATGATATTCTAATTTTATGAAATGCACCTGTATATAGGCAGTCCCCGGTTTACAAACAAGATAGGTTCTGTAGGTATGTTTTTTAAGCTGAATTTGTATGTAATTTGGAACATTTTCCTGTTGTCTCCCCCCGTTTGTACGTATGAGTAGTGTATAAGTCGGATGTATGTAACTCAGGGACTGCCTGTAAAAAAATGTATTTATTACAGTAGCCTAACACTATAGGCTAAGAACATTCGACCAGCAGAGGAAATAATGAGGGAGATCTCAGTTTATGGGGATTATTGTGTGAACAGCTCAAAGTTTGCAATGTAGGTGCAGTGTGAAGTGAAACATTATTACCACTACTAAATGTGACAACTCCTGGCTCAGGGCTCCTAATTGTTAAAGTGTTACTAAACCCACAACAGTAAAATCAGTTTGTATATGCAGTAAAGCATGCTTGTTATACTCGCTGTTGAACCGAAGGGTTTTAATCCATTACATTGTGTATAAAGGCTGTTTGATCATGTCTCTCTGATCCACCTCTTCTTTCACTGTCTCCAAAAAAAGAACCTGATACAGACCCAGGGGACAGGCTGCACATGCTCAGTTTGGTGTGTATTCCTATAGTTTTTTTTTTTTCTTGGGAGAATGCATGTGATCAGCACAGGGCAAATCAGCACTGTCCAGACAGAGGATCAGGGGAGAATGAAAACTCCTCCTACAAGCTTTACTAGGAACTGATAGAAGTCACAAGACTGCTATATAGTGCTAATGAGAAAAGGTATTTATCTGTTTATATTTACTAAAATAATTGCATTTCCATGTTCTGTGTACTGTGGGAGACCAGATATAGTGAATGCAGGTTCCTGGGTTTAGTAACACTTTAAGGAGCTGGCTTCCTAACAACCAGGGACTCATCCCTCACTAGGCACATTTAGCTGTCAGTCAGGGGTGAAAGATGAATGTGAAAAGGGTATTGTTAAAAAAAACTAAAATAAAAAATAAATAAATAAATTGCATGGGTTACCCCCAAAATTATATACCAGTCCCTTTAGGTTTTATTTTAGAACACTAGTGGGTGCCAGCCCCTTAACATGCAGGAGCCATGAGCATAAAGCGGTTACATTTAGCAGTATTACTGCTGCTAAATGTTTCACTTCACACCGCAGCTTGATGATTGCTTGCCTGAACACCCATTCGTCTGGCTGTTCGCACAGGAATCTCCATAGACTATACACAGTTCTGTAATCTCCCTCATATCATATTTCTGCTGCTTGATTATTCTTATTCTATATAGTATTAGGCTATTTTCTCTATCAGGGTATGTTCTTTAACTCTTATGGTCGAATGTTCTTATAGCTATATTTCTCTTAGGATCGAATGTTACATTTGGCCGGTGAAAGGCAGCAAGTAGAAACTGACATTACACACATTTTACAAACATTACAGGTATTATTTGTTACATTTACGAGAATGATGGGGCCTTCGCAAAGCAGAGTTTTTATAAACAGATCCCTATGTGTCTTTAACCTTAACTTTGAAAATGTAAAGGTTGATATATACCCTGCCCTAGAATGCAAGTAACCCTTTTAGCAAATCATTAATTTACCATCTTTTGGTATTAATTGATTTGGATGTAGAGGACCTCTGTTTGTGTAGCAGCATTAGTTTGCTGCATTTTACACTTTATCCGAATATTCATCATACATTATACATAATTATTTTGTATTTAGGCTTCCAAAAAAACAAAAGCGCATATGCAGCCAGCAGAAAGTGTGTTAACATTTAGGAATTCTGTCTTATGTATAGGATGTTCTCAAAATCGCTGTGCTATTTGCATGTGATACTCCTAAGCTAGAGAAAGTCTGCAGTGTTAGATTTCGTGTGGTGTGGTTTAATGCCATAAACTGATAAATAATAATAATCCATTTTCTCTTTTTCCAGTGTCCATATGGCCATGAAAATGTTAAGGATTCATCTAGAAAGAAGCAATTTAATTCCTTTTTTTACACATGACAGCCGAGTTCAATCTCGCAGCTATTTTTTCATTAATTGAGGGGATTTTAAAATATGGTATTGTAAAGCAATTGTATTTAGTCCTGCTAACGATGCCGTCTTTCTAGTTAATATTCCTAAGTAATGAATTCAATGTTAATTGTAATAAAACATCAAATGGAAAGCAAATGTTCTCAGTCATTACTGTGTTCATACAAAATTACTCCATGCTCAGAACATTAAGGATGTACTGTTTTTTTTTTTTTCTTTTTTTGGTTCCTGCTTTTCAAATCACTTCCTAGCAATTTGTTTGTCCTTTTTATGTAGATTTCTTTCTTTGTTGTACTTTTATTAAAGGAAAGAGTGCATGACATTCTTGAAAAAACTGGGAATGTTAAAATTAATCAACACAGTTGAAGAGAGGGCTCTTAAAGGACCACTGCATTGAAGAATACTGTATTCTAGCAACGGTATGTACTGTAGGTAATACCTATAGTGACAGTCAGTGGCGAAGCTAGACATTTTCACCTGGAGCAAAGACTCAGTTTGACACCATTGACACCAAAGCCCCCCCAACCCAAGAGAGAAGGCGTACACAATCACCACGTAGGTGAGGTTTGAATGAGGCAATTTCAGGCCTCACTTTCATAGCGGATTAGGAGGGGTACCACAGGAAAACAAAAGTAGTGAGCCAAGAAGAGGGGTTTTCCCAGGAGCACCCCTCCTAATCCACTGCAGAGGTGATGCTTGAAACTATAAGACTACTATAGGATTGTAAAAGATCTGGGACACCCAAGAAGAGAGTAGTAGCCAAACTGTGTTAACAGTTAAAGGGGCATGGTTAAATAAATCAAAAGCATTCTTGTACTCATAAAATATGCTTAGAATAATAAAACAAATGTCAATGCAAAAATATGAACATAGCCTACCTTAAAAGTGGACAATGGCAGTCAGTAGAGCAGTGGACAGTGTCAGTAGGGCAGTGGATGGTGTGTGGACAGTGTCAGTAGGGCAGTAGACGGTGTCAGTAGAGCCATGAACTTGTCAGTAGGGCAGTGGACGGTGTCATTACAGCAGTGGAAGTCTCAGAAGATCAATGGACAGGGTATCAGTAGAATAGTGGAAGTGTCAGAAGATCAATGAAAGGTGGTAGTAGGGCAGACGTTGGTGTCAGGAAGCAGTGGACGTGCCAGTAGGGCAGAGGTTGGTGTCGGTAGTTTTTTATTATTTATTATATATTTTTTTATAGCACCATTGGGGGCTTTGGTGAAATATCAGGGATGAAAACAGACCCCTGAATGTCTCACTTTTGAGACCGAGAAAGGGAGTGAGGACAGAGATTTCCAGTCCCTTTCTGTGCAGCTGCACTGGATAGTGTCAGTAGAGCAGTGGACGAGTCAGTGGAGCAGTGGGTGTTGTTAGAGCAGTGGACGTGTCAGTGGGGCAGAGGATTTGTCATTAGTTTTTTATTTATTTTACAATTGTTTAGGAGCCCCGTTGGGGAGCATTGGTAAAGTATCAGGGATGTAAACAGACCTCTGGTTTCTCACTTTTGAGACAGAGAAAGGGAGTGAGGACAGAGATTCCCCAGTCCCTTTCTCTGCAGCCTCAGCTGCACTGGACAGTGAATGAATGGGAAGTGCTCTGTGCTGAGCGGCTTCCTGTTCATTCGCAAACTGAAACATAGTAAACACAGTTTACTATGCTTCAGTTATTAGGAACTGCACTGCATTCCTGTACAATTTACATGAGATCCAGTGTGGTGTGATTTGAGTCCATTCATTTTGAATGGGCTTAAATCGTACCACATCACACCGATTTGCATGCACCAATCTTGCAACTGGATTGCATGGTTATTTTGCACTATGCAATTTGGTGCAGGCAAATGCACTGCGTTTGTGACCTGCATTTGGGTTGTTGTTAAGATTGCACTGACACCCGCTACAGATCGCAAGGGCAGTGCAATTTGAATACAGTGCCAGAAACGGGCACGGATTGCCAGTTTCCAGCACTGCATTCTAGTGTGAACCTGGGCTAATGAACACAGTGAGTTATTGATACCCTCAAGCAAACCTCTGTACTCTATACAACACACCTCTGCAACCCCCCCCCCCAGCATACTTGTATGTGTCCCCCACAACACATCTGTACCCCCTAACACACCTGGGCACACTTCTTCTGCACGTTTCTGTACCCCCCTCAGTAATGCTCAGTACCCCTAGCACATTTCCTTCTAGGACCCTTGCACCCCCATCACACCTTTTTACCCCTCAGCACACTTCTAACCCTCCTAGCACATCTCAGTACCTGCCAAACACACTTCTGTACCTTTTTCCCAGCACAATTTTTTACCCTTCCTGTACCCCCCCCCCCCAGCACACTTCTGCACCCTTCCTGTACCTTCCCTGCAGCACACTTCTTCCTTCCTTTCCCTCACCACATCCCGCCCCATCACCACCCATCTCTACAGTCCCTTCCTACTATATGTTGCTGCAGCTCCTCTGGTGGGCCAGTCGGGAATACACACGGAGGGTGGCCTTATGAGGGCGAATCCAGCACAGAATGTCAGCTAGTTGCTGTAAGCATTACAGGCACTCAGCTTGTGTTCTAAAGCCAGTGCCTGCCCAGAAAGGATGCCCTGCCTCACTCCTGAGTCTGCGAGCCGATATCTGAGCTGGAAGGGGACTATCAGTGTGTCAACATGGTGAATATGGAGGGGTGGTAGGGCAGCGCTTTCTACAACTGATTGGCAGTATTGAATCCTTCTGCAGCCACTAATAGCTGGTGGTAGGGAGAGGAGGAGAAGCTAGCTTTCAGTGGCAGCAGGAGAATTCAACACTACCAAATACTGCCCTGCCATCCCTCCTGTCCAGGTGTGACAGGGAGACCACAAGGCACCCTGGAGCATAGGGAAGGTGGCTCCCCTCTCAATGCCTCACCCGGGGCACATCCCCCCCTTAGTTTTGGCCCTGGTAATAGTATATGATAAATTAATTCCTTTTTCAATTCACAGCCTTTATAATTTTCTGCACATTTTTATGCGGCTCAGATGCTGTATGCAAATTCCTTTCCAGGCACTTCTATAAACTTTGTTTAAACTCTTTTGGTCTGCATTATAGCAGTTTTTCTGCTACAGGGCAGCACCTGTGCACTGCATTGTGTGTGTGTGTGTGTGTGTGTATATATACAGTATTTCACAAAAGTGAGTACACCCCTCACATTTTTGCAAATATTTTATTATATTGAAAATGTGAAAAAAACTAATTTATACCCGCGCTTATGGAATAAAATAGCTAAATTATAAATCTCCAAGTGATCAAATGGTGTATAAATTCAGTGCAAAGAAATAGTATAATTATAAATGAGCAGCTGCTGCGACACTAAGAAAATCTTAGGAATGATGTACAACACAAATTTAAAGCAGCGCTAGCCCTTAAATTGTATAAATAAATAAATAACACTAGGTAGCTCCTAGGTAAAAAATGTGACACTCTCAAGTAAAAAATGTGAATATTAAATTATGTTAAACAATTTTTAGAAACAACTATATATTAGATATTGTGAAAATGACAATTTCAGTGCTAAAATACATATATGATTATAAAAAGCTGTGAAATCGTGCTAAAGTCCATAAAAAATATGAAATGATAACCCTTGGGTGATCGAAATAAGGTGCTCCGGTGCCGGTTATACAGTAAAGTGCTCCAAGTTGAAAAAGGTGCCCCTTTTGGTTCGCTACTCACCACAACGCCAATATTTAAGAGCCTCAACAGTATTGCAAATAAGCCTTGACACCAGGATAATCTCCTCTGTACGCCTTTCACTGTAAATATGGGTCCGCTTGCGCATCCACTATTGAAAGAAATAAAGGGCGTATATAGTGAAGTATGTACGTATGGGTTTATTTCTGTTTAGCAGCCAAATGCATACTTACAGCAAGTACAAGATAATTAGGCATATACACAGTAGTGCCTCGTGGTTACGCCGCTCGGCGTGCGTTCCACGGGCAGGAAGTGATGGACCGGAAGTAACGTGCCGCTCCGTGCGTGACAGGAAGTGCGTCAACGCGTTTCGCCGTAAGTTCCGGCGTTTTCAAAGACATCATTTCCTGTTTACATCTGTCTTTTATATGATAGGCAACCGTCATATCCGGATATCATATTATTTCAGAACTTAATCTTGCAAAAACGTAGCAAATCATCTATACAGTATCCAGATTGGTATATTGGCACTACCAACTGGCTTTTTACATTTACAACTTGTATTTTAATTGGAATATTAGATAAATTGCGGTATGTAAATTCCGGATTTCACTTCCTGTTTACATCAAATCGACATATTAAAACATATATTTTATTTGGCACATTGGCTATTAAAATTGTGATATAAAACACACATTACAATCATAAAAATAAACTTATAAGTGAAAATAAATAGATAAAAAAATATAAAATATCCAATGAAAATTTATTTATATTAATTTTAAAATTCAATTATTTGCTGAAAATTATTATATCAGATGAATTTGTGGAGAAATAAATATCATTGTTATTATATATATGTTATGGATTCCATTTAATTAACATTACAATTACTTTAAATATTAAAAAATAAAAAATAAAATAAAATAAAAATTATAAAATGATTTGACATTGTTGTTATATTGTTTATTTATTATACATGTAGGGGATAAATTCATTAGTCAATAACTATATTGACAGACTTTAAATAATATTAAAATTAGAGGATGTTTAAAATACAGTGATATTCTATATATTCAATTTTAAAATTATGATCGGAATTTTTTATATTTGATTGGACCTAAATTAAATCAACTTAGATTATAACAACAAATTGATTTATATATGGATTCTGTAGGAGGTGTGATGGGAATGGAATTCTTTTGTTTCATGCGTATGTTATAGGAAAAAATAAGGGGGGAGGAGAGAAGGCAGAGAGATGGACTTATTGTACATACTTGGGTTACCAGTTGGATAGAAAACAATTGACATCAATGTCCACGTTTAACCCCTTTGGTTTTAATGTCTCTAAACGATGGATCCATTGCGTCTCATTCTGTGATATAGCTTTTTTTAAGTTGCCGCCCCTCCAATGGGGTTCAATTTTATCGATACCACAAAGTTAAAAAGGCAGGGTTGCTCTGGTGCGCTAACTTAAAATGATGGGAGAGACTGTGGTTTTTGAACCCTTTTTTAATGTTTGAAACGTGTTCTCTGAGTCTTGTTCTTAGTTCTCTTGTAGTTCTACCCACGTACTGAAGACCACAAGGACATGAAAGAAGGTAAGTTACATGGGTAGAGGCGCACGTAATAAATTTATTAATTTTATAGGTTTTACCATTATAAAAAGATTTAAAATCACTACTTTTCCTTTTTCTGTATCTCGAGGTTCTACAAATCACGCACCTCCCACAGCTAAAAAAGCCCACCTGATCTAAAAACGTGCAGGTCTTTATAGGTGGGTTAACTACATTGTGCGCCAATTGTAGCCTCAGGGTCTTGGGTTTCGTATAAATAAATTGCGGTTTTGAGGGTAGAAGGGTCTTTAAAACATTATCTTTTAATAGAAGGTGCCAGTGTTTTTTAAAAATTCTTTCAATTTGGGAATGCGGTCTTGAAAAACTTGTTAAAAAGGCTAGGCTAAAATCTTTTTCTTTATTTTTCTCCTTTTTCTTGAATAGGTCTTTACGTTCCATATTTCTGACCTTATTTTTAGTTGCTAAAAGATCTTTGGTTTTATACCCTTTTTCTTGAAATTTTTTTATAATTACATCAGCCTGTACATCATAATCGCTTTTCCTATTGCAATTTCTCCTTATCCTCATTAACTGGCTATTAGGAATAGTATTAAGCCATCTGGGGTGATGGCAACTTCCCACTGGAATGTAGCCATTGGCATCAACTTCTTTAAAATACGTTTTGGTAAAAAGCCTATTAGAATTTTTAAAAATACACAAATCTAAAAAGTTAATATTGTTAAAATTATAAACATGGGAGAAAGAGATATCATACGGATTATTATTCATAAATATTAAAAACTGATCCAATGAGTCCTGCGTTCCTCTCCACACGATAAAAATATCGTCTATATATCTCTTGTAGGTGATGAGTTCTTTTGGTCTGTTTTTAAAAATCTGTTCACTTTCCCATTTTTGCATAAAAATATTAGCTATGGAGGGAGCATATTTGGCTCCCATAGCCACACCCTTTCTTTGTCTAAAAAACTTTTTCTCATGCCAAAAAAAGTTGTGGCTCATTGCAAGATCCAATCCCTGCAATAAAAATGATTATATTGTTTCATGTGACAACACTGAAGAAATGACACTGCTACAATGTAAAGTAGTGAGTGTACAGCTTGTTTAACAGTGTGAATTTGCTGTCCCCTCCAAAAAACTCAACAAAAGTTAGTACACCCCTAAGTCAAAATGTCCAAATTGGGCCCATTAGCCATTTTTCCTCCCTGGTGTTGTGACTCGTTAGTGTTACAAGGTCTCAGGTGTGAATGAGGAGCAGGTGTGTTAAATTTGGTGTTCTCGCTCTCATTCACTCATACTAGTCACTGGAAGTTCAACATGGCACCTCATAGCAAAAAACTCTCTCAGGATCTGAAAAAAGAATTGTTGCTCTACATAAAGATGGCCTAAGTTTAAGAAGATTACCAAGACCCTGAAACTGAGCTGCAGCATGGTGACCAAGAGCATACAGCGGTTTAACAGGGCAAGTTCCACTCAGAACAGGTCTCGCCATGGTCGACCAAAGATGTTGAGTGCACGTGCTCAGTGTCATAACCAGAGGTTGTCTTTGGGAAATAGATGTATGAGTGCTGCCAGCATTGCTGCAGAGGTTGAAGAGGTGGGGGGACAGCCTGTCAGTGCTCAGACCATACGCCGCATACTGCATCAAAGTGGTCTGCATTGCTGTCGTCGCAGAAGGAAGCCTCTTCTAAAGATGATGCACAAGAAAGCTGGCAAACAGTTTGCTGAAGACTAAAGATTACTGGAACCATGTCCTGTGGTCTGATGAGACCAAGATAAACTTATTTGGTTCAGATGGTGTCAAGCATGTGTGGCGGCAACCAGGTGAGGAGTACAAAGACAAGTGTGTCTTGCCTACAGTCAAGCATAGTGGTGGGAGTGTCATGGTCTGGGGCTGCATGAGTGCTGCCAGCACTGGGAACTACAGTTCATTGAGGGAACCATGAACACCAACATGTACTGTGACATACTGAAGCAGAGCATGATCCCCTCCCTTCAGAGACTGGGGTGCAGGACAGTATTCCAACATGATAATGACCCCAAACACACCTCCAAGACAACCACTGCCTTGCTAAAGAGGCTGGGGGTAAAGTTAATGGACTGGCCAAGCATGTCTCAAGACCTAAACCCTATTGAGCATCTGTGGGGCATCCTCAAATTGAAGGTGGAGGAGCACAAGGTCTCTAACATCCGCCAGCTCCGTGATGTCGTCGGGGAGGAGTGGAAGAGGTGAGAACCTGTGAAGCTCTGGTGAACTCCATGCCCAAGAGGGTTAAGGCAGTGCTGGAAAATGTTGGCCACAAAAAATATTGACATTTTGGGCATATTTTGGACATTTTCACCTAGGGGTGTACTCACTTTTGTTGGCAGTGCTTTAGACATTATTGGCTGCGTGTTGAGTTATTTTGAGGGGACAGCAAATTTACAGTTATACAAGCTGTACACTCACTACTTTACATTGTAGAAAAGTGTAATTTCTTCAGTGTTGTCACATGAAAGATATAATAAAATATTTACAAAAATGTGAGGGGTGTGCTCACTTTTGTGAAATACTGTATGTATATATAGTGATCCAACACGGCTCGCTTCCGCTGTGATTGTGAATGTGACGGAAGCCGATCGGCAAATACAAGGTACTCAATGTCCTCTGGCACCCGCCGATCGTTAGGCAGAGAGACAGAATGATCTGCCTGTGTAAACAAGTCAGATTGTCAAATATTTTATTTTTGTTTTTTAAATTAACAGTCTTTTTTTGTTTAAAGTGCACTGCAAACAATAAAAATTAAAGAGGTGACCAAATACCACCAAAACAAAGCTCTATTTGTGGGAAAACAGGACATAAATTGTATTTGGGTAATGCAGCGCCATATCGCATAAAATGGCCTGATCATGAAGGTGGGTAAATCTTCCAGAGATCAAGTGGTTCTAGGAGAAGTATAGCCAAAGCTCTTTTGCTATACTTCTTCTGTGGGCCACAAGAGTGCACTTAGCTCTGCACTCCTGTGACCCAGATTCAGCATGCTGCTGAGAACCTGAGCCAGCCGCCCCCCCCCCCCCTCCTCCTCAACATTCTAGCGCTCCAGTGAATGATGGAGGGGCAGAGCAGAGAGCGGACCTGAAAATTAGGCGATCAGTGGTCTTTGATCACTCAGTTTTTAGCGTCGAGCTGGCTGAGAACAGCAGCAGCATGCAGCCTTCTAGGTAAGAAAGCATGTGCACTGTGCTGTAAATGTAACACTACAAATGACTCTGGTCTGTATAATGCGCTGTACATTGTATACTCCTCAATGTTCTGCTATATACAGTGTGCTGTAATGCCTACAAATAATGGTAACTTGAATTACAAACAAGGAAAAAATGCCTTTTTAATTATGTATTCAACAAAAAAATCCATAGATGTAACACTGTACTGTGGAACATGCAAATACACCCTTTACTGTAGAAGCTGGCATATTGCCCTCTTCAGCAGAAATTACTTCATGTAGATGTTTTGCATAACTGCCCACTTGCACACTAATCCCAGACATAGCTCTAAGCACTCCTCCATGCAAAATTTCTTCAGTTGTAACTTGGTTGTGGGTTTGTCTAAATGAACTGCACGTTTCAGATTCCCCCCAACATTCCAATGGGGATGCATCGGATGCACTGGTGGTGCCATGGGTGCCTTCCATCTCTCAAGCGAATTCCTTGTCTGCTATGTAGGATAGAAGCTGAAAGAATCCCAGTCATCCTGGTGGCGCTGAACTGGCCTTGATGTCCGTGGTGCTCCGCCATGGTGCATCTAGGTGCAGATGCCCTCTGCTGGTTGCCTTTGTGGGAGGACCTATTGTCCGAGGGTCCTCTCTTCCACCCTGCTTTACCTTCTCTGACTTTGATGGCATGGCTATTGAGAACCGGTTCTGAAGACAAGGGGGCTGCCAAGCTTGGTGATTACCACAATGTTGAGAGCTCAAAAGTCTATTTGGAAGATATACTATTGCACCTGGAAATCCTATATTGTTTGGTGCAAGGCCTTGGGGTTCTCTCCACAGTCCTTGTTGGTGGCTTAGGTGTTGCCCTTTCTTCAGCGTAGCTTTGATCAAAAATTAGCTTTGAGCACTATTAAGAATCAGGTCTCTGCACTAGCTGTGTTCTTTAAGGGTCCCTTGGCTGCGCACTCTCTGGTTCACACTTTTATCCAGAGTGGTCGCCACATAACACCCCCCCCCCCCCCATTCATTCTCTGTTGCCGCCATGGGGCTAAAAAACTAGTTTTATTGGTTCTGCAGGAACCCCCTTTCTAGAGCATTTGAAATATTCCCTTGCTTTCCCTCTCTCTCAGAAGTTGGCCTTCTTGGTTGCTATCACTTTGGGTTGCCAGGTTGTCCGAATTGGCAGCTTTGTCTTGTAAGTCTCCCTATCTGATTTTGCACAAGAATAAAGTGGTTCTTTATCAAGAAAACATTGTCCTATCTTCTCTTGCCTTTGGCCCTCACATCCTAAGGGGGTGGCCTTCCACTCCTTGGACATTGTCTGTGCGGTTCAGATGGTCTTATCCGCAGTGGCCACCTCCGGAGGTCCGAATCTCTCTTTGTGCTAAGTCCAAGAAAAGGTTTGGTGGTTTACTCTGCTGCTATTTCCCATCGGATTCGGCCTTCCGACGACAGGCCTCTGCTTTGCAGGTTTGTAAGACCTTAAATATGTTTTACAAGGTTCATGTTTTGACATCTGCGGATGCTAGTTTTGACCACAAAGGTTTTCAGGCTGCTGTTTAATGTTTTTTTCCTAGGACCTTTTGGAGGGGTTTGAAGTGTTGGCATGTTTGCCTGGTTGATTCCTGGGTTCTGTTCCCACCCCTTGTGGCGCTGATACTCACTGTAAAATCCCTTTCTCTGAGTTCATTGGCGGACACAGTACCCAGCTCTCTATGGAGTTTTGGCTCTGACACTACTTATTACTAACTGTATGACCCATAGCAGAAAGGGAATTTTATCCCTAGAGAGGACTTTTCTTTGTCCTACTCCTGTAGGTGGCTGTATAAAATCCTGTTTGATCAAGATTTATGGAGAGAGACTGTGTCCGTCAATAAGCTCAGAAAATAAGATTTTACGGTGCGTAACAAAAAAAATCCTGTTTTCTGACTGTAGATGAGTTTACTTTACCATCAGCTGTTGCAAGTGTTATCTGCTAATCCCTTGGTAAAGGTTTGGGGTTCTCAGAGAACTCTTTTAGCATCAAACAGTCATCTCTTGTGCTAAATTTGTTGGACCTGCCACTCCTAAACATATTGCCAGTACTTGGAAATCTATTACCCTTTTTTACTGAACTTAAAGTGGTTGTAAAGCCTAAACCTTTTTTAACTTAATGCATTCCTTGCATGTTTGGGTATCATCATCCCCTCTCACCCCCCCCCTTACTTACCTGAGCCTTAATTAGATCCGTGCACATCTGCAGCTCTTCTCTCCCCTCACGTCCGAATCTCACTGGCTTTGCTGGGGCACTGGGAGCCATTGGTTCCCAGTGCTGTCAATCAAAGTTAGTGATGAGGGAGAAGGGGGTGGGGCCGAGACTGTCTGTGCAGCGGGGCTCAGGTACGAGCATGCGCGAGTGCCCTCATGGGAAGCCACTTTCCATGGGGGCACTGGTCAGAGAGGAGGGGCCAGGAGCGCATGCGGTGGACCCAAAAAGAGGAGGTTCAAGGCCGTGCAATGCTATTGCAGAAAAGCAGGTAAGTATAGAGATGTTTATTATTGAAAAAAAAAATTACCTTTACATTAACTTTAGGCCGGCATTACATGGATCGAAATTCGGCTGGTTCAGCAGGGACTGGCCAAATTTCAATCCATGTATTGGTATCCTGGTTGTGCAAGAGTTGATCTACCAATTTGCTTCTGTATAACCAGCCTGTCATTTTTTTCCTGATTAATCAGTCCTGCCTGCTATATTTACTGAAGCTTATACTTATACATTCATGCAACAACTGTGTATACGTCATTGTCCAACTGACCACTGGTATGGTTCATATAGAAACAAATGACTAAAAGTGAAAAAATACAGTGCATACTTTATTGGGGGTATCACAGTACACATGAGCAGATGTGCACATCAGGACTATCGCAAGCATGCATTCAATATTTCATACAGTTCTTTTGGGAATGGAGTTTTCAATGGTATAAATCCAGAGATATACTGCCATTTTTGCTCCGATAGCAGTTTGAACATAGTTTCTCTTTAATTTATTGATGGACACAGCTCCTGGTATTCAGAACCATTGGGTTATACTGCCCCCTACAGGAGTAGGAAACTAGGCATAAAAAAATTCTGCGTACACCCATGGGCAGTCCCAGGGGGTATACTCCCTCTCTCTGCTATAGCCACTCAGTTTTTTCTGCCTAATCAGGAGTAAGGACCTAGTTCCTTGCTGGGATCTTTAGTCCTGGCAAAATGTTTTGATAGAACATTTTTTACTCCTGGATTTCTCCTGTGAGATCTACAATCAACTGCCGGACTGGGCGACGGGTTGGATAATCTAGATCCAGTCTAGCCAGCGAGCGTGCACAGACCTCCATGCTAGGTCGTCCACGACATAGCCCCACTGGACAGGGGCTGGTCTGCGAGTTAATTGTAATTCATTGCTAAGTGAGCTTGTCAAATTAGGATTTTTTTAATATATTTTTTTAAGTAAAATGTTTATACATGCATACTTTAGTGCACAAAAGATGCATCATTTTGATTGTCAACATGTGCAGCCATCTAAGAGTGCACCATTTGCACTAAACATCAGTATGCAATTTGTCAGATAGTTTCAGGGATCGTGTTCAAGTCTGCAATGCAAATGTACCCCAGAAATTATCTTTTGTTCAATTCCTAATAAATCAGACCCCCCAGCTTTTTAGGACCCATTACCACCACAGTTGTGTGCACTGCAATCCATGCTTTGTCATGTGTTGTCAACAGGGCTTTTTTCAGCTGGAACTTGGTGGAACTCAGTTCCAACACCTTTGGCTCAGGCCCTCTGCTCCCTGCTCACCACTTGTAAACACAGAAACCTGGATTCTGTGTTTACATGTGACAGCTTGCCTCCTAATGGCTCCCACAGATCTGATCTCCTGAGCGCCCCCCTCTGAGTGCAGGATGGGGACAAGGGTGATGCAGGTGCCTGCGGTGCAGTGCAGACCCCGACACCCCCACTGGACGGTCTCCCTGCAATGGGACAGGCAGAGCCACCTACAGTGTGCAAGGATGTTCTAGAGACGGCTGGGTGCTTCAGCTTAACACAGCAGCACATGGAAAACATGTGGAAGATGGTGGAGCTTTTAAGGAGGGAGGGAGAAGATGAGGGGAATGGTTGCATGCAGAGGTCAGAGCTGAAGAAGGATGAAAGTCAGATGGGTATAGTGGGGATGCAGAGGTAAGCAGCTGTGGAAGAAGGCTGAACTCTGCACTCTGTGTAGTGCACCCCTGAACTCTGCACTTTGTACAGAGCGCATTCCCTGAACTTTGCACCTAGTGCACCCCTTAAATCTGTACTCTGTGTAACACCCCCCCCCCCCCAACTCTGCACCTCTGTGTGCAATGCACTCCTGGTATTTAATACCACTTTAAGACTCTTCCATCGTTAGTGAAATTTAACCACCCCCGCTATTTGATGCGATTTGGAGGTTGTCTGGGGGGAGGGGGGGGGGGTTTGGGGGGTCATGGATAAGTTCCTGCACCTATTTTCTGAAAAAAAAAAGCCATGGTTGTCAGACATTAAAAAGCCCATCCTTTCGGGCTGAAACGCTTCACAATGTGTATGAACATAAGGTGGGCTACATTTTCTGTGGGGCAATGTACAGGACACCGTACGTTGTAGGGCGTTTTGAGGTGTTTTGGGGTGCCAATGACAATAATGGCACCACAGCAGAGCAATTTACCTGAAGTGATTGTAAACGATCACCTTGTAAAAAAAACCCATTCAGTTTAACCACTTAAGAACGAGAAAATGTTACAATGATTCAGGCAAGGACTTTCACGGCACCACAGTAATTTTATAAAATAAACAATTTATTCATGAACATATTAAAAAACCATCAATAATGGTACATAAACCCCCAAGGGGACAGAAAAAGAGGGCGTGAAAGAAAAGGGAGGCCAACACAGCATCCAACTAGTAATGTGATATACAGTAAAACCTTGGATTGCGAGCATAATTCGTTCCGGAAGCATGCTTGTAATCCAAAACACTCTTATATCAAAGCAAATTTCCCCATAAGAAATAATGGAAACTCAGATGATTCGTTCCACAACCATTTATTCATAAGTCCTTCAGTTTATAGTCCATATAAAAAGATTATAGCATTGCGATAGGTTATATAACCATAAAAAGTCCATCCACAAATAGCCGCTTCCACAAGGGGATAAGAAGCAAAATCCAGTAGGAGCTACAGAGTATCAAAGAGAAGAAAGGCGCCTCTAAGTGTAGCAATATGGTTCCATTTAATGAAGGTACATCATTTAGCAACTCACATGGTTGATGAATAAAACAGGCACATCTAAGTATGCAGGCATCCGGGGTAAAGCTGTCCACATGGACTATCTTCTGCACCGCCGGCTGCCAGTCTGTAATCCTGACCGGGAAGACCACCCTGCAGTAAAGGGATCTAAAAGCGAGGGGCAGCATGGAAGGGACGACGTAGATGGCGGTGCAGAGGATGGTCTATGTGGACAGCTTTAGCCTGGATGCCGGCATACTTAGATGTGCCTGTTCCAATCATCAACCATGTGAGTTGCTAAATGTTGTACCTTCATTAAATGTAACCATATTGCTACACTTAGAGGCGCCTCTCTTCTCTTTTATACTCAGCTGTGACTTGAAGCTACTTGTATATCAAGACATCGCTTGTAAACCAAGTCAAAATTTATTTGAAAATTTTGCTTGTCTTGCAAAGCGCTCTTAAACCAAGTTACTCTCAAACCAAGGTTTTACTGTACATATATTAGACATTTCTGTAGTAAATATAAAATTGTTGTCATACTACATCACAAATAGTGGGTCTCATGAGGGGTGACAGGGAAGGATCTGCCGTCCATCAGGATCCCATGATGTCGTATTTAGAGGATAGAATTTACATGCTCGACATGTTTCGCTAGTTTGCTAGCTTCATCTGGAGCTTATAATGTAACTCTGTATAGTGTTATAATTCAGTAGAGCAGGTGAATGCCACAACCATAGAACTAATGAGGAAGGCGTGGGGTCTGTGAGCAGCATCAGAGTAAGTAACAGGTGTATAAAATGTTTATCTGGTAAAGGTTTATATTGGAAACAGATTGGATATAGATGCCGCCATCTTAAGACCGTGTTAGATTCCTGTATAGCTTAATGTAGAAAGAATAGTAAGATGCAATAGTATACAGGGCCACGGCAGTACAGAGTCCAAACATACAGTCAGAGGACTACACAGATAGCAGATGCTGCAATGGACGTACACTTTCCCCAGATGGCGAACCACCACCATGGTGGTTCCCTATCCGGGGAAGGTGTACGTCCGTTGCCTCCCTTTTCTTTCCCTTTTCTTTCACCCCCTATTTTTCTGTCCCCTTGGGGGTTTACAGTCAGGTCCATAAATATTGGGACATCAACAAAATTCTAATCTTTTTGGCTCTATACACCACCACAATGGATTTGAAATGAAACAAACAAGATGTGCTTTAACTGCAGACTTTCAGCTTTAATTTGAGGGTATTTACATCCAAATCAGGTGAACGGTGTAGGAATTACAACAATTTGTATATGTGCCTCCCACTTTTTAAGGAACCAAAAGTAATGGAAAGATTAACAATCATAACTCAAACTTTCACTTTTTAATACTTGGTTGTAAATCCTTTGCAGTCAATTACAGCCTGAAGTCTGGAATGCATAGACATCACCAGACGCTGGGTTTCATCCCTGGTGATGCTCTGCCAGGCCTCTACTGCAACTGTCTTCAGTTCCTGCTCGTTCTTGAGGCATTTTCCCTTCAGTTTTGTCTTCAGGAAGTGAAATGCATGCTCAATCGGATTCAGGTCAGGTGATTGACTTGGCCATTGCATAACATTCCACTTCTCTCCCTTAAAAAACTCTTTGGTTGCTTTCGCAGTATGCTTCGGGTCCTTGTCCATCTGTACTGTGAAGCGCCGTCCAATGAGTTCTGAAGCATTTGGCTGAATATGAGCAGATAATATTGCCCGAAACACTTCAGAATTCATCCTGCTGCTTTTGTCAGCAGTTACATCATCAATAAATACAAGAGAACCAGTTCCATTGGCAGCCATACATTCCCACTCCATGACACTACCACCACCATGCTTCACTGATGAGGTGGTATGCTTTGGATCATGAGCAGTTCCTTTCCTGCTCCATACTCCTCTTCCCATCACTCTGGTACAAGTTGATCTTGGTCTCATCTGTCCATAGGATGTTGTTTCAGAACTGTGAAGGCTTTTTTAGATGTTGTTTGGCAAACTCTAATCTGGCCTTCCTGTTTTTTTAGGCTCACCAATGGTTTACATCTTGTGGTGAACCCTCTGTATTCACTCTGGTGAAGTCTTCTCTTGATTGTTGACATTGACACACATACACCTACCTCCTGGAGAGTGTTGTTGATCTGGCCAACTGTTGTGAAGGGTGTTTTCTTCACCAGGGAAAGAATTCTTTGGTCATCCACCACAGTTGTTTTGCATGGTCTTCCGGGTCTTTTGGTGTTGCTGAGATCACCGGTGCGTTCTTTCTTTTTAAGGATGTTCCAAACAGTTGATTTGGCCACACCTAATGTTTTTGCTATCTCTCTGATGGGTTTGTTTTGTTTTTTCAGCCTAATGATGACTTCCTTCACTGATAGTGACAGCTCTTTGGATCTCATATTGAGAGTTAACAGCAACAGATTTCAAATGCAAATAGCACACTTTAAATGAACTCTGGACCTTTTATTTGCTCCTTGTAAATGGGATAATGAGGGAATAACACACATCTGGCCATTGAACAGCTGAGCAGCCAATTGTCCCATTACTTTTGGTCCCTTAAAAAGTGGGAGGCACATATACAAACTGTTGTAATTCCTACGCCTTTCACCTGATTTGGATGTAAATACCCTCAAATTAAAGCTGAAAGTCTGCAATTAAATCACATCAATGTTTGTTTCATTTCAAATCCATTGTGGTGGTGTATAAAGCCAAAAAGATCAGAATTGTGTCGGTGTCCCAATATTTATGGACCGGACTGTATGTACCATTATTGATGGTTTTTTAATATGTTCATGAATAAATTGATTATTTTATAAAATTACTGTGGTGCCGTGAAAGTCCTTGCCTGAATCATTGTAACATTTTCCTAACATTTTGGGATGAGGCACTTTAGTACTTAGCCTATGGCCTTACTTATTAAGCGCTCAGGATGCTGCCACCTGACTGCGTTATGTCATTTTCACTTAAGGACAAGGCCTTTTTCTGACACTTGTTGTTTACAAGTTAAAAATAAGTATTTCTCTTACGTCCTCTGACAGTCGCCGCCTCCTCTAAGTCATCACTATTGGGTATTGTCCACCTATCCGTAGGAATAGCTAGGCATATAGACTTAGTCAAAAGACAAAAGGCATTAGCATATACACACCCACGGGGGCTGTCCCATCTGGTCAATACCCCCCCTACATCACCACTCCCAACTCAGTTTTAGTTTGCCTAGCTTAGGAATAGTCAGGCTACCTTGTGCTGGGGCTTCAGTCTCAGCCTTCCTAAATCTTTTATTTGATTTTCTTTTAAATGTCAGTTTTTTTCTCTCACTTTACTAGCTGTTTATTTTACCAGCTCTAGTGTTAGTTTATTCTTCGGATGAAGATGGATCATGCGGTGTTGGGATTCGGACTGGCCGCCCTGGTTCTCCAGGGCACAGAGGGTCAGATGGACCCCCAGCCCGCCATCGAGCGTTCAGCTATGGTTCGCCCTGGCATTAAGAACGACCCATCCCTGTTCGCTACAGGGATGCAGCCGTGAGGTGGCTACCTCACAGGACTTGTCTGCGGTGCTGCAGCGTCATGTCCCTGGCTCACGGCACTCCCTGTCAGATGAGGACAGAGGTTTATCCGTGCATGGAGGCTCCCCACGCCATCGGGTACAGGTAAGTACTTCTGTGTGGGGCCTCTGCCTGGGTGGCAGTCTGTATTGCTGTGTGTCCCCATGTCTGTGCCTGTGTGACTCCCTGTGCGATCCCTGCGGGGTTCGCTGTGTGCAGATCTGTATGTTTGCCAGGGGTCCCTGTCCCAGTGTCACCTTAGGTGCATGTTTGGGGGTACAGACTTGTGTGTTGTGCGGCGACCGCTGCGGGGGAAAAATCGCGCGGTCCGCCATGTTTTTTACTATGCACAAGCGTATAGCCCCTCTGGGGCGAGTATACAGCTCATTTTGGCGCCATCCGCCACCATTTTGTGGGCGGTGGAACGATCGGTTCGGCCGCATGTCGGCGGCCATCTTGGCGTAGCCTCCTATGCATCCCTATGGGGCGGCCATTTTCCCTGGGGTCTGGCTTATGGCCAGCCCCCTCCAGCAGCATTTCCTCTTCCTCTCAGACAGCACAGGCACAGGTAGCAACGATCTGCGGGCTCTGCAGTGTATCTCTCTCAGTCTTCTTCAGCATACTGCTTCTGGCTCAGTTTCTTTCTCCTTTTGGGGGTCTTCATAGCTGTGACAGTAGCGGTGGGCTGCGCACTCCGCAGCGCTATTTAAGGGGACAGTACATTACTTTTTTGCACTGTAGTTTTTTATTATCTTGAGCCATGGATTCTCAGGAAAGCAAGTTTCCTCCAGCTTTAGTGGGGGCCCCAGTTCTCCTGTGGCCCCGCTGCGACCTGATCTGGCTGCTGTAGTTGCGACTTTAGTGGCAAATATGGAAATGCTGATGTCTGAACGGGCTGCGAGAAAACGGCCAAGGCTGTCTCTCTCTTCTGATTCAGATGGGGATATGGATGCTGCTGCTGCGAGCGTCCCCTTTTCAGGGTCCCGCTCATCCTTGGACCCCCCGGGGTCTGAGGGGGAGGCTGAGGTGGAGGGTGTTGATACATCCTCCCCAGGGTCAACCGAAGAACGGGCGACCATGGATGAGTTAATTGTTTCTGTTAAGGAAACCTTACATTTGGAGGACGAGCCCAGTCCTCCGGGCGTTGTGTCCTCATTTGGGACGCACAGGACCCGCAAGTCTGCGCAGGTTTTTCCCTGCCCAGCGGAATTCCATTACACTGTTAATGAAATGTGGCGCACGTTAAAACGTCCATTCCTGGTTCCTAGTCGGTTCAAATTGCTTTATCCTTTTGCGCCGGCTACGGAATCGCGATGGTGTGTGCCTCCACAGGTAGATCACACTGTGGCCGTGCTGAACAAGGCTACCTTGGTTCCTACTGAGGATACCCCGCTTTTCCGGGATCCCACGGACCGGCGGTTGGAGTCTCTAGCCCGCCATTCCTATACGGTGGCGGGTTCGTTGCTCAAACCCGTTTTCGCGTCCGTTATGGTGGCTCAGGCGGTGGCTGATTGGATTAAGGTGCTTAGAAGCAACCTAGTGTCCGATGACGTACCGCCTGCACGACTGGAAATGGTGGACCAGATCCATCACGGAGTCATGTATCTGTGTGATGCAGCCCTAAATGAGGCCCCCTTGGTGGCTCGCCTCTCGAGTGTCGCGGTACTTAACCGGCGACTGATCTGGCTGAAGAGCTGGTCGGCCGACCAGCCCTCGCGGAAAACTGTTGCTGATTTTCCCTATGCTGGCTCTCGCCTTTTTGGCGAGGCGTTGGATACCCTGGTGAAGGGCGTCACGGGGGGTAAGAGCACTATGCTACCCCAGAACCCGAAGAACAAGTCTTTCCGTGGCAAGCGGGGTTCTGCACCTAGATCTACTCAGGGGTCCTTTCGTGCCTTTCGGAACCAATCCAAGGGCAAGCCCTTCAAGACCCAGGGCAACCAGAAGAAACCCTGGGCGGGTAAGCAGAAGTCCGGCAATGCTGGTTCAGCGGGACACTCCGCCTCTGCCTGAAGGGGAGCCCTCACCCATTTCTGGGGTGGGGGGACGTTTGCGCGGTTTCCTCCAACCTTGGCTGCTCCGGATCTCGGACAGGTGGGTCCAGGAAATCGTTCGATCAGGTTACAAGATCGAATTCCTTTCCAGGCCGGCGGACAGATTCTTTCCCTCCAATCTCCAGCTGCTTCCGGGGCGTCTGCAGGACTTGCATCAAGCGGTGCAGGACATGCTTGCTCAGGGGGTGATTGTCCCGGTGCCTCATCGGGACAGGTTTCGGGGGTTTTATTAGAATCTGTTCACTGTGCCCAGGAAGGAGGGCAAAGTGCGTCCTATTCTGGACCTAAAAGCGCTGAACCACTTCGTGCGTGTTCGAAAGTTTTGTATGGAGTCTCTCTGTTCGATTGTGGCCTCCTTGAGTCCAGGAGAATTCCTGGCTTCGATAGATCTGAAGGATGCGTACCTGCACATCCCCGTTTTCGAGGGTCATCAGCGGTACCTTCGGTTCGCTATCACGGAGGACCACTACCAGTTTGTGGCGTTACCGTTCGGTCTCGCTTCGGCACCCAGGGTGTTTACCAAGGTGTTGGCACCGGTTCTGGGCCTGCTGCGGGCCCAGGGCATTGCGTTCCTGGGGTACCTGGACGATCTGCTTCTGAGATCGCGTGCCAGTCAGGACCTTGTGCGCGATCTGTCCATCACGGTACAGACGCTCCAGGAGTTCGGGTGGACCATCAACGTTCAAAAATCAGCGTTGTCTCCGTCGCTTCGCCTTCCCTATCTGGGAATGGTTCTGGACTCTGCTCAGGCAAAGGTATTCTTGCCGGAGGACAAGCTCCGGACATTGCGGGCCGAATTCCGATCCCTCAGGGACAATCCGTCCTCGTCACTCAGGGCCTGCATGCGGGGCCTGGGTTTGATGGTGTCGGCCTTCGAGGCAATTCCCTTTGCCCAGTTCCACACACGGGCTCTCCAGACTGAGATCCTGGCCAGGTGGGACAGACTTCCTCAGTCCTTGGATCTGGAGGTCTCCTTGAGTCGCCGGACCAGATTGGCTCTTCTGTGGTGGATCCAGTCCCCGTCGGTGGCGGAAGGCAAGTCCTTCCGCCCGTTGGTGTGGACAGTGGTTACCACGGATGCCAGCCTGTCGGGCTGGGGTGGAATCCTGGGCACCCTGTCTGCCCAGGGCACTTGGTTGGAGGAGGATTCCTCCCTCCCGATAAATGTGCGTCACGGGGGGTAAGAGCACTATGCTAGCCCAGAACCCGAAGAACAAGTCTTTCCGTGGCAAGCGGATTTCTGCGCCTAGATCTACTCAGGGGTCCTTTCGTGCCTTTCAGAACCAATCCAAGGGCAAGCCCTTCAAGGCCCAGGGCAACCAGAAGAAACCCTGGGCGGGTAAGCAGAAGTCCGGCAATGCCGGTTCGGCGGGACACTCCGCCTCTGCCTGAAGGGGAGCCCTCACCCATTTCTGGGGTGGGGGGGACGAATGCGCGGTTTCCTCCAACCTTGGCTGCTCCGGATCTCGGACAGGTGGGTCCAGGAAATCATTCGATCAGGTTACAAGATCGAATTCCTTTCCAGGCCGGCGGACAGATTCTTTCCCTCCAATCTCCAGCTGCTTCCGGGGCGTCTGCAGGACTTGCATCAAGCGGTGCAGGACATGCTTGCTCAGGGGGTGATTGTCCCGGTGCCTCATCGGGACAGGTTTCGGGGGTTTTATTCGAATCTGTTCACTGTGCCCAGGAAGGAGGGCAAAGTGCGTCCTATTCTGGACCTAAAAGCGCTGAACCACTTCGTGCGTGTTCGGAAGTTTCGTATGGAGTCTCTCCGTTCGGTTGTGGCCTCCTTGAGTCCAGGAGAATTCCTGGCTTCGATAGATCTGAAGGATGCGTACCTGCACATCCCCGTTTTCGAGGGTCATCAGCGGTACCTTCGGTTCGCTATCACGGAGGACCACTACCAGTTTGTGGCGTTACCGCTCGGTCTCGCTTCGGCACCCAGGGTGTTTACCAAGGTGTTGGCACCGGTTCTGGGCCTGCTGCGGGCCCAGGGCATTGCGGTCCTGGGGTACCTGGACGATCTGCTTCTGAGATCGCGTGCCAGTCAGGACCTTGTGCGCGATCTGTCCATCACGGTACAGACGCTCCAGGAGTTCGGGTGGACCATCAACGTTCAAAAATCAGCGTTGTCTCCATCGCTTCGCCTTCCCTATCTGGGAATGGTTCTGGACTCTGCTCAGGCAAAGGTATTCTTGCCGGAGGACAAGCTCCGGACTTTGCGGGACGAATTCCGATCCCTCAGGGACAATCCGTCCTCGTCACTCAGGGCCTGCATGCGGGGCCTGGGTTTGATGGTGTCGGCCTTCGAGGCAATTCCCTTTGCCCAGTTCCAGTTGGGCTGGGGTGGAGTCCTGGGCACCCTGTCTGCCCAGGGCACTTGGTCGGAGGAGGATTCCTCCCTCCCGATAAATGTGCTGGAACTACGAGCTATAAAACTCTGTCTCTTCCAGTGGTCGGACCGTCTCCAGGGCCTGCCTGTTTGCGTACAGACGGACAATGCCACCGCGGTGGCTTACGTCAACCACCAGGGGGGCACCAGGAGTGCTCGAGCGGCCCGGGAGGTGACCGACATCCTGTCTTGGGCCGAGACTCATGTCCCGGCGATTTCGGCAGTTCACATTCCGGGTGTGGAGAATTGGCAGGCAGACTATCTGAGCCGCCAAACCCTGGACCAGGGGGAATGGTCCCTACACCCGGAGGTCTTTTAGATGCTGTGTGCGAAGTGGGGATACCCAGACGTGGATCTGTTCGCATCCCGGCTAAACCGAAAGGTGGAAAGGTTTGTGGCAAGAACGCGCGACCCGTTGGCGGACGCCTCGGATGCGTTGGTGGCCCCTTGGCATCAGTATCGTCTGCTGTACGCCTTTCCTCCGATTCAGTTACTATCCCGGTTCCTTCGCAGATTGGTCTCTGAACTGCACATGGTGATTCTGGTGGCGCCGGACTGGCCTCGCCGGTATTGGTACGCCGACGTTGTTCACCTGGCAGTGGCGCCTCCGTGGCGTCTGCCTCTGCAGGAAGATCTCCTGTCTCAGGGTCCGATCTTCCATCCTGCTTTACAGTCGCTGGCTTTAACGGCCTGGCTGTTGAGACCCAGGTCTTGAAGGACAAGGGTCTATCTTCTGAGGTTATCCCTACCCTGATCAAGGCTAGGGAATCTTCCTCTGGTAAGATCTATTACCGTACCTGGAAAGCCTACTTCACCTGGTGTGAGTCCAGGGGGTTTTCCCCTCGTTCTTACTCGGTGTCGAGAATCTTGGCTTTCCTCCAGTCTGGAGTGGATCAGCGCCTGGCGCTGGCCACTATAAAGGGCCAGGTGTCAGCACTGGCGGTCCTTTTCCAACGCCCTGTGGCGTCTCATTCCTTGGTGCACACATTCATTCAGGGTGTGCGACATTTGGCTCCTCCTAGGAAGGAGCCTTTACCTCCATGGGACTTGAACTTGGTCCTGTCCGCGTTGCAGCGTGCTCCTTTTGAAAATATCAGGGAGATATCGTTGCCTCTGCTGTCGAAAAAGGTTGCTTTTCTTGTGGTGATCACTTCGGCTCGCAGAGTGTTGGAGCTGGCAGCGTTGTCTTGCCGCTCCCCTTACTTGATAATTCACAAGGATAAGGTGGTGTTGAGAACACCCCCGTCCTTTCTTCCCAAGGTGATCACTGAGTTCCACCTTAATGAGGAAATTGTCTTGCCTTCGCTTTGTACAAAGCCTAAGCATCCAAAGGAGATTGCTTTGCATTCCTTGGATGTTGTCAGGGCGATCAAGGTTTACCTGTTAAGGCGCACTCTACCAGGTCTTTGAGTACTTCCTGGGCCTGTTGGCATTGGGCCTCGGTGACCCAGGTGTGCAAGCGGCGACTTGGTCGTCGGTGCACACTTTTTCCAAGTTCTACAAAGTAGACGTTCTGGCATCAGCTGATGCTTCTTTTGGCCGCAAGGTTCTCAGTGCGGCTGTGCCATGATGGACCCTTGCATTTTTTTCTCTGGGTCCCTGGCTGTTGGCATTTGCTTTCCTGTGCTGTTGCTCCTGTTGAGGATTGTTTTTTTCTGTTGCCCAGTTGGTTCTTACGGTGAATGTAAGATTCCTTTCTCTGATGTGGGTACTGCGTTGCCTTTTCTACGGTTGCGTCTCCCACCCCTCATGTCTATACTGCTTTGGGACATCCCAATAGTGATGACTTAGAGGAGGCGGCGACTGTCGGAGGACGTAAGAGAAAACTGAATTTTTGTAAAATCTTACCTGTAAAATTCCTTTCTCTGAGACCTCCGACAGTCGCCGCCCCCGCCCCTCTTTTGGGGTTCTTACCTACTGCTATGCTACCAAACTGAGTTGGGAGTGGTGATGCAGGGGGTTATTGACCAGATGGGACAGCCCCCGTGGGTGTGTATATGCTAATGCCTTTTGTCTTTTGACTAAGTCTATATGCCTCGCTATTCCTACGGATAGGTGGACAATACCCAATAGTGATGACTTAGAGGAGGCGGCGACTGTCGGAGGACTCAGAGAAAGGAATTTTACAGGTAAGATTTTACAAAAATTCAGTTTTTTTGCTACAAAATTATTTAGAACCCCCAGACATCATATATATAAAGTTTGGGCACCCCAGGTAAAAATTTGTATTAACCACTTAAGCCCCAGCCCTATTTCGGACACTTTTTGTTTACAAGTTAAAATCAGTATTTTTTCCTAGAAAACTACTTAGAACCCCCAAACATTATATATATATATTTTTTTAGCAAAGACTCTGGAGAATAAAATGTCGGTCATTGCAATATTTTTTGTCACGCGGTATTTGCGCAGCGGTCTTTAAAACGCAATTTTTTTGGAAAAGTTACGAAAAATCACATTTCACTGCATTTAAAAAATAATAAACAGTAAAGTTAGCCCATTTTTTTTGTATATTGTGAAAGATGATGTCACGCCGAGTAAATAGATACCCAACATGTTACGGTTTAAAATTGCGCACACCCGTGGAATGACGACAAACTACGGTCAATAGAAATCTCAATAGGCGACGCTTTAAAATTTTTTAACGGTTGCCAGTTTAGAGTTAGAGTGTAGCTCTTTTTTTTAACCACCCCCCATCCGCGCTACAGCCTATATACGGCTGCAGCGCGGACGAATTTTCGGGAGGCCATTTTTAAACGGCCTCCCAGTGACACGCCCCCAGCGCGCTCCCGCGAGCGCGCTGCGGGGAAAATCTGTGTCGGCCGTGTCCCTTGGACACGGCCGATCACAGATCGTGGTGAATGGCCAATCACAGCGGCCATTCACCACGTGATCGGGCCGTCCAATGAGCGATGATCTCATATGTAAACATATGAGATCATCTCTCATCGCCGGCGCTCCTTCCTCACACGGAGCCTGCAGTGTGAGGAAGGAGGGGGAGCCTCACAGCGCCGGGGACACAGGAGAATGTAATCAGGGCACCGATCACCAGATTACTAAAGGTAAAAATACACACACAGTGCCCCCCCCCATCAGTGCCCACAGTGCCCGCCATCAGTGCCCCCCATCAATGCCCACAATCAGTGCCCATAGTGCTGCTAGTCAGTGCCCATCAGTGCCTGCTCATCTAGGCACTGATGAGCACTGACTGGCAGCACTATGGGCACTGAGTGTGGGCACTGATGGTGCTGCCCATCAGTGCCGCTCATCAGTGCCACCCGTCAGTGTCCAGTGCCATCCGCCAGTGCCCATCAGTGCCGCCTATCAGTGCCCATCAGTGCCACACGTCAGTGCCGCCTCTCAGTGCCGCCTCTCAGTGCCCAGCAGTGCCACCTGTCAGTGCCCAGCAGTGCCACCTCTCAGTGCCCAGCAGTGCCACCTCTCAGTGCTCATCAGTGCCGCCTATCAGTGCTCATCAGTGCCGCCTATCAGTGCTCATCAGTGCGGCATATTAGTACCTCCTCATCAGTGCCCATAAGTGCCACCTCATCAGTGCCCATAAGTGCCACCTCATCAGTGCCCATCAGTGCAGCCTATCAGTGCCCATCAGTGCCGCCTCATCAGCGCACATCAGTGAAGGAGAAAAATTTATTTTCAAAATTTACTCGCAGAAAATAAGAAAACTTTTTTTTTTCAAAATTTTCTGTCTTTATTCTTTTTTTTTGTAAAAAATAAAAAACCCAGAGATGATTAAATACCACCAAAAGAAAGCTCTATTTGTGTGAAAAAAATGATAAAAAATTCATATGGGTACAGTGTAGCATGACCGCGCAATTGTCAGTCAAAGTGTGAGAGCGCTGAAAGCTGAAAATTGGCCTGGATGGGAAGGGTGTTTAAGTGCACAGAAGGCAAGTGGTTAATTATTGCACACGCTCTGGCGATCGCGGCGATACCTCACATGTGTGGTTTGAACAGTGATTTCATTCGCGGCTCGACTTCCATATACGTTTTTTTTCGTGCGCGAGCTAACGGTGAGGGGGGCGGCTAAAAATTTTTTTTTTTCTATTTATTTTATTTTTTTTTAACTTTATTACAGGTTTTTTAAAAAAAAAAATCTGATCACTTTTATTGCTGTCACAAGCAATGTAAACATCCCTTGTGACACCAATATGCAGTGACAGGTACTCTTTATGGAGGGATCGAGGGTCTAAAAGACTCTAGACCCCTCCACTACACTTTCATGTATGCAAAACGCAGAAAACGGCATTTTTGCATACAGCCGTTTTTTAAATCTGCTGCCTTTTGCAGCAAAGTAACCCGGAAGTGACGTCATGGACGCCGCCTCCGGGTTACGTCATCAGAGACCCGATCGAAGCCGCTTCCGGCTTAGATAGATTGGGACTCCATCCAGCCGGCGGACGCGGTCAGTTTTTAAAAAGCAGAGGGACTGGCAGGAACACCAGGAATTTCACACAAAGGAAGCAATACAAAGAGAACAGGATAATTTCCCATACAGGCACATATCAGGAATATAAAATGTTGGGGTAGCAAACACTTTAAAGTTAGTTTTGGGTTAGAATAAAGGTTTTGGCTAGGGGTTAATATTTTATTTATGGTCTTATTAGTACTTATTTATTTTTTATTTATTTCTTTTGTTAGGGTTAGGGTGTTAATACTACTACTCCTTCTAATAATAATAATAATAATAAATGAATAAATCAATGTAAAATAAATACACAATTAAAGAAATATAATCAAAACAATAAATAAATACAATAAATCAATACAGTACTATGTAATAATAAATAGATAATTAACCCCTAACCCTTAAAATAAAATAATATCATAAAAAATAAATAAATAAATACCATAACCCTACCACAATATAAATAAATACATTATTTATATATTATAATATATAGATATATATATATATATATATATATATATATATATATATATATATATATATAAAATCACATTATTAGTATTATTAGTATTTATATTATTATTATTTATTTGTTTTTTTGTTTGGGTTTGGTTTTTTATTATTTTTTTATTGCTTTTATTATTATTATTAATAATGATAGTAATAATAAGAATAATAAGAATAATTGTTTATTAATTATATTTTCTAAATTAATTTTATTTTTTAAGGTTAGGGGTTAATTATTTATTTATTATTACATAGTATTAATTTGTTTTATTTATTTATAATGATTTTTAGTTATTTTTGTATTTATTTAATATTTATTTATTCATAAAACATTACTATTTTTATTTTACATTTTTGCGTTTAAAGAGAAAATTATGCCCAAACGCCCAAATCGTGCACTTTTCTTTATTTTCCTTCGAATTGAAAGGCACCAAAAACTCGCAAATCTGCCGAATTTAAGCTACAAAGAAAGTTCCAGAACTTTTTTGAGCTTCAGGCGTTTGACTTCAGGCGACTTGGAGTGAAGACTTGAACCAACTCCATATAGCGAATAATTGATTTTTTCTCCTCAAGCGATTGGAGCTCCAAGCTACAAAACGCAGAGGTGTGAATAGGGCCTTAGGGGTGCATTTATAAAACAACAATCCCCCAGTGAAAGTGTATGTACATTGTGCTGGTCAAATGCCTTTCATTCGTTTAGAACAGAAAATATGGAAATTCCTATGATGCTTAGCAGCATCTAGTGGCAAAATGAGGAATTTTCCATTTTAAATCAACTAAAAACATTCGACCAGCACAGGAAATAGCCTAATAATTCTTTTTGCCCCATTCGCACAGAACAAACGTATGTGCACTTTTACTATGCATTTTTTTTAATGAATACTCATCTTAGAGTTCACAGCCCAGCGCTTATCACGTAACCAGTGAAGAGCCGGGTTGGGTGGTGGAATGCTTTTGTCGAACTACTTTGATCTTGGTGGTGAAACATGTTTGTATTTCAGGACATCATCAATACAGAGCCCGCAGGGGATCTAACAAGCCTTGCATTGCACATTCAGCCACAAGTAAGTCAATGCTGCAAGCACCCTGCAGAGCCTCTGCATGTAGTAGGACACAGAACTAAAGGTGGGGAGGATTCTGCCCCCCTAATTTAGGAATACCTTCAGATTTCCCAAGAAGGGATTGATGCAATGCATAAGCAAATAGAAGTTTGACTTTACCTGCTCAGACTACTTTTATTAATAATTCAACTAGAATAAAAAGATGAATGATATGAAACACATAGAGTTCTTTATATTATTTTTACATCCTTTAGTTACTTTACTATTTCCAGCTTGATGCAAACATTCTTATTAATTTCAAAGTGATTTTGCTTGTATCAGAGGCATAACTAGAACCTTCAGGGCCCCGGAGCAAGAAACCATGAATGGCCCCCCGGACCCCTGGCTGGGGCCCTTCCCTTCAAGCCCGGGATTCTTTCCACTGATCCTGGGGCCCTTTTCTCACATTGCAGGGCCCTTTATTATGGTCCCGCAGCGGGACCCTTTCACAAGTCCTGCAGTGGGCCCCGCTTCCTGCCATCTTGGGGCCTCCCCACAGTGGTGGAATGCCAGGTCCCAGTCGCAAGTGTGACCTTTGCGATCCTGGAAGTTCACCCACTGGTGTCAATAGTTTTTATTTTTTGGTATTTTAATTGTATTATTTTTTATCATTTTATTTTATTTTTTTTACAATGTCACTGACTATGACTCTGTCCATACAGAAAAGGAAGGAGCTGGTAAATTACATATTTACCGACCCCCTTCCTGGTTCTCTATTGTGACACATCCCCTGTAGCAGCCGGCAGGAGAGGGAAGGGGGGCGCAGTGGGGCACACAGGGGCCCAGAGACAGCAGAACACAAGCGAACTGGATAGGAGTGGCGGCGGCAGCATACAGAGGAGCCAATCTCCTCCATTTTCCAAGGTTGATTTTGGGTTCTCAAACCAAGCAATAAATGGGATTTTTAAGGCAAAAAATTGCGTTTTGTGAAAGTTTTAAATAAAACATACTTTATTCAGGTTTTACAAAAGGACAAACTTGATCAATTTTGTACTTTTGTAAAACCTGAATAAAGTATGTTTTATTTAACCGCTTGCCGACTGCCGCACGACTATTTACTGCGGCAGTCAGCCCCGTACAGGCAAAGCGACGTAGGGCTACGTCGCTCGCCAACGAGCCTCTAGGGGGCGAGCGCACGCCCCTGGCGGCCCCGCTCGTTCCCTGCCTTGCCCGCGCAAATGACCGCCTGCTCCGATGTCCACCGGTCACTCGCGATCTCCCGCTGGAGAGGGAGAAAGGCAGGCGGCTGATGTAAACAAAACCGCCTGTCATTCTCCCTGGTGTAACAGCAGAGACTATACGATCCTGCTATGTAGGATCGTATGTCTCTGTGGTTACATCAGAAGCCACGCCCCCCCACAGTTAGAAACACGCCCCTAGGGATACATTTAAAGCACTGATCACCATTAAAGTTAACCCCTTTCCTGCCAGTGTCATTTTTACAGTAACAGTGCATATTTATAGCACTGATTACTGTAGTAATGTCACTGGTACTCCCAAAAGTGTAAAAAATGTCAGTCAAGGGTCCGATCTGTCCGCCGCAATGTCGCAGTCCCGCAAAAAAAAAAAATCGCAGATCGCCGCCATTACTAGTAAAAAAAAAAAACAATAAAAATGACATAAATCTTTCCTGTAGTTAGTAGACGCAATAACTTTTGCACAAACCAATCAAAATACGCTTATTGCGATTTTTTTTTTACCAAACATGTAGCAGAAAACAAATTGGCCTAAAATGTTAAAAAATTTTGATTTTTAAATTTTTTTTTTTTGGGAATTTCATATAAAAATTTTTAAAAATATTGTTATTTTTTCAAAATTGTCACTCTTTTTTTGTTTATAGCGCAAAAAGTAAAAATTGCACAGGTGACCAAATACCACCAAAAGAAAGCTCTGTTTGTGGGAAAAAAAAGATGTCAATTTCATTTGGGTACAGCGTCGCACAACTGCGCAATTGTTCGTTAAATTCACGCAGTGCGGAATCGCAAAATAGGCCCTGGTCTTTGAGCAGGAAAATCCTCCGGGGGGCTTAAGTGGTTAAAACTTTCACAAAACGCTATTTTTTTGCCTTAAAAATCCCATTTATTGCTTGGTTTGAGGACCCAAAATCAACCTCAGTATATATTCATAAGGGATGATGGCAACCTGTGAGATTTAGGCCACCTAGAGAATCGCATCTTCCCAGATCTCCTCCATTTTCCTCCTGCAGCTACAGGAGGAAAAAGGAGGATAGTAATTTCTCACATGCTGCCCCCGCAGCCCCTCCTATCCAGGTGTACAGGGGAGCCGCACAGGCCCCCTGGAGCATGGGGCCCGTTTGCAATTGCAACCCCTGCAACCCCTGTAGTTACGCCTCTGGCTTGTATTGATGTTTTACTGTGTTTTTATATATTACATGTTTCACTCTTGTAGCGTGCATTATTTATAATTGATTGTAATTATACGTTTAAGCAGACAATAGAGCACATTTGTTTATATGATCTCCATGTGTAATCCAGTACAAAGATAAGGACTGTGTATGTACAATGTTAAATAATGAAATTATAGCATGCAAATTGCAATGATCCATTACACTTGGACACATGAGGTTATCCATATAGTGTTCCACATGAATTATCTGCAATGTAATCACTCTAATTATCCTGACTTTGATAACTGTTCACATTTTTCTCCCTCTTCCAAACAGATTCTTGTTTCTACTTAATTTATAATTCACTTTAAACCAGCAGAAAACCATTTGCTCTTTCATTGCAGTAAATATTCCTACAGATAACATTCTACAAACGCTGCCCATTAGGAGCGTTGGATGTCATATTCCGTATAGCATGCTGAATATATTGTGTGCTAAGTTTAACGTGCTAGCTAATATATTCATTTATACCTCTCTGACCAGATTCTGCATATTCTTTTAAATGGTGTTGTAAATAAGTGCTGGTCTCCCAGGTATCATTATTCTACTCAGCAAAATCTGATTCAGCTCACTGTAATTTAGAGATTGCAAACCAAACACGTTGTGTTTGTAGAGCAGAGAAGCAGTTTATTTGATAGAAGGTGGTAATTTTTAAATAGGGGAAAAATGCAGCTGCAAAAGGCTTTTTTATGTTCACTTGCTTCTTCTCTCTATCGCCATTCATCAGGAAGGTGGAAGCGCTGTGCAACATTTATTTATTTTTTTTCATCCTAGAGATACAAAAAAATCATGATGATTTGCGATGCGCTGAGACAACCAATCTGATTTCACTTTTTTTTTTAAACTCTTTTTATTGAAGGAGATAAGACATTTGGTACAGTAAACAAAGCACTCAACATGAGCGCATAAAATAGTAAGGTACAATACATTACAAATACATTTAAAAACAGCAAATATGCAGCATTCCACATCATTATAGAGCTAATATGTATGCAAAGCAACAGATAGATTCAAAGTCATGAGTGCAAAGAAGTAACAAAACCAACAGACCTATAGTCTGCCGCAGTGGCGGCTGGTGCTCCATTGGGGGTGGCAGACGGACCACACTATACCCCCTCGGACCACACCAGCTTGCACACCATACCACCCCCCGTCCCCTGTCACCAGCTCACTCACTTGGACTGACATGGGGGGCAGGCAGCAGCGGCTTCCCCCAGCAGCGGCGGCTTCTCCTGTGTCTCCTCCCTCCTCCTTGGCCAATAGTATGGCCTCTCCTTTCGGCCAATCAGGAAACGGGCTTTAGGACCTGCTTCCTGATTGGCTGGGAGGAGAATCAGTGTGATAATAGCGAATATTCATTCGCTATTGTCACACAACTGGGTGGGCTCGGGGTGCAATGCTCTGCGCCCCGAGCCCACCCATTTTTGAAGCCTATTAGAGCCTCTGGCTCTAATCACGTGCTTAAAAAAAACCCTATTGTAATCCATGCGTCCGGTGCCCTGCATGTAGATTAGGGGGCCGGACGCATGGATTACAATGGGGTTTTTTTGCACCAGCCGCCACTGGTCTGCCAAATTCAAAACCTTTCTCAGTGAGATATCTAGTACTCTCAGTGATTTCTTCAGGCACTGAATACAGTGAGGGCAGAGGAGCACCAGACATCCCAGACCTTATTGTACTTAGCCGGGCACCCTCTATGTTCAAATCCAAGTTTTTCATAAGGCAACACTTGATTTGCCAATTGCAACCACATGCGCACAGAGGGAGGGTTTGGGAGGATCCACTTAAGCGCTACAGCTTTGCGGGCCAAAAATTGTGTCTCCATTAACATAGTTCTAGAATGCCTCGGCCACTGTTCTTCATCCAAAACCCCCAACAAACAAATCAATGGGGTGCAGGCAACCGGGACAGATAAGACCGCAGACAATACACTGGTCACCCGTTGCCAACACCTGGTGATGACCAGGCACAGCCACATGACATGGGCAAAGTCCGTGTGCGGACAGGTACATCTAGTGCATGTAGGGGTCGGCAAGCGGTGTATCGCGTGTAGCCTGACCGAGGTCTAATAGGAATGATGTAACATACAGTATCTCACAAAAGTGACTACACCCCTCACATTTTTGTAAATATTTTATTATATCTTTTCATGTGACAACACTGAAGAAATGACACTTTGCTACAATGTAAAGTAGTGAGTGTACAGCTTGTATAACAGTGTCAATTTGCTGTCCTCTCAAAATAATTCAACACACAACCATTATTGTCAAAACCGCTGGCAACAAAAGTAGTACACCCCTAACTAAAAATATCCAAATTGGGCCCAAAGTGTCAATATTCTGTGTGGCCAGCATTATTTTCCATCACTGCCTTAACCCTCTTGGGCATGGAGTTCACCAGAGCTTCATAGGTTGCCACTGGAGTCCTCTTTCACTCCTCCACGATGACATCACGGAGCTGGTGGATGTTATAGACCTTCTGTTTGAAGATGCCCCACAGATGCTCAATAGGGTTTACGTCTTGAAACATGCTTGGCCAGTCCATCACTTTACCCTCAGCTTCTTTAGCAAGGCAGTGGTCATCTTGGAGGTGTGTTTGAGGATGTTATCATGTTGGAATACTGCCTCCGAAGGGAGGAGATCATGATCTGCTTCATCTGCTACATGTTGGCAGTCATGATTCCTTTAATGAACCGTAGCTCTCCAGTGCCAGCAGCACTCATGCAGCCCCAGACCATGACACTCCCACCACTATGCTTTACTGTAGGCAAGACACACTTGTCTTTGTACTTCTCACCTGGTTGCCACCACACACGCGTGACACCATATGAACCAAATAAGTTTATCTTGGTCTCACCAGACCACAGGACATGGTTCCAGTATTCCATGTCCTTAGTCTGCTTGTCTTCATCAAACTGTTTGTGGGCTTTCTTGTGCATCATCTTTAGAAGAGGCTTCCTTCTGAAACGACAGCCATGCAGACCAATTTTATGCAGTGTGCGGCATATGGTCTGAGCACTGACAGGCTGACCCCCCATCCCTTCAATCTCTGCAACAATGCTGGCAGCACTCATAAATCTATTTCCCAAAGGCAACCTCTGGATTTGACACTGAGCATGTGCACTCAATTTCTTTGGTCGACCATGGCAAGGCCTGTTCTGACCTGTCCTGTTAAACCATTGTATGGTCTTGACCACAGTGCTGCTGTTCAGTTTCTGGGTCTTGGCAATCTTCTTATAGCCAAAGGCAACCTCTGGATTTGACACCGAGCATGTGCACTCAATTTCTTTGGTCGACCATGGCGAGGCCTGTTCTGACCTGTCCTGTTAAACCATTGTATGGTCTTGACCACAGTGCTGCTGTTCAGTTTCTGGGTCTTGGCAATCTTCTTATAGCCTAGGCCAACTTTATGTAGAGCAACAATTCTTGTTTCAGTTCCTCAGAGAGTTCTTTGCCATGAGGTGCCATGTTGAATATCCAGTGACCAGAATGAGAGAGTGAGAGCGATAACACCAAATTTAACACACCTGCTCCCCATTCACACCTGAGACCTTGTAACACTAACGAGTCACATGACATCGGGGAGGGAAAATGGCTAATTGGGCCCAATTTGGACATTGTCTCTTAGGGGTGTACTCACTTTTATTGCCAGTGGTTTAGAAATTAATGGCTGTGTGTTAAGTTATTTTGAGGGGATAGCAAATTTCCACTGTTATACAAGCTGTACACTCACTACTTTACATTGTAGCAAACTATCATTCCTTCAGTGTTGTCACATGAAAAGATATAATAAAACATTAACAATAATGTGAGGGGTGTACTCACTTTTGTGAGATACTGTATATGCCAGTCATGTTCCTGCAAATATTTTTTACCAAATGGTAATGTTTTTTTCCCCAAAGTTAACTATGACCCTGAGTTGTCAGTCACGATCTGTTACCGTATTGACACTTTGTATATTACATGGTTAGTGACTATTAACCTCTGTTATTTTCATTTCCATCATGTGACCGCTGATAATCTTAAGCAGGAACGTGCTGCCATGTTATACTACAGTGTTATGTTGCATACCCTTAAATAAAGAATTAAGAAAAAAAAAAAACAATGCAATTGTGTCACGTACCGGCCTGTGGAACCCCGAGATGACGAAGGTGGCCTCTTGTGCAATTACCGTCCAAGAACCCCTGGCAATGGAGACAGGGACTGCTAGGGCAGTAGAAGGGCACAGGTGCTAGGAAGCTGTAGTAGTGAGCTGTAGCTTAAAGACACAGGAGTCAGAAGCTTTGTTCAGCGGCAGTCAGGCAGACAGGTTCAGGGTCAGGATCAGGTTCAAGGTCGGGAACAGGCAGAATTCGGTAACGTGCTGGGGGTGGGGTACCAAATGAGGAAGCAGAGACGTACATCTAAGCCAAGGTCAGAAACTTAAGTGAGCAGCAGATGTAACAAGCAGGGGTGAACCAAGAGAGGTATCAGATGTAGCCTGGTCAGGAACAGGGTTAGCAGGCTTTCTAGAATCAGGAACACAGAAACCAAAACTGAAGACAATCTAGCACAGCGGCCAAGTGACTCTCAATTTAAATAGGCTGCTGGGCACCAGAATCTGGATATGCCCACATGCCTACGTGTACTCGCACGTGCCCACATGTATGTGGATGCATGCACATTCTAGTCCATTCTCGTCTTGGGTTTCTATGCTCATGACTCTGCACATGCGCATAAGAATGAGCAACTGCTACATGGGAATGAACACCTGCTGCACAAGATCCCTGACAAACTGTTTAGAGGTTGAATGAAAAATTCAATGTAGTCTACCAAATTTTGGTAAATAGTTAATTTTTTTTAGAGGGCTCCCTCTTCCTCTCTGCAGGGACACGGCAAGCTGTGGGAAGCACGAGGTCTATGGTGCATTTAAAGCTGAATATCTAGTGGAGTTTTGGAACTGCTGCCCGCATTCATCAGATTGACCGCTTTCTGGAGATTTGCCTGTTCCAGGGGAAACATTTGGATATGAGCCCATTTTGACCTACCCTAACCGGTGGTTAATTGGTTCCGGTAAGTGGACATCTTTTCTTTTTTGATGCACGTGGTGTTCCTCTTCTCCAACCTTGATCCCATCTCCTGGTGTTGGATTTCTTGGTTCCTTGCTTTTTGGGCTGTATCTATATTATTTGTGGGACTTTACATTGAACTGGATTTTCTCACCATTATGTTTGATACTGTACATGTTGGCGCTGTACTATTACTAATTATTTATGACATTCATTTATTTATTTACTGGCAGCCTTCATTTTTTTCTGTTATTCATTTGTTCTAGTCTATAGTGTGACCGAGCGCGGCTGGTTTTGTATATTTATTTAATTTTTTTAGAGACCTACTATATAAATAAAACCAAAAAGAGGATATACATAGAAAAAAAATTAATTGAGCGTATACAATTATTATGCAAGTCATATTGCAATTGAATGTTAATAAAAATACTTTTCCTTTTTAATTTTAGCACTGTAATTTTCTGTAAAATGCAATGCAATATGGCAGCCTGGAGGCGTTCTGTACACGTATGGTGTACAGAACGCCCCCAGTGATTTTATTTCCTGCTTGTGTGATTGGGTTACTGATTTTCCCAGAAGTCTGTACCAGATACCAGATGGGAATGTCAACAAAAGTGGAGTTACCCTTGTTCTCCAGTGTAGTTTCCCCGCAGCAGGGATGCAGCACAATGTGCCCATGGTTTTTGTGCGGGTTACTCACGCTTTCCATAGACTTCTACTAGATCAGGCATTTTTGGTGCGTTTTCTAAAAGCACACCAAAAGTCCTGCCTGCTGCATCTTTTGTGTGCTTTCAGAAAATGCACCAAAAACGCCAGATCATATTGAAGTCTATAGAAAAGCGCATGTAACCCACATGAAACCCACAAGTAAACTGCAATGTACCCACATTAGGGGGAAACCAGAATGGAGCAGTATGAAGGGAGCCTCAAAGTTTGCCCTCAGGAACGCTTGTCCTGTGTTGTGTCTCAAGTATAGTAGCTGTTGATCAAAAAAAACACATTCTTACAAGCTGTCTTCCTGGTGCCCAAAGTCTTCCCGTGCTGCCATCTTGGATTTGAGAACCAGCTGAGACTTGTTGACCATTCGCACCTGGCCCCCTACTGTGCATGTACAGGATCCATTGACTAGGGGCGGCTGTCCTGAAGCCTTCTATGATGTACAATGTGTATGCCAAGAGGCTGCAGGCAAGGGGGAAAGGGGGTGCAAAGTGAGTGCAAGATCATCCTCAACTAGGCAAGGAATGAAGTGGGAGCAAATATCTACTAAAAAGGCTCTTGCTTTCAAAATAAAAAAATAAAAAAACGCTAAAACTGTAACAGGGGTGGGGGTAGGAAAAATAATGAAATTATAAAATGTGGTCTGCTTTAAGATATATTTTAGCATGAAGAGAGGATTTACATCTCAGTGGAAGGGCTCCATTACCAGGTTTCACCTTCAAGTGACGGTGCACAGGCAATCAAGTAATACTTCCCAGGTTGTTGTGGTCCATGAGGATTGAAATTAACAAGGAGCAGTAATGTAATTATATATTATTCTTAAAGGAATAATGACAAACCAATTATCTTTTTTTTTTTTTCAGTAGATTTGGGGAATGCTACAACCACTGTCTGCTTTTTATTGCTGTATTTATCCTTGTTGTAGATTTTCCCTAACTAATTGTCTGGTGAAATTGTGACAGTAAATGAGAGGAAAGTGTAAGAAAACCTGAATAGCAGTAAAAATCAGACAGTGGTTCTAACCCTTCTACTTTGTATTATACTGCTGTGAATCACAGTCAGTGAGCCACTGAGGAGATAGTGGGGGTGGCGCCAAGCAGCGCTCTATGTGTGAATGGACACACAGAGTGTGGCTCGATAGTGAGACTGCTCAGGTGCCCCCGTAGTAAGAGGCTTGCTATTGGGGGTAGTCAGCAGGGGGTAAGAGCCAGGGCCACCACAGGGGTACCCAAAAAGAAGAGACCCATGGCTGCTCTGTGCAAAACCATTACACAGAGCAGGTAAGTTTAACATGTTTTTTTTTTCTCTTTCCTTTAGAATCACTTTATTTTGGCAAGTGTGCATGTTCAAGTTGCCTTTTCCTTTAGTAAATCAAAATGAGAGAAATTGAGACAAAATTACAGGTGTCTTCTAGCATGATCAACATTAGGCTAGGGCTAAACTGGCAACTTTAAATTTTTGCTACTGAGGGATTTAACCACTTTAACCCTAAAATCCCTGCATCTATAGACATCCACGATCTAACACTAACCTATCTAGCCCTGTAAAGGAGAAATCAGTATACCTACTTTTTTGAAGCCGACCCGATCCCACGTTGAGCTGTCAGTGGCGGCAGCGGGTGCAGAGGACACATCCGACAACAAAACCCCTATAGTAACGTCACTCCCCATTCATTTCATAGCCGTTGTCGGCTGTGTCCTCTGCAGAGCTTCCGCCGCTGGAGACCGAATCAGCTTCAAAAAAGGTATGTATACTGATTTCTTCTGTACAAGCAAGATAGGTTAGTGTTAGATCGTAGATGTCTATAGATGCAGGGATTTTAGTTTTATGGTGGACCTTCACTTTTGTGGACCTACACTTTAAACCAATGTGCTGCCAGTGAGATGAGTCAACACAGCAAACTGTTAAAACATGGAAAGATTTGTCTCCATTAATGTCATGTAACACATGTTCGCTCATTATTCCCCTAGTGCACACATCATGTATGCAAAGCGGTTCAAGACACATAAACATGAACAGGAAATAAGATTGCAGTTTTACAACTCTAGGCTCCATTATTACCTTAACGAGAACATTTGCATTTATTTATTTATTTTTTTGCACTTATACCTTTTAAAATTGATGTTGCATTTCTTTTTATCTACTATAAATAACATATTTGCTTTTCCAATCATTTTATATTAAGGTTATAAACCATACAAATATAAAACCCTACAATACAGTATAGAGAAGTACCGGTACATGACAACATTATTGACCTTCAGCATTGGTCATCAAGGAACCGGTATAGCGCTATTTTGGGCTATGACTATAGTTCTAAAGAACAGAAGATACATCCTCTGAAGAGGAACTGCGTGGCCAGAGGCACCCTCATCCAAGACTAGGGGTCATCTCAGCCAGGAATTTAACATGGTAGCTAGTCATTATGTTTGAATACACAGCCTGCAAACTAGGAGTGGAACCAATGGCAATCAACCAGTGGTCCTAGAACACTCCTCAAACTATGAAAGGGTTTAATACGTAGGTAAAATAGGAAAAGCAGAAGAAAGGGAAAAAGGAAGAAGGAAGGGGAAAGATACATTGAGCCTCTCCTGGGGGCACTAAGAGGGTAGCCTCCAATCTCACGAAGTTGACCCTTTTAGGTATTTAATCCAGGGATCCCAGGTTTTTTCAAACCAGGGAAGCTTGTCCTGTAGTATGGCAGAGTAATAACATGTTTTAATATAACAAATATTTATTCTATACAGAGAGCACACGTGACACTAGCTTTACAGGGCATTATGGACTATAATCATTCTGTCTATCTGTAATTGAAAGTTTGTAGAGAGGAGTACAGAGCAGCCAGGGAGAAGGGAATAACAGACGATTCACATATTTTATTCATTCAGCTGTGTGTGTAAATTTGAGCTTGAGCTACTCAGCTCTGTAATCTTTAGACTTTCTTCAATAAACCGGTAAAGCCTGTTTTTGGAAAACATGTGAAAGGAGCCCAAAGCACCACCTTCTAGCTGAAAATGTAAATATTGAATATTTTTGGTCCTGATAATGATAAATAGGTAAAAATAAAGGGTGTGTATTTTATACATAAACTATACATTCCCTTTTCTTACCAAATATACAGTTATACTGTATGATAGCAATATCATTAGGCAAAATTATAAAACGCTGTACAATATCTGTAGAAAATGTATGTATGTACCACATCCTTTTTCCTAAAAAAACATAATTGTTTTGTACAAATAACTTTATTGACTCTAAGATACCATGTAAATAAGTAAGTGGGGATGTAGAGATGTAAAGTTTTGTAGGAATACTTGGAGCATATACGGTAGTACGAATATTTCACATTATAATAAATGTTTTTATTTGCTGTTATCTTTTGTTGTTAAGCTACGGGAGATAACTAAGCACATCTTTAGTTGGCGCCACTAGGAAAACCTCTTATATACTGTAGCTGCCAGGCTACATTCACACATCTATGGAAGGATTCCCCCCCCCCCCTTTTTTTCACATTCCAGCACCTTCAGCCGCATTCTCCATATTAAAAAATAATTTAAAGTTCTAGAAAGAAGAGTGGGATCCCCACATATTCACAGCCAGTTAGCAGGCCCAGGAACTCAAGGGCAAGAGTCCTTACCAATACAATCCCAAAATATACTGTAAAAAAGATGTTTTACTTTCCAGCATTTATGAAATCTAGGTTCTGAGAGGAATGCACTTTTAAGCACTCACTAATAATAATCAAATGCACATGTATTTCTAGGCTTTAAAGTAGACCTATACGCTAAATCAGCCTTTTCAACCAGGGTGCCTTCAGGTTTCTTTGGGGGTCCCTTGGCAAAATGCCTAAAAATTGCCCCAAAATTGTATACAAGTCAGTGGGTGGATGAAGCCTGCCATTTAGTTAGGCAAAACCACGTTTTTATTGTGCATCATGAAAACATTCCAGCCGTCGGCATCCTAAGAACCAATGATGTCTTCGGTTGATAAGGAGGACATTGGGTGGCTGGTCCTTGTTCGACCCTCTGTCAGCACTGGGGTCATATTAGCTGAGTGGGAGATTCAAGGGAGAAGAGAAACGCTGAAAGACTAGTCAGTACCACTGTTGAAAGGTGTATTTGCTTTGGAAGAGTAAATCACCTCTAATGCTGAATTGCCTACATGTGTGAATATTGATGCATTATGTAAAACTATTAGTTTCATTTTTTATCTTTAAGTATTGTGTGCCCCGGGTTTGATGAGAATTTTAAAGGGTGCCTTGACTGAAAAAGGGTTGAGAAACACTTCTCTAAATACATCGCTTTTGGTTTACTAAAGCACTGTGTGTTACTTTCAATTGCCTTTTTTTTTTATATATATATTTCTATGTCATATTTTAGTTCTAAAAAATGCTAATTTTCACCTTTGTTTCATTTTTGCATTTCAGTGTAGGTGATTTCTTACTCCCTCTGTCAATCATCTCATGATTACATGCACTTGCTTCAGCATCGGCTCTGCTACTGACAATAGAAGACCATGCCTGTGCATTGTGCAATGCACGGCTGCTTGTATTCTTTACAAAGAGTGCATGAGACTGGTTGACAAAGCAGGAACACATATAATAGTAAGTGCCTGAACAAGGTCCTGTTAGCTACAGTATGTCCTATTTCCCCCACAACAGCACTGGACCCTTTAGCCAATTATGGGCACAATCTTCTAATACATCAGTCATCAGGCCAACTTTTCTTCCTTCCAGGCTTGTTAACCTGCGTTACTGTTTCCTTTGTAGGAGCATGTTCTCTTTGAACTTCATGGAGGGGTTTGAAATCTGCCAAAAACGTAATGAGGAGCTTCAACCAGAATTCCAAAAATGAAAAGTCAGCAGCTACAAAAAGCTGTAGCTGCTTACTTATAATAAACAGACACTCACCTGTCCAGGAATCCAGCACCATTCTCACCCAGGCTGGTTCTTCACCAGTCTTCAGGTCCCCAGCGCTTGTATGTTAACTGTGGGAAGCTGCTGTGACTCCTTGCAGCTCAACAGCTTGCTCCCTACTGCACATGCACGAGCCCACTGCCCTTTGTGAATGGTCCCGCAGCCCCCTGGGACTTGTAACGTGTTCCAGTAGGTTGTTGGCAGCGAGGGGGCTAAACTTCCGCTCTGATCACCTAGGCCTGTGTTTCTCAACCTTTTTTCAGTCAAGGCATCCTTCAAAATGATTGGCAATCTCGAGGATCCCTCCACAATTATAGACAGTCTTGAGTTGCCCCATTCTAAAATGAATGCAGCAACATAAATACATGTAGGACACTCAACATTGACAATGATTTATACTTCCAGATCGAATACACTTTTTCAAACTGGTACTGACTAGTATTCCAATGTTTCTCTTCTCCCTCACTTTTTCCCCCATCACTTAGCCTAATGATACCCCAAAGCTGATGGAGAGAGGCAAGGGAGGGTCAAACAAGGATGATATCAAGGCAGCTGACATCCTCAATATCAACTGATGATACAATTGGTCATTAGGAGGTTGGTGGCTAGAAGGTTGTAATAGTGTACAATGAAAAGCTGTGGCTTTGGATAACTAAAAGGCAGGTTTCATCCACCCACCGGCTTGTATACAATTTTGAGGCAACTTTTAGGCATTTTCCCAAGGCACTCCCGAAGAAAGCTCAAGGCACCCCAGGGTGGGCACCCTGGTTGAAAAAGGCTGGGCTGGGCAGTCAGAGTGGAAGTGGGAGCATGTACTTCTCAAATCTAGGTACCTGCTCTCCCCCCCCCCCCCCAAAAAAAAATGTATTCCAAATATGGCAGAGGAGGTGCGAGGAGGAGGAAAAGCAGAACTTGCCTTTTTGGATGACGTTCCTCTTTAATCTTCAGATAATGCAAACTTAACATTGAACACTAACATCACCATAACTATCAGCCTGATACTTATCTTGTAGTACTTACCAAAAAGGTTTGACTAAAGAAAAGTCTACTAAACAAAGATTAGCACAATGCCTTGTTTTAAAATATAACAGAATGCAAAGCTTTTTTGGGGTTTTGGAGAGGAGTTTGGACATCTACAGGTTTTTTATTGTTGTTCCTCTTCTTTACTTGTCATCTTTACTATTATCACAGAAGGTCAAAGCAAAAGAAAATCCCACATTTTGGGCTGTCAACAGAACAGAAAAAGAGGGGCAATCTTCCAATGGGGACACTACTTTTGTTGACAACTAGGGATTCCTTTATTTTGGAGGGGTTTCCTCTAACTTCTTGTTTGGCTATGGGACAGAAAGCAAGGGGAAATCTTCCCCAATTTTACACAGATAACAGACAAAAACTGGCAGGAGATAAAACCCTTCCTAAATCTATCAAAAAAAAAAAGAAATAAACACACACAAAAAAAAAAAAAAAAAATTGCCCTTAGTTCTACTTTAAAGCCTGTAACACATTGGTATGATACACTCCTTCATCTAACTTCATAGCAAAAGGAAGTAGCACTTTTTGGCTCTGAGGAAGAGGGTTCTCCCTCGAAACGTGTCAACCAGTTATATGTGGATACCATCACGTCACCCAGCACCATAGGAGTATCCTGGCTGTCCTGGAGATGATTATTTTCAGTGTCTTTGCATGCGTGCAACTATCATATGTTTGTGAGTACAATGTATGTTGCTGTTTTGGATTTTAAATAAACCTTTTTAGTGGTAATGCACAAGGTGGGTGCGCCCTTCTCTTGTTGTTTTTCAGTGTATTTGGATACCCTTGGTCTTGAGGGGGCAGCAAGACCTTAGGTGGTGTCAACAAAGACCACATGAGACCACTCACCTTCTTGCATACCACTCGAGCGCAGGAGAAAATCTGGGGTAGAGTGAGGTAGATGGCGCTGCCTATAGGTGATAAATAAATACTTATGGAAAGGAATGGATTTTAGCACTGGACTAAAATAAAATATAAAATGCTAAAGTGCTGGTGTGCGTATCAAAATATCAAATATCAATACGCAAAAAAATGCAATGAAACCAATATAAGTAAACATATAAATACATATAAGGTGCAGAAGTGGAAATGATGCTCTGGTTTAAGAAAAAAAACAGAATAGTGTAAGGCTAAGTGAACCAAAAAATGAATGATACGTGCAATAAATAGCTAAAAATAGACTTAAATATCAATAAACAGTGTTCCAGTGAATAAATACATATTAAAAGTGCCAAAGTGTAATAATATAAAGTGATCACTGAAAGAAGGCAAAAAATGAAGATCAAGGATAAAATGAATTACTTATAAGTGATACAGTGAACCTGATATAAAATAAATAATTAATAATACAATAAATATATGCTAAACAGTCCATAAAGTGCTGGAAAGATAGGGACAGTGCTTCAATAATTCTGATGGGTGATATTCGGGGTGGTCCGAGTGCTAGGTGCCAGGTGAAAGAACGGTGCACCCCTCCAATGTATCCCGCACTCACCAGAATTAGGAACCCCTACAGGGGTAATAAGCCTTAGGGTATTGATAGGTATCCTCTATCAGGCGGTTCCTGCACACTGGACTCGTGGAGAAAAGGATCCCTGGATCATCTCTTTCACATAGGCAATATGTGTTCAATATGATTGGTAAAGCCTCATTTTCCCATTCATCTTATGGTAAGTATATCCCGAGGTGATATGTAAGAAGAAGGCCTCATATAGTGACGTACCGTTTTAAAGTAATCTTTATTATTAAAATAAATCAATGTACTCACATTCACAAAGTTGGTAAACGAACATTCAAGGCAGTAGGGTCCGGGAGTCCCTCGTTAGCGGCTGCTTCAGGGACGCTATGCGTATCAGCGGCCGGATCTGCGTTCCAGTGGGGCGGAAATGACGTAGCTACGCACAAAAGCAGGAGAAAAACTGTCTTTTGCTCATTAGCACGCCCTAGGGAGCCAGAAAGCACCCAATCAGTGAAAATGGTGCGTGACATCAACATAATCTTTTGTCATGTCCCCTTTTTACTTGGGGGGAGTCAGTTGAAAGATAATTGAAAAGATATTTGTTGGCTAATCCCTGTTAGCAGTACTGAGCCCATTTGAAGTTCATGGCTAGTGTTAAAAGGACCATGCACATTGCAATTTGCTTATACAATTTAGATTGAAAGGTACAAAATTAAAATTATTGTACACTGCCCACACATAGCTCAACCTGGTTGTTCATTCTGTTTAGGATGCCTGTCACCTTGCCAATTAAGAGAGAAGTGACAGGGTCTAATCCAAACCCACAACCTTTAGCCACCTTTTATTCTTTTAAGCCCCCATTTTGATTATGTATTTTTAGAGACCCTTTTGCATTTCTTCAACCACGTTGGCAGGGAAATGTCACTTTTGCTGTAGAAAATTGTATACATCATCATAGATCTACTACTTCACAGGAAGGTGTAGGACATCCTCCAAGTATGTTTTTTAAAGGAACTGGGTATTTGTAATGTTTTCTCTTTAAGTATTTTTTAAAATTTATTTTACCTGACAAACAGTATTAAAAAAAATGTTTTGCATTATTAAACATTTCCCATTGCAGTGCCCATCTCTCATGCCATTTGTTTGACAAATCCTTGCCTACTAGCCCTCAAAATTACCTGAATTTAACCGGTTGCCGACTGCTCACAGTATATTTACTGCGGCAGTCAGCCCCGGCCAGGCAGAGTGACGTAGGTCTACGTTGCTCGCCTGTCACTCCTTTTAGAGCCAATAGCGGGCGGGCGCGCGCCCGCCTCGGCTCGTTCACAAAGGAGTGTGGGCGTGTGACCGGCGGACCCGATGTCCGCCGGTCACACTACGATCGCCGGTACAGCGGGAGAAAGACAGAGTGGCTTATGTAAACAAGCCGCCTGTCATTCTCCCCTGTGTGAAAATGAAGATCAGACGGTTCTACTATGTAGAACCGTGGATCTTTGTTTTTACACTAGGAGACCTGTCCCCCTACAGTTAGAATCACGCCCCTAGGACACACTTAACCCCTCCCTGTCCAATACAGTTAACCCCTTCCCTGCCAGTGTCATTTTTGCAGTAACAGTGCATATATATAGCACTGATTACTGCAGTAATGTCACTGGTACCCCCAAAAGTGTCAAAAATGTCAGTCAAGGGACCGATCTGTCCGCCGCAATGTCGCAGTACCGCAAAAAAAATCGCAGATCGCTGCCATTACTCGTTAAAAAAAAAAACACCAAAAATGACAAAAATCTTTCCCTTTGTTAGTAAATGCGATAACTGCCTGAAGAGCTCAGAGACAGAATTGTGGCAAGGCACATATCTGGCCAAGGTTACAAAAAGATTTCTGCTGCACTTAAGGTTCCTAAGAGCACAGTGGCCTCCATAATCCTCAAATGGAAGACGTTTGGGACGACCAGAACCCTTCCTAGAGCTGGCCGTCCGGCCAAACTGAGCTATCGGGGGAGAAGAGCCTTGGTGAGAGAGGTAAAGAAGAACCCAAAGATCACTGTGGCTGAGCTCCAGAGATGCAGTCAGGAGATGGGAGAAAGTTGTAGAAAGTCAACCATCACTGCAGCCCTCCACCAGTTGGGGCTTTATGGCAGAGTGGCCCGACGGAAGCCTCTCCTCAGTGTAAGACACATGAAAGCCCGCATGGAGTTTGCTAAAAAACACCTGAAGGACTCCAAGATGGTGAGAAATAAGATTCTCTGGTCTGATGAGACCAAAATAGAACTTTTTGGCCTTAATTCTAAGCGGTATGTGTGGAGAAAACCAGGCACTGCTCATCACCTGTCCAATACAGTCCCAACGGTGAAGCATGGTGGTGGCAGCATCATGCTGTGGGGGTGTTTTTCAGCTGCAGGGACAGGACGACTGGTTGCAATCGAGGGAAAGATGAATGCGGCCAAGTACAGGGATATCCTGAACAAAAACCTTCTCCAGAGTGCTCTGGACCTCAGACTGGGCCGAAGGTTTACCTTCCAACAAGACAATGACCCTAAGCACACAGCTAAAATAACGAAGGAGTGGCTTCACAACAACTCCGTGACTGTTCTTGAATGGCCCAGCCAGAGCCCTGACTTAAACCCAATTGAGCATCTCTGGAGAGACCTAAAAATGGCTGTCCACCAACGTTTACCATCCAACCTGACAGAGCTGGAGAGGATCTGCAAGGAGGAATGGCAGAGGATCCCCAAATCCAGGTGTGAAAGACTTGTTGCATCTTTCCCAAAAAGACTCCTGGCTGTATTAGATCAAAAGGGGGCTTCTACTAAATACTGAGCAAAGGGTCTGAATACTTAGGACCATGTGATATTTCAGTTTTTCTTTTTTAATAAATCTGCAACAACGTCAACAATTCTGTGTTTTTCTGTCAGTATGGGGAGCTGTGTGTACATTCATGAGGAAGAAGAATGAACCAAAATGATTTTAGCAAATGGCTGCAATATAACAAAGAGTGAAAAATTTAAGGGGGTCTGAATACTTTCCGTACCCACTATAGGTACAATTAGCCTATCTGTATTGAAGATATGTTTACTTGAATACCCAATCATGTGCAAAAGAAGTTAAAAAAAACAGAATTTTGCTTTGCATCTGATTGGAGGATAAAAGTAAAAGGATCTTTAACGTATTCAGTAAATAATCAATCTGCAAAGTGAAAATGATCTACTCCTTTAACCACTTCTGGACCAGAAGGTTTCACCCCCTTAATGACCAGGCCATTTTTTGCGATACAGCACTGCGTTACTTTAACTGACAATTGTGCGGTCGTGCGACGATGTACCCAAAAAAAAATGATGTCCTTTTTTTCCCACAAATAGAGCTTTTCTTTGGTGGTATTCGACCACCTGTGCAATTTTTCTTTTTTGCGCTATAAACAAAAAAAGAGCGACAATTCTGAAAAAAAAAATATATATATATATATATACAGTAAAACCTAGGTTTGAGAGTAACTTTGTTTGAGAGCGCTTTGCAAGACAAGCACATTTTTAAAATACATTTTGACTTGATATACAAGCGATGTCTTGATATACAAGTAGCATCATGTCATAACTGAGTATAAAAGAGAAGAGAGGTCCCTCTAAGTGTAGCAATATGATTACATTTAATGAAGGTTCAATATTTAGCAGCTCACATGGTTGATGATTAAAACAGGCACATCTAAGTATGCAGGCATCCGGGGTAAAGCTGTACCAATGTCACCAAAGGACTACCCAGAGCTTCGGGGAGAAGAGAGCATCACTGGAGTTGTTTTTTTTTTCTAACTCCTGGATTTGGGCTTTAAATGAACCCATATAGTTTTGTCAGTTATATGCACTGTTTAAAATGTAACAGAAACTTGCCTGCTTGTGTTTGGTAAGTATTGACATGAGCCTTTCCTTTCCAGCTTTGCTAAATTTTTACATAATGAAAATGTGGAAAGCACAACTTTTACTACAATCATGTGACAGACGGGGGTTGATTTACTAAAACTAGAGAGTGCAAAATCTGGTGCAGCTGTACATGGGAGCCAATCAGCTTCTTCAATAAAGCTTTGACAAAAAAGAAAAAACTGGAAGTTGATAGGCGCCTATGCAGAGCTGCACCAGATTTTTCACTCTCCAATTTTAATAAATCAACCCCACTATGTCCTAAGAAACAGACCATCCCTGGTTTCCATTAAGAAAAGGTAATTGTAAAATCAGGTTTGAAAGTTCCAGTGCATGAAACCTAAGGATAATGCTGGGGATGCCATTTCTGTAAAAGAAGCAGTGAGCCAAATACAAGAAAAGGCTGAAGAGGATTCATCGACCTATAAACTGAAGATCAGGATTGCAAAGAAGAGCATTAGGCTGACTGAAACAGAAAGGAAAATGCAAAAAACTTTAAAGGGTAACTCCACTTCCGTAGGGAAAAAAATAGCAAATAAAGAAAAAACAATATAGCGTATACAATTGCGACACAAATCATATTGTAATTGAATGTTAAAAAAAAATACCTTTCCTTTTCAATAAATTTTCTGAAAATGCAAATCAATATGGCTACCTGGAGCTGTTTTGTACACAGAACGTGTACTGACCACACCCAAGAAACATCATTTCCTGCTTGTGTGATTGGCTTACCAATTTTCCCAGAAGTCTGCCTAAGATACAAGTCAGATTTCTGGCATCCCCTGCAACAAAAATGTCATTTTTTGGTGAGATACTCCCAATAGGAAAACATCTAAGGGGGTGCAGGCCCAGCAGCTTCCCTCATTAGAGCCCTGCAGCTGCCACAGCTGATAGATAATGATGAAACCACTCCCATTTGACCCACTCAACACAGAGGCACAGATTGATTTCTTCAGAATACCAAAAGGTAGGAATCTGCAACAAAGTTTGTTAAAAACCTTGTAATGTACAGAGATCACCCAGAGGGGAATGTTTTTTTTTCTCAACAAAAGTGGAGTTATGCTTTAAATACCACATGTTTTTTTTTTTTTTTCCAATGATATGTTATATCTTTTTTTAAGAAAGATGGAGTTATCCTTTGGTGAACCTATAACAATACAAATGTGACAGTATAAACTAAACATATGATAAAAAAAACCTTCATAAACAGCATTAGGCTTGGTTCACACTACTGCGATGTGATTGTGATGCAATTTTCAGTGCGATCAGGTAGTGTGACTTTTTTTGCATTTTGGATGTGGCTTGCATATTATAAAGGGCCACTGTAAATTGCACTAAAGTAACACAGAAACCTAAAGTTGCACCGTGCCGAATCTTATTATTGAGAAGGGGCACCATTGAATACAATGTGTTTTCCCTTATCATTGGACTCTGTGCGACTCACTAGAGTTACACTAGTGTAAACCGGGCCTTAACTTTGAAAGAAAATTGCCTGAAAAATGATCAGATATCAAGGAAGTTTTATGCAAATCTCAACTTTATAATCTAATGGGTGGCCTTCCTGACCAAAAAGGATATTCTAGAGGTGGGAGAGGTTAGTACCAATATTAACTTTAAAATAAAAAGTTAGGATTTGCATACTATATTTGCTGCTTATAAATCTGAGGCTGATTTACTGAAGGAGCTTAGAACTTCCATTTAAAAAATCGTGTGAATATTCACTTCATTGATCCATTCATGAAGAAAGCTTTTCACACGATTGGATGGTTGAAGAAAAAATGTACACAATTTTTCAAATAAATATTCCCAACTGTTTTCGCAAATCAGACCTTCTATGTCTGCTGATCATTTTGACATGCTATTTCACTGCTCAGTTGGGTGACAGGTTAATTATATATAGTTTTACACATTATATAGTTAGTTAGTCAGTCCACATTATATAGTTAGTCAGTAAGTCCATCTGTCTCAACCAATAAAAAATTAAAAAAAAAAAAAAAAACAGTAAAGAAAACCCAACCATACAATCCCATATACACAATCCTTTACTTGTAGTTGAAAAGATATACCTAAATATTACCCTCCCTTCTAGATTGTAAGCTCTATCGAGCAGGGCCCTCTAATTCCTCCTGTATTGAATTGTATTGTAACTGTATTGTCTTCCCTCATATTGTAAAGCGCTGCGCAAACTGTTGGCACTATATAAATCCTGTATAATAATAATAATAATAATAATAATAATAAATATTGCATTCTCCAGTCAGCTGGTGTTTGAACACCAATCAAGATAATGAAAGTTTTATTTTCCATTCACTAGGATTTAGAAAGGCAATCCATGATATTAAAACCTATTAATAAAAATATATATTTTATATATATATATATATATATATATATATATATATATATATATATATATATATATATATATATACAATGCAAATTAAAGGAAACCCTCCCTGGGAAAAACATAGAGGCTGCCATTGCTAACTGCTCCCTCTAAAAATGCTATGTGCCTGGCTTGCAGGCTTATCCTTTTTCTTCTATACTTTAGGTCACTAGTTCAGAACAAGAAGGCAGGTAAGGACCTCTGATCACCTTCAATGATAGGCATACAGGTCAGTGACACAGTAGGTAATTAAACTAGGCTATCAACATAATAGCCATCCAGAGGTCAGTAATGGCAGCCCACATATTTCTCTTACTTTAAGCTGAAACCACGATCAAGATTCTGCAGCATTTCTCTTATGGTAATACAAAAGGGCACAGTTATGAAAGAAATGGAATTTTCTGCTGCAGACAACAATCCCATTTACTGGGAACCTTCCCCTAAATTATAAAAAAAATGGTCAATGAAGAGCAGGATTCATGTAGATCAATAAAATCTGGGGAAAGCAGCTTTCCATCCTGGTGCTAACAAGGCATTAGCTGCATTGCCCATCATCAGTTTCCCAAAGGTAACATGGGCAGAATGAATAGAACTTGTGAGAGCAGCAGAACCCTCCTCCAGGAGATAATGGACTTCAGTTGGTCCAACTAAGTGAATCCATTTAGCTTCATATGTGCAGAATATAAAAGTCCTCCAAGTTAATAAGCCAAAAACCAAGAGAAGGGAAATCAGGTGAAAATATAGTTAGAATTGTTCATTCACACTTTGATACATATGCCCCACAGGATTACAAAGATTTCTTTTCTATGTAGATCATTTTACAGAAATGTCTCCATTTTAGAGGTTTCAGGGTTTTTTTTTTTTTTTTTAAACTGCTGCTAAAACCATTCGGAATTCTTTAGATATATGAATTCAGTGGAATGTCATGTTTTAGTGTTCTGCACAGAATATGTAGCTCTATTATTACTAGCTGACTGGAGGAGCTATAATGAGGCATGGCTGCCTAGGCCAGTCTAATTACCTGAATGGAGAAGGAAAAAAGTATCACCAAGTGAGACCTAACTGCTGTGCATGGCTGTGCTGGGCATCCAACCCTCCCACTGGACATAAACTGGGGAAAAACAATATGTACTTTGGCCAGATTTACTCTGATACATAATATTAATAATAATAATTATAATAATAATAATAACACTAATAAAAATAATAATGATAATAATAATAATGTTATTATTATAACTTTTATTAATATCATTATTATTGATGTTGGTGTTATTACTATTATTTTAGTTGTTAATATTATACTTGTTGCTATTATAATTATTCTAAGCATGTATTATTATTACTATTTTTATTTTTCTATTATGATGATGATCAAAATCATTGTTATTATTAGTAGTAGTATTTTAGTTGCTATTATTATACTTGTTGTAGCTAATACATTTTTTTAAAAAACAACAAGCATTTATTCAGAATTTACAATCATCGATGCCATTTTTATAGCCAGCAATCTCTGTCACTTATGAAATAGACTGACAGCAAACCTTATAACCTTCCGATTCGTCTTTTGTGGTTACATATGAGCGATTCTCATGTGCGATCTGTCTGATCTCTGGAAAGGAGAACCTACAGCAATCAGTGGCAGTGATAATGCAGATTGCTGTCATACAGAAACGTCTCCAGTTTGATTGCTATGTATTAACGCTTCGACCATGTGCGATCTTGCAGCCTCAAAGGCACCAATGTTTTTTTTTTTTATTAAGATCATTGTCATCATAATCCTATATTTATGTCATGGACAGCCTATGATCAGCAGACTTGAAGCACCTCACCCAGCTTGGCACTGCCAGGCACATGTTGGGGTAGCCAGTTCTTTTAATGTTAAAACTAAAACATGTACATATGATTTCCATACCAGTTAATAAATAATGTATATCACCCTTGCCTGCTTGCCAGATCCCTCTCTGCCATTCAATCAATGGAATTAAGCACGACCCCTTCTCTATTACAAAAAAATAAAAGCCCATGTATTTTAATAACCGATGGATTAGTCTATCTGTATTGCCTTTGATGGGTTATTAGGTGACTGTGTGTACTGTTCACACCAACTGACAGGCATTTAAAGCAGAGGTGACGGGTGTACAGGTGAGGGAGGATGGTGATTGACAATATCCGATTGGTAGTATGGGTGTATGGGGAGAAATCCAGCGAAATAAACAGTACAGAGAGACAGTGAGGGTAAATGATATGGATAGGAGGAAGGGAATATAGATCACATACAAGCTGGCAGAGAGAGCCAGTCTCCTAGGCAAGACATCTTGTTTGTTTTAATTAGCTAAGGGACTGTCTGCAGTAAGAAGGACCAGCCCACAGCTCATGCCAGAACCCAACATATCCCCAGTTCTAAGAGCTTATCCCTCTGACACTGAGGAGGCATCAGCTGGACCTGAGCAGCAAGAGAGCAGCAGCATCCAGGACAGCAAGCAAGAGAGCAGCAGCATCCTGGACAGGCAGAAGGAAAGAGATCAGTGACTTGTTACTATAGAGGACCAACAGATCAGCATCCACTCTGCCATAGCCCAGCTAAGGGCTCAATCACTGCAGCACCAGGTACTGTACATCGCACGTCTGTCCATCAACTATATACTTTGTTTGCATTTGCTATTTCTTTTTTATAAGGTTATCCAAAGCCAACACATTTATAATGCGCAATTTCTGATTCTTACAATTCAATGCATTTTTATTTTTGCATTTTTATTTTTATATGTATTTATATTTATATATATATATATATATATATATATATATATATATATATATATATATATATATATATATATATATATATATATATATATAATTAAAATTTTATTGTATTATCCCAGCACATTGCTATTTATTTTCCCATTAGCTGTATTTTTCTCACATTCCACTAATAAGCACATTGCCTATATAGCGGTTTTCTATAAACCCTTGGCGTGTGTGTATTCCATAAAACAGAATATTAACGATCCCCTACTCTCCCTTTAGCAGCTACATTCGATTTAACACTGCCGATGTTTTTGTTTTGTTTTGTTTTTCCTGGATTTTACTATTTTATTTCAACTTTCGTTACAATTTGAAAATTGTAGGGCATTGAAGGTTGATGTTGAAATGATCATTTTTGATTATTTATATATCCTTTATGTAAAAGTTTTGTTATTTTTTTCCCTGTAACATTAGATGACATTTCCTAAAAAAAATGTAGTCACATTCTACAATAGAAGGGATAAAAGGAAATAAAATAGAAAATGGATATAAATATATTTGAACCGGTATTTGATGTGAATCATTTTGTGGTGTGTGGATGGGGGGGTCGGTGTCATTTGTTCTGGTTGCCCATATGTTCTGTGGCTTTGTAGTACCGATCAATCTGCATGTAGCATCCACCCTGCGATCATAACCCTACTTCTCAATGCAACACACACATGGCCCCAGGTACACCCAAACGCCTACACTGCCATCCACGTGTGAACAGATAAGCAAACATTGCCACTGCCTAATCAACACACAAAGTTATATATATATACACACATGTATCTATATATCGTACATATATATATATATATATATATATATATATATATATATATATATATATACATGTATATATATATATATAGAGAGAGAGAGAGAAAGATATATACATATATATCTATATCTATCTATCTATCTATCTATCTATCTATCTATCTATCTATCTATCTATCTATCTATCTATCTATCTATCTATCTATCTATCTATCTATCTATCTATATATGTGTATAGATCTATATATATATATATGTCTATATATCTGTATATATATATATATATATATATATATATAGATGTAGATCTATATGTGTATATATATATATATATCTGTGTATATATATATATATATATATATATATCTGTGTATATATATATATATATATATATATATATATATATATATATATATATATACATTTAGGATTCAGATGTTTTCAGCCATGTGCCTATTATTTTCAAACCCTACCTAAAAATAACTGCCACTTTTTTGGAATAAATAGGAGCCATGTCCATTATGTGTTAGATTTATGAATTGAGCTCGTAGTGTGTATGTGACAACAATAAAAGCTAAACAGTAGGTACATTTGTGTACATTTAGATGTGTCACATATAGCACTTGGTATAGATGATGCATAATGTTCCACTATCTGTTTATATTTGTGTAGGTCCAGGATGAGAATGTTGTTGGCTGGCAAGCAGGGATCAGCAGTCCTCATTATCTCCTCTACTTTGTGGTTTTCTCTGTATCCTGCTCCTCAGTAATGGGCTTCTAGGGACCTATGTGAGCTGTGCCAGCGATCACCCTCCTGCCTGCTCACTCACCTCACTCACCCCCCAAGCTCATCCTGTCCAGCTGCCATTACACAATATCAGTGGCCAGTCCCATCACACAGCACACAAGCCTTCACGCTACAATAAGCTTCAGCCTCTCGCCTCTGGCCACAGCTAACAAGGTATTTATGGGCAAAGTGATACCATTTGGACAGCAGCAGAGACAGCATCAGTTCAACGAGGGGTGCTAAAAGTAGACTGACAAACTCTCTTCTCAATAATAATATTCATTATTATAATTAGAACTCTTGTCATAAATCAATTTAAACAAATGCAATCTACAACTTCACTCCAAAAATAATAGGGGTTATGTGATTCAATTTATCAGATCCATTATGACATCTGGAGGAAAGAAAATGACATCTATATGACATAAAAAGCCCTGTGATTCTTTGCATGTATAGTACACCTTTGTGGTAGGGAAACAAAGCCTAGACAAAGAATATGTGAAATTAGGGTCCTGGGTTTGGAAATGTCGGGTGCGAACTGTAGAGTTTGTTTAGGTTCATCACATAGGAAGATCAATTATAGAAGAATATCTGGTATACAGGTCAGATATTCCAAAGGTAATCTTTTGTATAGATTATAATTAAATCTTATTGTAGATTAGAATTAGTTGTATTTTTTGTTTCCGAAAACAACTAAACTTCTGTACTTTGTTTCTTGTGCACCTGTAGTCGTTTAGGGTGGAGTAAATCTAAAAGAAAAAAAAAAAGGAAAAATAAATATTAATACATTTGTACAGATCTCATTTTTAAGTTTTATTAGAGCTTAAAAATGAACAATTCTATTAGGATGTACATAGGGAATAGATGGGGGGTTATGTTGGAAAAACACATCACTATCACACAAGAAAAACATCTATCCCTTGAAAATAATAATAATGGTAATACATATATATTTACAATCTGTATACATATGGCCAGGATCGACATATGTGATCCTAGAAACCTTTGATGTTTTCATGTATGACCAAGTTGTATTTATTATATATGTGTTTAAATATATATATTGGATTAATGATCCTAGACTAATCATATACAGAATATGTATCAATTCTAATACTCCGTGTATGTGTGTGTATATATATATATATATATATATATATATGTATATATATATATATATATATATATATGTGTGTGTGTGTGTGTATCAATGATCCAAGACTAATCATGTATATATGTATCACATAAATTCTTGACTATATATATATATATATATCAATCCTAGACTACTGATGTGTATGTATCAATGATCCTACACTAATCATATATATATATATATATATATATATATATATATATATATATATATATATTATACAGTATATATGTATCAATTTTAATCTACTAGTAATACTAACACATATATATATATATATATATATATATATATATATATATATATATATGTATCAATGATCCTAGACTAATCATGTGTGTGCAATAGATGTATGTAGCACAGTATTGTCTGATGTGAATATTCCTATACATTCTTTACCCATGCATTATCATTATGAGTTATGTGTGAATATTGAACATTTATTGGCCCCAACCGATGACTAATTGCACATGCAGGACATAGAGAATACAAATCACATGCCAGTCACCTTAAAACTTGACAAATGGGACACTTTTGGTTCATTAAAAAAAAAAAGGCTCATCTTTACTTTTCTATATATCAAGCACCCAGATTAGAACACTATTCTTGATTAGTTGACACCACTTGTGCAGGCTGGGTTATTGTACTCCTATAGTAAATGGATCACTTTATTTGTATTTAGGGAATCAATAGGAGGCACACGTATAATTAGGGTATATCTATACAGAAAAATACACACCCTGAGGTTGATTTACTAAAACTGGAGAGTGCAAAATCTGGAGCAGTTGTTCATGGTAGCCAATCAGCTTTAAACTTCAGCTTGTTCAATTAAGCTTCAATGGAATCTGATTGGTTGCACTGGCTGCACCAGATTTTGCACTCTCCAGTTTTAGTAAATCGCCCCCACAGTGATATAACAAACAAAAGTACTGTGCAGTCAATGCAACAACCCAAGAGCCAATCAAAACTTAATTCTTATTTTTGCACAGACATCAAACGATCAACTGGTCGTTGTGTCAGTGATGGTGTAGATTGTGTTAGTAAATCGTTCTTTCTTTTTACATATATGCTGGATAAGAATCTAGCCTTGTACACAGAGATGCAGAAATCTTTTCGGTCCATTGTATGGCTCTCATCACATGTATTGCTCCCTGGTGTGTGTCAGTGCAGGCAGAACACTGTCCACACCATGATGATGTACACTTGGCTCCTCTCTCTCTGCTCACAGCTTGCTGCATCCCCCGGCTGTCAGGAGGGACCATCCAGCGCCTCTTTACTTCCACTCAATTACTAGGAATCACTTGTGCTCCGGCTTTAAATATTTATAGGCTGAAGAATGGCAGTATTTAAATCTGTCTTCCCTTTGAGACCTCCTGCTGAGGCAGCATAGAGCTAGCCATACACAATATGATTTGGATCGGCCGATTGCACGAAATGTAACAAGAAAATTGTGATAGGTGGGTCAGTCTCAAACCATACCCCTCAGTGTAATGAATAATACCCATAAGTGTAATAAACAATACCCATAAGTGTAATAAACCATACCCCTCAGTGTGATGAGCAATTCCCATAAGTGTAATAAACAATGCCTCTTAGTGTAATAAACAATACCCATAAGTGTAATAAACAATACCCATAAGTGTAATAAACCATACCCCTCAGTGTAATAAACAATACCCATAAGTGTATTAAACCATACCCCTCAGTGTAATAAACCATACCCCTCAGTGTAATAAACCATACCCCTCAGTGTAATAAACAATACCCATAAGTGTAATAAAGCATACCCCTCAGTGTGATGATCAATTTCCATCAGTGTAATAAACAATACCTCTTAGTGTAATAAACAATACCCATAAGTGTAATAAACAATTCCCATAAGTGTAATAAACCATACCCCTCAGTGTAATAAACCATACCCCTCAGTGTAATGAACAATACCCCTCACTCTTGAACAATACCCATAAGTGTAAAAAACAATACTCATAAGTGTAATGAACAATACCCCTCAATGTAATAAACATAACACATAAGTGTAATGGGTTAGACTGGTCCTGGTGTGAGGTGGTTGGGTAATCCAGCATGAATGGATTGAATTACCAATC